>NC_061838.1:20493333-20495833 GCF_019202785.1 Penaeus chinensis | reverse complement strand
CACTGACTCATGCTTCTCGCACACCACACTCCTGGTAGCTGGACTTCGCCTCCGATATTGCTCTCTGCGGTGCACCAATATGGAAATTAAATCGATGGAGTTATAGTCAACGCACTGGTAGAAGTACTAGTTCTTGTCACCATAAATATTAATTTAAGTACTGTCATCCCTATTATTGTTAACTTTATTATGATATTCATTATTAAAATCGTAACCATGATTGTCACTACTGTTAAAATGATGAGGATAATGAATATGACACTGATGACGCTAATCATGATCACCACAACTGTAATCATCCCCGATGCTGTTGTCATTACTACAGTCACCATTACCAACGCAATCCTCTTCCTCTCTTTGACCTTCTTCTGCCTCCACCTTTCATTTTCTCCTCTCCTCTTTCTCCCTTCCGCCTCCGCCTCACCATCTCCGCCCCAGCCCGTACCTTATCTCATTACAACCAGAAGCTGATCTGATTTCTGGAATCTTCTATTAATTAAGGACCAGGAATCACCCTTAACGGCACTGTATCTTGCCTCCTCTGCTCCCCATCGATGCTGTTGTGTTTGTCTGTTTGTTTCTTTCATGTGTATGTGTGTGTGTGTACATATACATGTATATATGTGTATATATGTACATGTATATATACATATATATAAATACATATATATATATATATATATATGCATACATATATATATATATATATTTATATATATGTATATATTTATATATATACATATATATACATATATATACACACACAAACACACACATACACACACACGCACACACACACACACACATGTGTGTGTGTGTATATATATATATATATATATATATATATATATATATATATATATATATATATATATGTGTGTGTGTGTGTGTGTGTGTGTGTGTGTGTGTGTGTGTATAAGTGAGTGTGTATATATATATATATATATATATATATTATATACACATACTTATATACTATCTCTCTCTCTCACACACACACAGAAAATAAATATAAGCCTACACAGTCATTATATACATAAGCAGCCACCTGTTCCTTCTCTCTTCCCTCTCTGCTTCGCTCTATTTCTCTCTCTGTATTTCATGTGTATGCGTGTGTGTATGCGGCTGAATTAAATGCGCACAGCAGTGTTCATATTCATGGCCACACACTCAGACAATGACCTGCTTTCATCACAAAATCGTAAGAACTTTGATAATAAAACGAGGCAAAAATCCTTTGTCATATGCACTGATTTTTTCTCCAATACAGAGGTTTTCCAGCCGGCGATATCTATACACCCAGTGAATCAATACAACCCAAAAAGAAGCGGTAAAAGTGAGAGAGAGAGAGAAAGAAAAAAACAGAAATAAAGAACTACTGCACTTTCGGCGACTTGCAATTTCTTACGGTATTCGGGCTGAGCAAGCATCGCATTTTCAAGTTTAGTTTCGGACAAGCCATTTCGTAGATTAAAAAAGATTAAATATTTACCATCGGGCCGGCCACCCTGCCAATATCTTCACTCGGCTGTCAAGTGCTACGATCGAGGAAAGGATGACTAGGATGAGGCGAGAAGGGCGAGGGAAGTGGCGGCAAGATGTAGGGTGGCAGCGGTGGGATAGTGGCAGACGCAACACACAGGGACACAAACAAGGTTAAGGATGAGTCCGGTGGCTTCACTGACTGACACTTGGGCGGTCTGGTGTTGGAGAGAGAGAGGGAGGGCAAGGGATAGGGAGTGAGGTGGGGGGGGGGGGGGAGGCAGAGACAAATGATGTTCCCAAATTGATGTTCTGCCCTGTTCTGCTTCTCCTTTCATTCGGTATTTCTTTCCCCTTCTTTTCCTTCCTAGCAGTCTCCCTCTCTTGTTCGGTATTCATTTGTATGTTCCATTCACCTGACATAACTTTTTTCCCCTTCCTTATGTCTTACTCCTGTTTCTCGATTTCTTCTCCGTCCTATTCATTCGACATTTCTCTCTCATTTTTGGATTCTCCTCATTTATTTCCTTCTCTCCTTCCCTCGATCCATCAACCTGTAGTTCCCAACCTTACGATATCTGTATCTCCTTCCTTTCTTCCTTTCCATCTACCTTCCTCATTTTCTCAGCTGGTACTTCCCACTCCTCCGATATCTCCTTCCCTCCTTATCTTCCCTTTCCGTCGCCCTCCCTTCCTCAATCAATCAATTCCCCAACCTCTAATTCACCTTTATTCGACATTTCTATCTCCTCGTTCTCCCACCCTTTTCCATCCCTCTTACCCTACATTCATCCCTCAAGCTCTAGTTCCCAAACATCCATCTCCTTCCCTCCTCCTCCTTCCTTCCTCCTAACTTAAATCAATCATTCAACCTCCGTTTCCTAACCATCCAATATCTATATCTCCCTCCCTCCTTCCTCTTTTTCATCTCCCTCTTCCCTCGATCCGTTTCTCAACGCTTGTTTCTCCCTCACCCGTCATCTTTTCCATCTCCTTCTCCCCCCTTTCCTTCTCCCTC
>NC_061838.1:20480833-20483333 GCF_019202785.1 Penaeus chinensis | reverse complement strand
CATAATGAATGTGTGTATATTCTTTAAGAATAAGTGAATAGCATTTTCGCTTACATAATCACGAAATATCATAAATAATAACAAGAGTATAAGAGATGATAACGGTAATGAATCCACAAAAAAAAAGGAAATTAAAATAACAACAATTACGGGAACAATTATTGGTGAAATATCCACATTTGCATTTAATCTTTCAAACATATTTTACCCCTGCTAGCAAATAAGCACGCATAATCACTGCAAACCCTTATTTACAATCGTCACAATGACAATCATAATAACATTTAATCTCACTTCCAGCGAACGGAACAATCATAATACTCATTTCCTCCTCTAGGATGATGTTAATGCCTAGGAGATGATACCGATTTTGCCATAATGATGTTGACGCTCGCGAGGATGCTTGGAGGCGGTGTTAATTCCACAAGGCAAATGGAAAGCGATTTAACACACACGCGGCGGGGCGAGAGAGAGAGGGATCCGAATGCTTATACTGGCCGATCCGTCGCTAAATAGGAGAATTCGATGCGGATCCAGGGCCAGGTCGATAGCATGGTGATTAAGAGGACCTTGTTAACACGTGGGGGAGGAATGGGGCGGTCTGGCGGGTAAATCGTGGGCATGTGTTTGGATGGAGTGATGTGATATGGGCGAGGGAGGGAAGGAGGGGGAGAGAGAGGGAGTAGAGGAGGGAGGGAGGGAAGGAAGGAAGGAGGTTCAGAGAGGGAGTAGTGGAGGGAGGGAAGGAGGTAGGGAAGGAAGGAGGGAAGGAGGTAGGGAGGAAAGGAAGGAGGTAGGGAGGTAGGAAAGGAAGTAAGGAGGGAGGGAAAGAGGCAGGGAGGGAAGGAAGGAGGGAGAGAGGACGAAGGAAGGAGGGCAGAACGGAGGGAGGACGAAGGAAGGAGGACAAAAGAGAAAGAAGTAAAGAGGGAGGGAGGGAAGGAGGGAGGGTGGGAAGGAGAAAGAGAAAGAGAAAGAGAAAGAAAAAGATAAAGAGAAAACGAAAGAGAGTAAGAATCGAAAGAAATCCAGTTCCGTACAGAAACGCAATCCGACACAAAGAAAATAACTCTAAGGCTCCCCTCCCCCCTCCCAACTGCTTCACAGACCCCGCCCCTTATCCTCCCACTCTTTCTCAACCTCTTTCCCACCTTCTCGACTTTTTTTCCCCCCTCTCTCCTTTTCTTTCTCTCTCACACCGCCTCGCGCTTGGGCCAAATCTAAATGCAAATCGACTGTGATCCAGAAGGAGCGGGTTGAAGGTGCTTTTAACCTAATGGGGAATATTTACATACGATATTAACTCCAGATCACCTTATCTGTCGCAGGCAGATGGGCCGCAACCCCCTCCCCTCCCCCCCTCTCTTCCATTTCTCCCTTCTCTCTTTTCTTTCCCTTTTCCCTTCCCCCTTAGCCCACCAGTTTACCCTCACGGCCCCACTTGCATTTCTTATTAATCATGTTTAATCAAGGGCGAGGGAAAGGGCGGAGGGAAAGGCGGGGGAGATTAATAGATTATATCAAAGGCTGTGTCTGCATTAGTGTAAACGTTGTTAAGTCGTGTATGGCAGAGAGAAACAGCCTTAATCTCTTCCGCTTAAACACACATGTACACATATTCATAGACACGCATAGCCCCTACCAAACATATATACTTTTATGAGGGTTTATGCATAAGTTAGTTTGTGTGTGTATGTGTGTGTGTGTGTGTGTGTGTGTGTGTGTGTGTGTGTGTGTGTGTGTGTGTGTGTGTGTGTGTGTGTGTGCGTGTGTGTGTGTGCGAGCACTTGTGTGTCTGTTGGAATTTCATTCACTTTGTACACTTACCAAAATATCTTTCATCGAAATCCTCTATAATTTCGCCTACCTGAAACAAAAGGAGAATGCAATGAATCATTAACAATAAAAAAGGAAGGAATGTGCATGCACGTACAAGTGCAATGCGGCATTACAAATCAATACATGCTAAAATAACACTCGGGTTCTCTCTCTCTCCCTCCCTCCCTCCCTCCCTCCCTCCCTCCCCCCGTCTCTCTCTTCCTTTCTTTCTCTTTCCCTTCCTTACTCTATTTGTCTCCGTCTCTCTGTCTGTCTGTGTATCAAAATATCTAACTGTCTATCTCACACCTTCGTTCCGCCTAATACATATGTAATTCATACATCCACAACCTAAGTCAAATTCTTACAGCAACATACACATATAACTTTTATTATTAGTGTATCAATAGCACAAAGATACGAACGCAACAATGTCGAAGGAAGGTGTCTTAAGGACGTACTACAAACGAAGACAAAATACAGGAGTAAATGCCGTGCACAGCTCTCCTCACCACTCAAGGAAAACGACTCCCAACGGATTATAACTCTGCGCACCCAGCTCGTCATATTTCACTATCACAGTCCGCCTGGGCTATATACTGGCCAGCTTTTATGGAGTTTTTCTAGAAACTTTCTCGTACTTGACTTTCGGCTTTCTGATGTCGGTTAAAGCTAAAATGAG
>NC_061838.1:20440833-20448333 GCF_019202785.1 Penaeus chinensis | reverse complement strand
AAGACATATAGAAAAACATCTTAAAAAAAAAAAATATCAAAAACACTCACAGACAAATAAATTTCAACACAAACGAACCGACAACCTCCACGTCAATTCATTCAACATTTCTACGTTTATCCTTCCCCTTTCATCTGCTATTCTCTTCTCATCCTCCTCTCCTCCATCTCCCATTCGCATCTCCAGGTATGATAACGGACTCATTTTAGTGTAATTCCCTTTAACCAATAGTGATACACGAAATTCTGTTTGATTAATTGCTTCTCTTTTACTTCCTTTCTCCTTCCTTTCGCCCCCGGCTTTCACTCGCTTCTTCCTTCTGTTTCCTCTTTCCTCTTGCTTATATTTACATTCGATTTCTTGCTCTCGCGCTCTTTCTTTATCTATCTGCTTCTATTTCTGTCTATCTATCTAGTCTGTCTCTATCTCCGTCTATTTATCTATCTATCTATCTCTGTTTCTATCTCTGTCTATTTATCTATCTGTCTGCCCTCTATCTCTATTCATCTATCTATTTATCTATCTCTATCTGTCTATCTTTCCCTATTTATTTATCTATTTGTCTCTCTACCAATCTATCTGTTTATCTTTGAAATTATGCATCTATCATATCTCATTTAATTCCTCAACAAATGCTTGATATTTTTTTTAGGCTACCTTCATGTTCCCTTATTCATAAATTCACTCTCCTTTTCCTATTATCCTCCTTTCTTCTTCTCCTATCTTCTCCTATTCTCACCTCCTCTCCCACTTCTGCAGCGCCTTCAGGAAATCAGACTTGCTAATTATATATTTTCTAGCTTGGAGGTCTTGTTCGTCGCAGCATGGAAGCGTCCTCGACAGTGAGAGAGTGAGGGGAGAGTGAGGGGTGAGAGGGGAGTGGGGGAGGGGAGAGTGAGGAGTGGGGAGAGTGTGGGGAGTGAGAGGAGAGTGGGGGGGGGGAGTAGGATGAGAGTGGGGAAGGGTGAGATGGGGGGTGAGAGAAGAGTGAGGGGAGAGTGAGGAGTGAAAGGGGGGTGGGGAGGGGGGGAGAGTGGGGGGTGAGGGAAGAGTGAAACGAGAGTGAGAGAGGAGAGTGGGGTGAGAGTGGGGGTGGGTGAGAGGAGAGTGAAAGGAGAGAGAGAGAGAGAGAGACAGAGAGAGAGAGAGAGAGAGAGAGGGAGAGAGAGAGAGAGAGAGAGAGAGAGAGAGAGAGAGAGAGAGAGAGAGAGAGAGAGAGAGAGAGAGAGAGAGAGAGAGAGAGAGAGAGACAGACAGAGAAGAACAGAGAGAGACGGACAGAGGCAGACAGACAGACAGAGATAGACAGACAGACAGGAGAGACACAGAGAGAGAGAGACAAAGAGAGCGATACGAAATTTCGGTTCCTCGTCATACAGTAAAAAACAAAGACAAAAAAAAAAAAAAAACTACAACAGATGACGATGTCCACTATCTTGCATTTTTTCTCTCTTTCTCTTTCATCTTCTTCACACTCTCGGGGGAACGCGCAATCTTTCAATTTTTTTTTCGCATTTTTCTTTTTATCGGTTATTCTCCGTTCCCTTCATATCCTCGACATTTTTTTGTTGATGTTAAATAATTTCGCTTTTTAGGGGGGGGGGGGGAGATATAAAGAAAGTGCCAAGTTGCCTGGGGAAGAGAGACAGACAGAGAAAGAGATAGAAAGTGAGAGAGAGAGAGAGAGAGAGAGAGAGAGAGAGAGAGAGAGAGAGAGAGAGAGAGAGAGAGAGAGAGAGAGAGAGAGAGAGAAGAGAGAAGAGAGAGAGAGAGAGAGAGAGAGAGAGAGAGAGAGAGAGAGGAGAGAGAGAGAGAGAGAGAGAGAGAGAGAGAGAGAGAGAGAGAGAGAGAAAGAGAGAGAGAGAGTAAGAGGGAGTAAGAGAAAGTAAGAGAGAATAAGAGAACTAAGAGAGACTAAGAGAGACTAAGAGAGACTAAGAGAGACTAAGAGAGACTAAGAGAGACTAAGAGAGACTAAGAGAAAGAGCGAGAAAGAGAGCAAGAGAAAGATAAAGAGAGAAAGAGAAAGAAAAAAGCAAGAGAGAGAGAGAGAGAGCAAACCCTTCCATAGAAAGACTCTGGCACTGTAGTCGGCGTGTCTCTTTGTGGCGCTGTCGGCACTCGTTGTCAACACCGCCTCGTCTCCCTCCCTGGTCTGTCTATTACGCCGTCCGCCTTTATCTATCAGGGTATCGTTTCCTGTGAAGTCTCCATTCAGCTACTCGGATGATGAAGTCACACACGCAAACAAAGAGATAGAAGGGAGGAAAGGAGGGAGGGGGGAGGAGGGGGGATGGAAGGGAAGGAGGGAGGGAGGGAGGGAGGGAGGGAGGGAGGGAGGGAGGGAGGGAGGGTGGGAGGAAAGGAGGAGGGAGGGAAGGAGGGAGTGGGGATGGAAGGCAGAGAAAGTGAGATAAAGAAAGAAAGAAAGAAAGATAGCGAGAGAGAGTGAGAGAGAGAGAGAGAGAGAGAGAGAGAGAGAGAGAGAGAGAGAGAGAGAGAGAGAGAGAGAGAGAGAGAGAGAGAGAGAGAGAGAGAATGAGAGAGACATATCCATAAATATCCATCCCCATTTCTCCCCGCAACGAGACCAGTTCACCAACTCCTTTATCTGATTATATCTGTTCGTTCTCGCTCCTCTTTTCCGGCCATTTCGTAAAAAAGAAAGAAAATAACTTCCCTTCCCTCCGTCTATCTCCTGGTGCTCCTCGCCTCGTCCGCTTAACCGCTCCGCCTCCATCAATCTCGGCCTCAACATCAGTTCTTTTTCCTTCTCTCTCTCTTCCCCGGTTTCTTAGCCCGTGTGCTTGCGTGGTCGACTTTCAGCTTCAGTCTTATTGCCTTATTGCTTGACTGTGCGTGAGGCCTTCGTTCCTTCCCTTAGCCAGACTGTCGAACTTCCAGACTGTTTAACTGTCGCGGAAACGGTTTTCTTTCAGAATACCTGTAGCTGAAACGTTTTTTTTTTTTTTTTCAGACTGTCTAACAATCGCTGAAACTTTTTTTTTTTTTTTTTGACTGTCCAACTGTTGCTGAAACATTTTTTTTTTCAGACTAACTGTCGCTGAAACGTTTTTTTTTTTTTCTTTTTTTTCTTTTTTCCAAAACTGTCTAACTGTCGCTGAAGCATTTGTTTTTTTTTTCAGAATCTAACCATCACCGAAACGGCTTTCTATCAGCCTGTCTGCTTGATTGCCTGCATGCAAACTTGCCTCCTCCCATGCGTGACCCTCTTCCTGCTTGCCTTCCTGCATTTGCGTGTGTCTTTGTCGCTTTGTTTGCCTGCCCTGCGGTCCATCGGCCTGCCTGGATATCTGCCAAACCCGCTTGGATATTTGGCTTCTTCTCTCCATACCCTCAGTTTATTTCGCCCTATCTGTTCACTCTTTTGTTCTTTTTCTTTGGTTATTCCTAGTTTATTTTCTCCCTCTCTGTTCACTCTTTTATTTGAGTTCTCTCTGTTTAAGTATTGCTAGTTTGTTTCGGCTACTCTATCCACCCTCTTTTATTTGATTTTTTTTCTTTAAATATTCGTAGTTTATTTCTCCCACTCTATTCACTCTCTTTTATTTTAGTTTTTTTTTCTTTAAATATTCATAGTTTATTTCGTCCATTCTATTCACTCTCTTTCTTTCATTCTCTTCCTTAACTATTCCTAGTTTATTTCGCCCACTCTATTTCACTCTTCTTTTATTATTTTTTTTTTAACAATTCCTAGTTTATTTCACCCACCCTATTCACTCCCCTTTATTTAAATTCTCTCTCTCCAACTGTTCCTTCTATTCTCCTTCCTCCCCTTTCGCTTTCGCCTGACCCATTCAGCGCTCCCTTCCCCTTCCTTTAACAGCTTTTTCACTCGTTCCGTCTCCGTTGCCCCTTATCAGCTCTTTCTTGATTTCCCGGGAGGCCAATCACGAGAGATCTCCGATTCTCTGATTTTTACTTCACCTCGTTCGTTGTGGCGATTTTTTTTAAGTCTATTTTTTTTTAAATTTTGAAGTCCTTTTGTGTGTGTATCTCTTTTGTTTGATTGTTTGTACGGGGGTAAGAGAATGAGGAAATAAGGTAATCATGAGAGATCTCCGATTCACCGATTTTTTCTTCATCTCGTTCGTTCGTTTTTTTTTTTTTTTAATTCTTGAAGTCTTTTTGTGTGTGTGTATCTCTTTTACCTGATTGTTTGTACGGGGGTAGAAGACTGAGGAAGTGGGGTACATTAGTAGGATTATTATTATTATCATTATTTTTTGTTTCTGTTATATCTATTTATTTGTAAATAAGATGTGGGGTACATATTCAGTGAGAAGTGAGAAGTGAATGAGGTTACAGATACAATGATAGGTACAAACAAACTCCGTGAGCAAATGCACACACACACACACACACACACACACACACACACACACACACACACACACACACAAACACACACACACACACACACACACACACACACATACACACACACACACACACACACACACATACACACACACACACACACACACACACACACACACACACACACACACACACACACAAAAGCCCAAATGTCGTATACAAAAAAGGGTACATACATTCCTTAGCACACCGCAATCCCTAACCACACACAGACACACACACGTGCATAAACATACACAAACACACTCCTTGAAGGCAGTTTTCAGTTCTCTTTTTGTTTGGCAGAAGCATAAGCAACAGAGACAGCACCGCAAGCATTCTTATATAACGCGTAAGTGTTTGTTTACATTAAGCGCCTATAAATGTCAAGGGATTTAATCCTAATGTACGTTCATGTTTGCGCATGTCTAAGTTAAAGAGGAGACAAAGAAAGAGGAAGAACTGCAGGCGTGTTGCGTCTAAAATGTTAGCCCACGTGGCACTAATCGTAAGAAAGGAGATAAATAAACAAATCAAAAAAACAATGTCATTGCTGCAACAGCAGTGCGACGAATAACAATGATATGAAATCAACGTCAGCAATATTGCAAACGCCGCAACAAGGAACAAACGTGGGGATGCAACAGAGAAACAACCAAGCAACCAAACAAACACTCGAGGACATGAACGGAAAGCGGAAACTGGGAGAGAAATATTCCAATAGAAAATAATAACAATAATAACAACAACAACCATAACAAAGACACACACACAAAAAAATGGGATTCTCTTCTCGTCTCTCAAAATATGTTGCCTCCTCTTATTTTCCACTTAATACCCTCACCCTATACTTATCCCTACGCCCACCCTCTCTGCCCTTCCCTCGCTCCTCATACCAAAGTCGCCCCCTCCCCTCTCCCTACCCTCGTCCTTCCCCTCTCCTTGTTCTCTTCTCTTACCTTCTCTTACTTTCTCTTACCGTCTCTTACTTCTTTCCCTTACTCTCTCCTTTCAGCTTCCTCCCTTTCTCCTTACCTCTTCCCCGCCCCTCCCCTTTACACCTTCTGTTATCATTCCCTCTGCCTTGCCCATTCTCCTTACCCTTCCCTTTCCTATTCCCTTCCCTTCCCCCTCTTACTCCTTCCACTCACATCCCCTCCATTCCCCTTCCCCCTCCCCCTTACCCCATCTCCTCCCTTTGCCCCTTCCCCTTCCCCCTCCCCCTTAACCTTTTTACTCCCCTTCCCCTTAACCCTTCTCCTCCCCTCCCCCCTTACCCCTTACCCTGACCACTCCACCTTCCCCTTCTCCTCCCCTCCCCCTTATCCTCCCCCCTCCCCTTTACCCCTTCTCCTCCCTTTGCCCCTTCCCCCTCCCCGTTCCCCCTTCTCCTCCCTTTGCCCCTTCCCCTTCCCCCTCCCCGTTCCCCCTTCTCCTCCCTTTTGCCCCTTCCCCTTCCCCTTCGCCCTCCCCCTTAACCTTTCTACTCCCCTTCCCCTTAACCCTTCTCCTCCCCTCCCCCTTACCCCTTATCCTTCCCCCTCCCCCTTACCTCCCCCCCCTCCGAAGAGAGCCTCAAGGGCCACCATCAGCGGCTGAGTGAAGGAGGTTTATTTATTTATTATTATTTTTTGTCTTTTTCTTCCAAATCTGACATTTAAAGACTTCAAGAGGAAGTTTTGCGCTGAACTGTGCCTTTATAGTCTTATCCGTGAACACGTGTACGAGCACATTCACACACACACAAATACACGTAAAAACACATGCACACATTCACACAATACACATATACACACACAAACACACACGCGTAAGTGATACACATAAAAACACACGTACGACCACACACACACACACACACACACACACACACACACACACACACACACACACACATATACACACACACACACACACACACACACACACACAAACACACACATACACACGCACACACACACACACACTCACACGCACACGCACACACACATAGTAAATACGTGTATACTATACGCAAGAAATACGGCTTTACGTAAACAGCCATAGACTTGTGAAGATCTTATATGATCAATAAGTCAGGAGGGTTGAAACGCCGTGACCTTTATGTGTGCGTGGGTGTGTGCGTATATACGTATGTAGGAGTGTGTGTGTGTGTTGTTTCTAGTGTTTTGTCCGTTGCCGATGTTACTGCTGTAACTGTAGCTGTTGTTGTAGGTGTGGTTGTTGTTGTTGATGTTGTATGTTGTTGTATATTGTTGTTGTCGAAGTTCTTGTAGTTGTAGTTGTTGTAGCTGTAGTTGCATTGACTGTTGTTGTTGTTGTTGTTGTTGTTGTTGTTGTTGTTGTTGTTGTTGTTGTTGTTGTTGTTGTGTGTGTGTGTGTGTGTGAGTATGTGTGTGTCTGTGTGTGGTGTGTGTCGTGTGGTATGGTGTGGTGTGTGTGTATGTGTGTGTGTGTGTGTGTGTGTGTGTGTGTGTGTGTGTGTGTGTGTGTGTGTGTGTGTGTGTGTGTGTGTGTGTGTGTGTGTGCGTGCGTTCTGTAGATACGACAAAGGCCTACCTATTGCGTCCAAACAAATCAGACGACCGGAATGGCTGTACACACCTGTAAATAAAATGAAAAGAACACGTTAGGAGACAATATCAAATAACGCATTATGTTACAGAACAAAACGAAGGCCGTAAATAATAAAAATAATAAAAGAGAGGAATAAGAGAAATAATAGAAAAAAAAGAGAGAAAAGAAGCGAAAATAAAATAAACAAAAATTGAAAAGCTTGAAAAATGTAACAAATTCTGGCATGATAACATACTATATATACTTGTTCGCCTGCGATTATGCAATATGAGATATATTTGCCAATATGTGACACATTCAATTTATTGCTTTAATACGGCCATGAAAAATAAAAACAAAATCTGTAGGCTTAAATATTTGAAAACAAATTGCATTTCATTATTTTTTCCCCTCAATACCTTTCTATCAGCAACGACGAACGGCTTTTTTTTAATGAAAATACAATAATGGTTCTAATTATCAAAATACAGAAAGGGGGAAAAAAAAAATGATTTACCGGAACCTAATTACAGGTCTGAAGCGGATTAGCAGGAGAATTAGAGA
>NC_061838.1:20428333-20430833 GCF_019202785.1 Penaeus chinensis | reverse complement strand
AGAACAGGAGAAAGAGAGGAGAGAGAGAGAGAGAGAGAGAGAGAGAGAGAGAGAGAGAGAGAGAGAGAGAGAGAGAGAGAGGAGAGAGAGAGAGAGAGAGAGAGAGAGAGAGAGAGAGAGAGAGAGAGAGAGAGAGAGAGAGAGAGAGAGAGAGAGAGAGAGAGAGAGAGAGAGAGAGAGAGAGAGAGAGAGAGAGAGAGAGAGAGAGAGAGAGAGAGAGAGAGAGAGAGAGAGAGAGAGAGAGAGAGAGAGAGAGAGAGAATGAAAGAGAGAGAGAGAGAATGAAAGAGAGAGAGACAGACAGAGGCAGACTAAGAAAACAAAAGTATACATAACAAAAAAAAACAAAAACAAAAAAACACGCTGGGAGTAGGTTAAACCAGTAGCCTGGCTGGAAGGAAGGTCTTGCCCCTCAGCACCTTCACCTGGCAGTCTCTTGTTTTTGCTCAGCTTACCATGAGTCACTGCGAGGGGGCAGGGTGGGGGGTACGGGGGGGGCAAGGGGCGAGGGAAGGGGGGGGGGTTGAGTGCGCCTTACTACCTTAAGGAGATAATATACCATAATCATTTCTCGATATTAAGTAATATATTGATGGAATTAGACACATACACATACATGTGTATGTGTATGTGTATGTGTATGTGTATGTGTATGTGTATAAGTGTATGTGTACGTGTGTGAGTATGTATCCTGACACGTTTATCCCTCGTTTTATTTCCTACTGTTTGCAAGTCGTTAGCATCTACTATCCTTTCTCCTCTGTCCTGTTTATCCACCTGCGCCCCATGTCTTCTCTTCCTTCATTTTCAACCTCTCGTTTACTTTCTCTTTAAATAATATCTTCTGATGCGTTCTCCACATCATCATCATATGATATTCCTATCCCCTTGTCTTTCATCACTCCTTTCGAGGAAAAGAGAATGAAGGAGGAGAGGAAGCGAGGAGGAGGGTGAGGAGGAAAAGGTGGGAGTGAGGGAGACTGGGGAAGGGTGAGGGGAGGGGGGTGGGTGCGGAGAGGGGGAGAGGGGGTGAAGGAAAGGGGGAGAGAGGGTGAAGGAAAGGGGGAGAGGGGTAAAGGAGTGGGGAGAGGGGATGAGGGAAAGGGGGAGAGGGGGTAAAAGAGAGGGGGGGAGGGGGTGAAGTAAAGGGGGAGAGGGGGTGAAGGAGAGGGGGAGAGGCGGGTGAAGGAAAGGGGGAGAGGAGGTGAAGGAAAGGGGGAGAGGGAGTGAAGGAAAGGGGGAGAGGGGGTGAAGGAGAGGGAGGGTTTCTCCTTCGCGACCTCGCTTGGTATTTCCTTTCCAAGCATCCTCTCAAAACTCGATCCTACATGTGTCCGTGGTAGAGCATTTTAATCGGTAGACGAAACCCTTTATCTGCAGGATACTAGCACTATCTATCGTACCTCTTACCTGCGCTGGCCTTAAAGGGTTTAAATGCCAAATATTGGAGCATCCGTGTCTTCGGGGGGAAAAAAATCCGGTAACCTTTATAACCTGCAGAAGCCAGATACAGTTCACGTGCTGTAGTCGTTAGGGATTCGAGACACAAACAGCCTTACAAGGTGGAATGACGACCGTTCTGTGACTCAGGCGGGTTATGCAATCAGCTCGGGTCCTCTTGTATCGTCATTCAGCGGCGCGTGTGCTGAGGCCGACTGGATAGCCACGCTGCAGCTCGGTCATTCTAAGATCTCGGGGGAGGTTTTGACAATAGATTTCGACATGAGATAGAGGGGACATACTGCTCTGTCTGTCGATTTCATTCTCTCTCTTTCCCTCCTTTGTCTGTCTGTCTGTCTGTCTGTCTATCTACCTGCCTGTCTGTTTGTCTGTATGTCTATCTGTCCGTCTGTCTGTCTAACTATCTGTCTGTTTGTCAGTCTATCATTCAGTCAGTCTGTCTCTCCCTCCCTCCTTCCTCCCCCTTCTCCCTCCCTCCTTCTCTCCCTCTCTCTCTTTCTCAACCCCGGTATGCGGGAGAAGGAAGCCAGCGTAGACGAGGATGGGGGCCGCGAGGGGGGGAGTGAGACCAGAGACGGCAGGTCATGGTGATGAGCACAAACTCCGCGATAGTGACAGGAAGTCTATAAAACATCGAAACTTTTGATCTCATTCTCTTTCGAAAGTCGGATGCTGGGAGGACCTGCCACAGAGGTTAAATCTTGATCATTTTCTCGATAAATATGGTATCTGGAAATCCGTGTTGACGTGGTCGTGTAGGAGCGACGACCTACGCAACACACATTAACATTTTTTTCACGCGGGACCCCATCGGGAAGGGATAAAGCGATCAGCTGTTTGTATGTTTTGGGTGTTGGTCCTTTTAGAAGGGAGACCGTAGTCAAATATTTTTTTTATAGTTTCATTTTATGCATTTATTGTGTTTTTATATCACACACACACACACACACACACACACACACACACACACACACACACACACACACACAGAGAGAGCATGGGAAACTTTCAACCTGCTTTCCAAAAGACGAGAGAATAC
>NC_061838.1:20418333-20420833 GCF_019202785.1 Penaeus chinensis | reverse complement strand
ATACATACATACATACATACATACATACATGCATACACACACAAACACACACACATACGCACACACACACACACACACACACACACACACACATACACATATATACACATACACACACACACACACACACACACGCGCGCGCATATGTGTGTGTATGTATGTATGTATGTATGTATGTATGTATGTATGTATGTATGTATGTATGTATGTATGTATGTATGTATGTATGTATGCATGCATGTATATTTACATATATATGTGTGTGTTTATGTATATATGTGATATGCACATACATGCATACATTCACACACACACACACACACACACACACACACACACACACACACACACACACACACACACAGACACACACATATATATACATATATATATATATATATACACACATATATATATACATAAACATCCACATATATATACGTATACACATACAAATAGTTCATATATCCATAAACTTGTATAACCAAGCTCTACAGAAGTCCATACATACATAGACCTTGACCTCAACCTTTCCATAAAAAAGGTCATATTTTGCAATCTCTCTTTTCTAGCCAAAGCCCTTCGTTGCAACCCCCATCGTGGCCTGCAATGATGGCCTTTCCTCTGATCTCGCCAGCCTCCAATTAAGGACCTTTTCCGCCGGTGTGACCTTTTGAGGCTGACAAGGTAGGGGGAGGGAGAGGGGAGGGGGGAGGGGGTGAAGAGGGGAGACAGGGGAGGGGGAGGGAGAGGGGTTGACAAGGAAGGGGGAAGGAGTGGAAGGGGAGAGGGTAAGGGGAGGGAGTGTGAGGGGAAAGGGTAGGGGGATGGTTAGGGGGGGGCTGACAAGGTAAAGGGAGGGAGGGTGAGGGGAGGGGATAGGGAGAGGTAAAGAGGGCTGGAGGGATAGGGAGATAAGTAACGGTATGTGAAAAGGAAGGGAGGGAGGAGGGAGAAGAAATGCAAAGGAGAGAGAAACAAAGAGGGGGGTGAATGTATAAAGAATGAGGTAGACAGATCAACATATATATGTGTATATGTATATATATAGAGAGAAAAAGGGGGGCAAGAGAGAGAGAGAGAGAGAGAGAGAGAGAGAGAGAGAGAGAGAGAGAGAGAGAGAGAGAGAGAGAGAGAGAGAGAGAGAGAGAGAGAGAGAGAGAGAGAGAAGAGAAAGAAAAAAAGAGCTACATAAAAGTGAAAGGGCGATAGAGCGAGTTCAGAAAGGGTGAAGCGAAAAGGAGAGGAAGAGAGCGAAGAACGGAAATAAAATAAGAGAATAAGAGGGTGTTTAGAATCCTCCGAAGATGGCAAAGAATATGGGGAAAGACAATCAGAAAAAACAAATAGAAACAACAACAAATACGAGTAAAAAGAAAAGCACAGACAAAAAAAAAAAAAAAAAAAAAAAAAAGAGGAGTAAGGAGAAGACAAATAGGAAGGCAAATAAATAGAGGAAACGTTCGACAGATGAAATGCGGTGGCAGTGCGGTCAGACGATGTGCGGATGTAGTGTTCTGTGTCGGATCCTGCGGTCAGCTCACAGTCACATCCCAGCGGCTCCGGGGATGGGTTGGTGGGGGGGGGGGGCTAAGGATTGGGAAAGGGAGAGGGAGAGAGGGAGGGGAGAGCCACTGGATGAGGAGGGGTGGAGGGAGGGGGAGGAGAGAGGAACTGGAGGGGGAGGGGTAGAGGGAGGGAGGAAGAGAGAGGCACAAAGGAGGGAGAGAGGTAGGGGGAGGAGGTGGGGGACGGATTATGACACAGGGGGGGATAGGGTGGGGGGAGGGAGTAAGGGAAGGAAGGGGAGGGGAAGGGGATTGAGATGAGGAGGGGGGAAGACTGTAAAATAGAGAGAGATTGGGAGGGGACAGGAAAGAGACACTGGTTAGGGGGGCTTACGGAGATGCGAGAGAGTGGGGAGGGGAAGGAGGGAGAGGAAGTGGAGAAGGGAGGGAAGGAAGTGGGGGAGGGAGAGAGACGAAGTGGAAGAAGGGAAAGAAGGAGAGTCGAAGGGTATGGGGGAGGGAAAGACGGAATAAGAGAAGGGGATGAGAGAGGAACGGCAAGAAGGAGGGAGAGAGGAGGACGAGGATGAGTCGGGGGAGGGAGGAGAGTAAGGACGATAGGCAAAGGGGAGGAGGAGGAGGGACAAGACATTTGTTAAGAAAAGTGAGTCGCTGGCCATCCACCACACGTGAAGATGGCCACTATGCCGCCTGTCCATCTTCCGAACATGCTGAAGAGGGTGAGCAGACGAAGTTAAAGGGACCCGGACCCTGAGCGCTAATAAGGACTATTGTTAGAACTTTTAATTATGAAATGGCGAGAACCAAGTCGCCTATCCTTTCCCTTTCTGGGCGAAATACAACGAACTTCCTCTATACAAAGACAAACACACACACACATGCATAAACAACACACACACACACACACAAACACACAACCACAACACACACAACACACACACACACCACACACACACACACACACTCACACA
>NC_061838.1:20390042-20392542 GCF_019202785.1 Penaeus chinensis | reverse complement strand
GAGAGAGAGAGAGAGAGAGAGAGAGAGAGAGAGAGAGAGAGAGAGAGAGAGAAGTGGGGCGATGGAAGAAGGGTGCAAACATGCTGTACAAGTGCATGGGAATGAGAGATTCAAACATTTATACAACGTGCCTGAATCAAGATACAGAAAGAAATCGATGTACAAGCATATATACACACATCCACATCCACACACGCACATACACATATATTTATATAAACATACATATCTAAATATACACGTGTATGCAAACATACATACATACATATAAATATATATAAACATTTACATATATGTGTATACATATATTTATATACAAACACTCAGACACACACACACACACACACACACACACACACACACACACATATATATATATATGTATATATAACATATATAGATAGATATATAACATATATATCTATAATATATATAATAAATATATATAGATGTGTATATATATATATATAAAACACACACACACACATACACATATATATGAGTAAAAGACAGAGTGAGTAATTGTATGTGTTTGCCTTGCTCAGTAGGCATTTGAATGAGTATGCCTGTATGCAGATACCAGTACACATACGGTATACATGTATGTATTTACATTATGCATACACACACTTACAACGATCCAGACACACATTCTTAGAACAAGCCATCAATCTATCCATTTATACGCACCTCTCCCCCCCCCCCCCTCCGCCTCCCAC
Organism: Penaeus chinensis; assembly: GCF_019202785.1. Taxonomy (NCBI): domain Eukaryota; kingdom Metazoa; phylum Arthropoda; class Malacostraca; order Decapoda; family Penaeidae; genus Penaeus; species Penaeus chinensis. The sequence goes on along the minus strand of NC_061838.1, from coordinate 20,391,823 downwards.
ACACTGGTCAAACGCATCAACATTCACACTGTGTCCTAACTGCCCAAGCTTCTGCCCGGAGCGCCCGATGCTTCAGCGCCCAACCCGGCTCCTGCCTTAAAGGTCTCAGTGTGGGCGTCGGGGAGAAAGGAGACAGCTTGCGGACTGATGGATAGATAAAGGGAGAGAGACCGTTTGTATATATTCATTTACTAATTGTGTCTGATAGGTAGATTGAAAGTTCGTCTGCTCTAATCTGTTAGCAGGAGAAAGGAGACGGTTTGCGGACTGATAGATAGAGAGATAAAAGGGGAGACCATCTGTACTTATTAATTTACCTGCTGTCTGATAGACAGCCTTATTCTATTTCCAGGAGAAAGGCGATTGCTTGCAGACAGACAGATGGATAGATAAAGGTGGAGAGACTGTCTATATTCATGCATTTATCTATTGTGTCTCATAGATAGATAGATCAAGTTCGATTCCTTTTGTCTGTTTTCAGGAGAGAGAAGGATAGAAAGATATATATAAAGGGGAGATACCGTCTGTATTTACACATTTGTCTATGTATCTGACAGACAGATAGACAGAAAGACCGTCTGCATTTATTTATTTGCAGGAGAAAGGAGAAGGTTTGAGGATAAATAGATAGATAAAGGGACAGGGACCGTTCGCATTTAATAATTCATCTATTGTGTACGATAGACAGACAGAAAGTTCGTCTGCTTTTACCTATTTGCAGGAAAAGGAGATGGTATGCCAACAAAAAGACAAATACACGTACATTCCGTCTGCATTTCTTAATTAATCCATTCCGCCTAGCAGACCGATTGACTGAAAAATCGTCTGTATTTATCTGTTTGTTTATGCTGTCCATGGACGGACTTGATGCGGTGTTCCCAGCATGAAACAAGAAACCCAAACATGAGGGTCGCACATGGTATCAAACTTCATGTGGTAAAGGAAGAAGTTGCCGATCGCGCCAGCCAAGTAGAGAGGAGGAGAAGAAGGAGGAGGAGGAGGAGGAGGAGGAGGAGGAGGAGGAGGAGGAGGAGGAGGAGGAGGAGGAGGAGGAGGAGAGGAGGAGGAGGAGAAGAAGAAGAAGGGGAAGAAGAAGAAGAAAAAGAATAAGTGGAAGAAGAAGAAAAAGAATAAGTGGAAGAAGAAGAGAGAGAGCAAGATAGATAGATAGATAGATTGATAGATAGAGAGATAGAGAAAGAGAGAGACATAGAAAAGAAAGAGAAAAAGAAAGTGAAAGAGAGATAGAAAGAAAGAAAGAAGGAAAGAGAGATAGAAAGAAAGAAAGAAAGAAGGAAAGAGAGAGAGATTAGTTTCCATGTGCGGCGACATTATACAGCTCATCATATCAGTTTTATTACCTAATGGTCAATGACAGCGTTACCAGTATCAGGCAGTGACATGCATAGCGACGTGATAAAGCATACTTAAAGGTCTCCGACATGAGATAAGGGTATTTGCATGTAAATATGATACTGATAATCCTCCGTAAGGGTGGAAAAAAAACATAATTGAAAATCGCAATCATTCTAAAGCAATTAAATTCGAATCAGCAACAGCAGAGAGGATGTTGCAAAAATGTTGCAAAAATGTGACTGTTCCCGTGAAACACAGAATATTAGTACACTACTGATGCTAAAATAACTTTAGCTCTATTGGACATCAGGCGTGGCCATTTAAAAGTCAATTTTGCCATAGACGATTTTTTTTTTTAGTGGTTAAAAAACGAAACGCGTAATCAAGTGCAAAATCAACAAGTGGCAAAACTGATTAGCTGTGAA
>NC_061838.1:20370042-20385042 GCF_019202785.1 Penaeus chinensis | reverse complement strand
AAAGGAGAAATTAAATGGAAAAGAAAAGGAGAAATCGAGGAATAATAGAACAGAAATAATACAAGATGCGAGGCGAACGTTTTGAATGGAAAAAGGGGGGGGGGGTAAGCAGAAGCAGAAGGGAAAGAAAGGAATAAACGGAAAATGAAGAAAAAAAGAAAGGTAAGGAAGTGGAAAGGAGAAAAACAGAAGGAAATGGGAAAGAGAGAATTATCGTAGAAGCAGAAGAAGGGAAAAGGATAAACAGTGGACGGAAAAGAGGAAGGGAGATTAACCAAGAAAAGGAAGAAAGAAAGAATGGGAAATAAGCAGAAAGGGAAAGAGAATAAACGACAAAGGAACATGAGAGAAAGTAAAAGAAATAAAGAAAGTGGAGAAAAGAAGAAAAAAAATGGAAGAAGGAAGAGCAAACAGAGTAAAAACAATAAACAGAGAAGAAGACTGATGGGGGAAGGAAAATGAATAACAGAGGGGAAAGGAAATGGGATAAGACAGAAAAGAAAAACAAGGAAAAGGAAAACCAAAGAAGAAAAGGGAACAAAGAGATAAAAAGAGAAAGGGGGATAAAGGAGAAAAGGAAAAACAGAGAAGGAAAACGAACAATGATAGGAAAAGAGAAAAGGAAAAACAGAGAAGGAAATCGAACTAGAGAAAAAAAGAGGAAAAGAGATAAAACAGAAAAGGAAAAGGAAAAGAAAGAGGAAAAGGAAAACGAACAAGAGAGGAAACAAAGGGGAGATGAAATAAACCAAAGAAGGAAAAGAAAGAAAAAAAAAGCAGAGGAGGAAAACGACCAAGAAAGAGAAAAAAGGGAAAAGAGATAAAATAAAAAAATGGAAAATGAAGAGAAAGAAAATGAACAAAAAGAGGAAGAGAGAATAGGAGATAAAAGAGAACAGAAAAAGGAAGAGAAAAAGAACCGAGAAGTCACACACACACTATCACTAGCAATCAACGAAAACTTTTTTTTTATCATTTATTTCCTTTTTTATCATTTTATTTCCCTTTTCCCTCTCCTCCTCACACGTGAAACTGAAACACCGGATATAAATTTCGTATTTTATAAATGTATCGTCATTTTTATCAGACGAAACGATAAAAAAAAAGAGAGAAAAAAAGAGAGAGAGAAAAGTTATGATCCTTGGGCAAGGGGTGGGCGGTGAGGGGGGAGGGGGGAGGGGGAGGGGTAGGGGTGTTGGGGGGGGGGGAGCAGAGTAAGTTAGAGCATTAAAGAATATTGGAATTAATGAGGTAATATGATAATGGAGGCATATATTGGGAATGGAGATGGTGATGGAAGAGGGTGATAAGGATGATGATGATGATAGTGATGATGATGATGATGATGATGATAATGATGGTGATGATGATGATGATCATAATGATGGTGATGGTGGTGATGATGATGATCATAATGATGGTGATGGTGATGATGATGATGATAATGATGGTGATGGGGATAACGATGATGATGGTAATGATGGTGATGGTGATGATGATAATGATGGTGATGGGGATAACGATGATGATGATAATGATGGTGATGATGATGATGATTATAATGATGATGGTGATGATGATGGTGATGATGATGATGATGATGGTGATGATGATGATGATGATGATGATGGTGATGATGATGATGATGGTGATGATGATGGTGATGATGATGGTGATGGTGACAATAATGATGGTGATGATAATGGTAATGGAAGGGATGATAGGGATGATAAGGATGATGATGGTGATGATGATGATGGTGATGATGATAATGATGGTGATGGTGATGATAATGATAGTGATGGTGATAACGATGATGATGATGATGATGATAATGATGGTGATGGGGATAACGATGATGATGATAATGATGATGGTGATGATGATGGAGATGATGGTGATGATGATGATGATAATGATGGTGATGGGGATAACGATGATGATGATAATGATGATGGTGATGATGATGTTGATGGTGATGATAACGAGGATGATGATGGTGATGATGGTGATGATGATGGTGGTGATGGTGATGATGGTGATGATGATGGTGGTGATGGTGATGATGGTGATGATGATGGTGGTGATGGTGATGATGATGGTGGTGATGGTGATGATGGTGATGGTGATGATGGTGATGGTGACGATAATGATGTTGATGAGGATAATGATGATGATGATGATGGTGATGATGATGATAATGATGGTGATAGTGATGATAATGATAGTGATGGTGATAACGATGATGATGACGGATGGTATGCTAACGATGATGATGAATATGATGATGATGATGATGATGATGACGATGGTGATGATGATAATGATGGTGATGATGATAATGATGGTGATGGTGATAACGATGATGACGGAAAAGATGATAACGATGATGATGGCGATGAAAATGATAATGATGATGATGATGATAAAGACGAAAATGCTAGCGATGACACGATGAGGAAAATATGAATGAAGATGAAAATCAAGATGACGAAAACTATATCCAAAGTTTTTGACATAAAGACAATGATAGTGCAAGTGACGTCATAGGCCTATTAATCAACATCAACGTAACGAAAATAAACAAAGGTATAAAAAACAAATAAACATAATAACATAAACAAAAAACAACCACAATAAACAAAGATAAAAAGAAAGGACAAAGCAACCAACAAAGAATTCCAGACACCTCTACCCCCCAACACCTCCCCCCCAACCTCACCCCCCCCCCACCTCCACCCCCCCATCACGAAGCTTGGAATACCGATGACTTTCACGGCGCGATTCCTCGAACAGTACTCGAGCCTCGTCCGCCCTCGGTCCCTCGCGCTCTCTCGCTTTCGCCCGCTTTCGGACACATCGACGACTCTCGCCTTGTTGCTAGGGAAATATTTAGGGGGGGAAAGAGAGAATAGCGAAGGGACGAAATTCAGGGGAAAAGAGGGGAAAAGGGGGAGAGGTGAGGGCGGAAATAAGGGGAAAGGGAGAAAAGGGGGAGAGGTGAGGGCGGAAATAAGGGGAAAGAGAGAAAAGGGGGAGAGGTGAGGGAGGAAATAAGGGGAAAAGGGGGAAAAGGGGGAGAGGTGAGGGCGGAAATAAAGGGAAAGGGAGAAAAGGGGGAGAGGTGAGGGAGGAAATAAGGGGAAAAGGGGGAAACGGGGGAGATGGGAGGGCGGAAAAAAGGGGAAAGGGGGGAAAAGGGGGAGAGGTGAGGGAGGAAATAAGGGGAAAGGGAGAAAAGGGGGAGAGGTGAGGGAGGAAATAAGGGGAAAAGGGGGAAAAGGGGGAGAGGTGAGGGCGGAAATAAGGGGAAAGAGAAAAAGGGAAGAAGGGGGGAGAAGGAGTAGGAGGTATGGAAGAAAACGCGAGAGGAAATAGGAGAAAAGGGAAAGATGTCGGTAGGAAATGGGGGGGAAAGAAGGAGAGACGAGGGGGTAGGAAAGGGGGAAAGAGAGGATGAGGTTTCAGGAAAACAAGGCAGAAAATATTAGGAAAAAAGAGAGGGATAAATGAGAAGAATGTGAATAGGAGGAAAGATGGAGAAAGAAGTTGGGAAGAGGGGGGAGAAGTGGTGAAAACGAGAGAGGAAAAGACGGGGAAAGGAAGAGGGCAAAATCATATATATATATATATATATATATATATATATATATATATATATATATATGTGTGTGTGTGTGTGTGTGTGTGTGTGTGTGTGTGTGTGTGTGTGTGTGTGTGTGTGTACAGAGAGAGAGAGAGAGAGAGAGAGAGAGAGAGAGAGAGAGAGAGAGAGAGAGAGAGAGAGAGAGAGAGGAGAGAGAGAAAGAGAGAGAGAGAGAGAGAGAGAGCGAGAGAGAGAGAGAGAGAGAGAGAGAGAGAGAGAGAGAGAGAGAGAGAGAGAGAGAGAGAGAGAGAGAGAAAATCATATATATATATATATATATATATATATATATATATATGTATGTGTGTGTGTGTGTGTGTGTGTGTGTGTGTGTGTGTGTGTGTGTGTGTGTGTGTGTGTGTGTACAGAGAGAGAGAGAGAGAGAGAGAGAGAGAGAGAGAGAGAGAGAGAGAGAGAGAGAGAGAGAGAGAGAGAGAGAGAGAGAGAGAAAGAAAGAAATGGCCACATATAAAAGAGTAAAACAATACAGAGATGGAAAAAAATAACAAATATTGAAGACAGTAATACAAACATGGAATTAAGGTAAGCGTGTAGAGAGAAGAGAGGGAAAATATGAACAAGAAGGGGAAAAAAACGGAATAATGATAACAGCGAAGGAGAGATCGCAGAACAGGAAAAATAAAAACCACAAAAAAAAAAAAAAAAAAAAACGTAGGGAAGCGAGGCGGGAAATGCAAACAGAAGAAGAGGAGGTAGAGGAAAGGGGGAGAAAAAAGAGCAGAGAATGAATAAAGCACGGAGAGAATTAGAGAATCAAAGAGGAGGAGAGGGGAGAGGGAGAGGAAACGAAAAGGAGGAGAGGGGAGAGGGAGAGAATCAAAGAGGAGGAGAGGGGAGAGGGAGAGGAAACGAAAAGGAGGAGAGGGGAGAGGGAGAGGAAACGAAAAGGAGGAGAGGGGAGAGGGAGAGGAAACGAAAAGGAGGAGAGGGGAGAGGGAGAGAATCAAAGAGGAGGAGAGGGGGAGAGGGGAGAGAATCAAAGAGGAGGAGAGGGGAGAGGGAGAGAATCAAAGAGGAGGAGAGGGGAGAGGGAGAGAATCAAAGAGGAGGAGAGGGGAGAGGGAGAGAATCAAAGAGGAGGAGAGGGAGAGGGAGAGGAAACGAAAAGGAGGAGAGGGGAGAGGGAGAGGAAACGAAAAGGAGGAGAGGGGAGAGGGAGAGGAAACGAAAAGGAGGAGAGGGGAGAGGGAGAGAATCAAAGAGGAGGAGAGGGGAGAGGGAGAGAATCAAAGAGGAGAGGGAGAGGGAGAGGAAACGAAAAGGAGGAGAGGGGAGAGGGAGAGAATCAAAGAGGAGGAGAGGGGAGAGGGAGAGAATCAAAGAGGAGGAGAGGGAGAGGGAGAGGAAACGAAAAGGAGGAGAGGGGAGAGGGAGAGAATCAAAGAGGAGGAGAGGGGAGAGGGAGAGGAAACGAAAAGGAGGGGAGGGGAGAGGGAGAGGAAACGAAAAGGAGGAGAGGGGAGAGGGAGAGAATCAAAGAGGAGGAGAGGGGAGAGGGAGAGGAAACGAAAAGGAGGGGAGGGGAGAGGGAGAGGAAACGAAAAGGAGGAGAGGGGAGAGGGAGAGAATCAAAGAGGAGGAGAGGGGAGAGGGAGAGGAAACGAAAAGGAGGAAAGGGGAGAGGGAGAGGAAACGAAAAGGAGGGGAGGGGAGAGAGAGAGGAAACGAAAAGGAGGAGAGGGGAGAGGGAGAGGAAACGAAAAGGAGGAGAGGAGGAGAGGGAGAGGAAACGAAAAGGAGGAGAGGGGAGAGGGAGAGAATCAAAGAGGAGGAGAGGGGAGAGGGAGAGGCAACGAAAAGGAGGGGAGAGCCTGACTACCGCCCACACAGACTACCAACACCTCCTGCTCGGCCACCACAACTTTAACGCAGCATTCTGGCGTCACAGGTTCCTCGTCCCTAGTACTCCTCCCCCCCCACACTCCCTTCCCCTTCCTCCTCCCCCCACTCCCTTCCCCTTCCTCCTCCCCCCCCAATCCCTTCCCCTTCCTCCCTTCCCTTTCCTCCTTCCCTTCCCCTATTCCCTTCCCCTTCCTCCTCCCCTTCCTCCCTTCCTCTTCCCCTCCCTCCCCCCATTCCCTTCCACCTTCGCCCTCCCTTCCCCTTCCTACTTCCCCTCTCCATTCCCCCTTTTCCCTATTCCGCCCCCCCCCCCCCCATCACCTACTCTTTATTCTGTGTTTCTTCGCGTCGGAGGAGGTAGGGGTGATGGAGGGGTGAATTTGGAGAAAGTGAAAAGTGTGGGACGGAATTAAACACGCATACACATGCACACGTACACGCACACCCACACGCATACACACACATGTATGCACGCACACACACGCGCGCACACGCACACGCACACACACACACACACAAACACAAACAAACAAACGTGCGCACATACGTATAGACATACAGACATACATACAGAGAGAGAGAGAGAGAGAGAGAGAGAGAGAGAGAGAGAGAAATAAAGGGTCGACTCAAAAGAAAAGTAAACCGAAATAACAGAGAAAAAAATACAAGGAAAAGAGAATGAACAAGAAAAGAAAAGACAAACAAATACCCCCTCTCTCTTTGCCCCCCCCCCCCCCCCACGCACACAAACACTCATAAACACAGACATAGCTAATTAAATGTACACATAGCGACATCGACAACAATAACACCAAACGATATTGACAAAACGAAAGACAGTGGGAAGAAGAAAAAAAAAAAAAAAAAAAAAAAAATACAACGCGGCATGAAAACACACCCAATCAACGAACAGGAATAAGTGAATTAAAGAAAAGGGAAGCAAAGGAAACGCATGTCATACCCCTTTTCCTACCCCCATCCCCTCCTCCCTCTCCTTCCCTCCACCCCATCCCTTCCCCTTCCCGGCCTCCCTCCCCTACCCCATCCCCATCCATCCCTCGCCCACTCCCTCTCTTCTCCTATTCCCACCACTTTTCCCTTCCTCCTTCCTCCCCTAACTCACCCCCATCCCTTTCTCCGCCCCTTCACTCCCCTACCTCATCCCTACCCCCCTTTCCCCGCCCCTTCCCTCCCCTACCTCATCCCTAACCCTTTAACCCGGCCCCCTGCCTCCCCTTCCCCCTCTCCCTCCCTTCCCCGCCCCCTCCAACCATTTCAAGGTGACGAACCCCGCTATTATGAAAACTTGCAGTTGCACGCTCAATACGGTACTGCAATCACTTCGGAATCAAAACACATCAGTTTAATGACGCCACTTACGTCGTCTCGATGAAGCGAAGGTCGGATATTCAAGGTAATTGGTGGAGAATAAAAAAATATTTGGAGAAAATTTGGGGAAAGAAAATGTACAAATATGTGTCCTTGTTTTATTTACGTTCTTGTTTTTCATATAAATTAGCATAATGTATTTTGTTACTGGATATGAGGCATAGTAATGGTAATGATAACAGTGCTAGTAATGACGATGAGGACGACGACGACGATGATGATGACATCAATAATATCATCATCATCATTATAATCATCATAATAATAACAGAACAACAACAACAATAATAACAATAACAAAATCAACAACAAAAGCAAAAATAACAGCAACAGTAATTATAATAACAATAATAAAATGAAGAAAAGAGAAAAAGGGGAACACGAAAAAAAAAAATTCTGCATTGTAATATTCATAATCACAAAAATCATGATTAACGCTCACAACAATAAAACTATTTTTTGTTATCCCAATACAAATCCGTACACACCAACAGTGCGATGACAATGAGACAACAGTAGTGCTATTAATAACGTCACAATTACAGTAACATCGCCATAATTTTACCTACGAATTTCGCCTTGCTTTCATCTTGCACAATCTCCTTGCAGTTGAAAATCACATCATGGCCTCAGAGGGAGAGCGTTCCTCAACACTGACACAATAAGGGACCAATTTTTCTCGTTTCTTTTCCCGCTCTCACTGCTTCCCTTTTCTCTCGTTTTTGGTGTTATGTGTTATCTCCCATTCTCGTTCTTCCTGTCTCTGGTATTTCCGTTTCGTTTTCTCTTTTGTCTTTGTTATCTGTTTTTTTTTTATCTCTCTTTTTCTGGTATGTAAGACTCTTTCCTTCAGTCACTATTATCTTCGTCTCTCTCTCTCTCTCTTTCTCTCTCTCTCTCTCTCTCTTTCTTTCTCGCCCTCTCCCCCTATCTCTCTCTCTCTCTCTCTCTCTCTCTCTCTCTCTCTCTCTCTCTCTCTCTCTCTCTCTCTCTCTCTCTCTCTCTCTCTCTCTCTCTCTCTCTCTCTCTCCCTCTCTCTCTCTCTCTCTCTCTTCCTCCCTCCCTCATTCCCTGTCTGCCTCCCTCCTTCTCTCTTTCTCCGCCTCCCTCCCTCTCTCTTTCTCACTCTTTACCCACGCATCAAAGACATAGGAACAGACAAACAAACTCGCTAAGACCTTCAGGACCTTCGAATCAAGGACCAAGGACACCGCAAGACTCGGCTTCCCAGTGCATTAGGACCCACGCAGCTGGAGGTCGATGGCACCTTTAAGAAAATTCATAATACATGATGTATAGGACCGTGCAGCTCCACGCGCTTCACGGGGATCAGGTGCCTCTCGCGTGTACATTCAGGGGAATCCAGGGCCCTTGCTGTGTATTTCCAGGAAGCGCCGGTGTCCCCGCTTCCACATCTTGGGCGAGATCAGGGCTGGGACGCTCTTTACTCTGGAAGTGACTCAGGATCCGATCTTCAAAGGGGGCGCTAATATGCTCCACTCTCTTGCTTTCCTCCTTCTCTGTGCCTGCTCTCTACTCTCTGTAGTCGACTCTCTGTAATTGACTGTCTGTCTGTCTACTTCTCTCTCTCTTTCTCTCTTTCCCTTTCTCTCTCTCTCTCTCTCTCTCTCTCTCTCTCTCTCTCTCTCTCTCTCTCTCTCTCTCTCTCTCTCTCTCTCTCTCTCTGCCTTGTTGCCTGTCTGTCTGTCTGTCTCTCTGTCCCTCACATGAATGTAAGAGCGAGAGGAAAGGAGATGGATAACTCAAAAGGGTGCCGATGATGAAGGATAACTAAGAAAAATTGGATGCGAAGAGGCCTATTACATGGAAAGGGGCAAGAATGAGGGGAAAGAGTAATGGAGGCGTAATGATAATGTGATCGAGGGAGTTTGTGCCAACATAGACGACTACATACACACACATTAACGATTGTGCGTCTCAATGTGCGAGCGTGCGCATCGAAACTCATATATACAACACCCACAACCCCCCTAAAAAAAAAGAAAAAAAAAGAAATACATAAACATCAACACCCATGTACACCTACAGACACACACACACACACACACACACACATACACACACAAATACCCCTACACACATATCGCCTATTTTTTTTTTTTTTTTTTTTTTTTTCACGATTAGATTCTTTCCTCCCCTTCCCTCTCCTAAATCTGGTATGTTCAAACTTTCAACCTCGTCTTAACTTCTTTCCAGCTTTTAGTTTCAAATCTTGATGAGATACTCACCCTTTCAGTTTCATTATAAAAGAGTTTGATCAATTTCAAACCCTAAACGCGTTTAAACCGACTGTAGCTCCTCCTATTATAATAAACCGTAAGTCCAGTTTTTATTCTAAACCCTACAAGCACTTCCCCCTCTTTAAACCCCGCCTTTAAACTTTAAATCATCCCTTAAACACGCCCACATCTTACCTGAAACTCTCGAAAACTTAAATCTCAAACTCTTCTTTCTCAGCCCTCGGATAACACTATCTTCCCCCGATAAACTCGCCAAATCCTTTTACCCGGAAAGCCCCATTCCCTGACCCTTCAAGCCACGCCTCCCAATGCACTTATCCCCGCCCTCTAACCTTTTTAAACTCCGCCCTCCGAACAAACTAGTAGCTTTCAACTTCGTTCTTTGTACAGAAAGAGATAATAAAAAAAAAACTTTCTAGCATCGCATGCATATTTTCTAACCGATCACCTAATAACACAATCATCCGCCTCAAAGACAAGAAATTCCACTTTATTGCGCCATAAGCCCCGCCCACCGATATTTCTTCGGTCCCTCCCCCTTTGCTCTTACAAGCGCCGCCCACTCGCTCTCCTTCAATAATTCCTTCGAAGCTCCGCCCTCTGTCACCCCCTCGACAAGTCGCAGATGGCAATCCTTGAAATCTTCTTCAGTAAAATACGAGCGAGTGAGCGACTGAGAGAGAGAGAGAGAGAGAGAGAGAGAGAGAGAGAGAGAGAGAGAGAGAGAGAGAGAGAGAGAGAGAGAGGGAGGGAGGGAGAGAGAGAGAGGGGGGGGGAGGTAGGGAGGGAGGGAGGGAGGGAGAGAGAGAAAGAGAGAAAGAGAGAAAGAGAGAAAGAGAGAAAGACAGAGAGAGAGAGAGAGAGAGAGAGAGAGAGAGAGAGAGAGAGAGAGAGAGAGAGAGGGAGGGAGGGAGGGAGGGAGGGAGGGAGGGAGAGAGACAGAGGGGGAGAGAGAGAGAGAGAGAGAGAGAGAGAGAGAGAGGAGAGAGAGAGAGAGAGAGAGAGAGAGAGACAGAGAGAGAGAGAGAGAGAGAGAGAGAGAGAGAGAGAGAGAGAGAGAGAGAGAGAGAGAGGGGGGGTAAGAGAAAGAGAGAGGGTGAGAGAGAGAGAGGGGGGAGGGAGAGAGATGGAGGGAGGGAGGGAGGGAGGGAGGGAGGGAAGGAGAGAGAGAGGGCGTGAGAGAGAGAGAGAGTGAGAGAGAGAGAGAGAGAGAGAGAGAGAGAGAGAGAGAGAGAGAGAGAGAGAGAGAGAGAGAGAAAGAGAGAGAGAGACTGCGACAGAAAGAGAGAGAGAGACTGCGAGAGAGAGAGATAAAGAGAGACTACGAGAGATAGAGAGAGATGATAGGGTAAGAGTAGATATGGGTGAGGTTGGGGATAGATAAGTTCTGCGGAAGCGAAAAGGAACAAGACCAAGGAAATGCATAAGAATAAGGGTAGAATGCAAATGCAAAGAAAATAGAACTGAAAAATAATGAAACTCAGCTGCGGGAAGGGAAAACACGATAATGAACACTGAAAGAGCGAGTGATAAAAATGAGGCCGAGAGACATAAACGCGAGGGTAAAATTAAAATTAAAATCAAGAGAAGGACGTGGAGGGGAGGAGGACGGAAGGTGCGTGGATGGCGGGAAGGGAAAGGGGCGAAGAACGGCAAGATAACAGACAGAATAGGAGGAAAGGAAATAAAAGGGGAGGTAGGGCGATGAGAGAGAAAGGGTGGTTAGACAAGGAAAGCGAAGGGGGAGGGGCGAAGGACGGGGGAGGGAGGAGAAGGCAAGATATGAGAAAGAATAGGAGGAAAGAGAAGAAAATAGGGAGGTAGGACGATGAGAGAGAAAGGGTGGTTAGACGAAGAAAAAGAAGGAGAAGGGGCGAAGGACGGGGGAGGGAGGAGAAGGCAAGATAACAGAAAGAATAGGAGGAAAAAGAAGAAAAAGGGAGGTAGGACGATGAGAGAGAAAGGGTGGTTAGACGAGGAAAAGGAAGGGGAAGGGACGAAGGACGGGGGAGGGAGGAGAAGGCAAGATAAGAGAAAGAATAGGAGGAAAGGGAAGAAAAGGGAAGGTAGGGCGATGAGAGAGAAAGGGTTATTAGACAAGGAAAGGGAAGGGAAAGGGGCGAAGAACGGGGGAGGGAGGAGAAGGCAAGATAAGAGAAAGAATAGGAGGAAAGGGAAGAAAAGGGAAGGTAGGGCGATGAGAGAGAAAGGGTGGTTAGAGGAGGAAAGGGAAGGGGAAGGGAGGAGAGGGGGGCAAGATGCTGGGGGGGAGTAGGAGGTGAGGGGAGGAAAGAAGAGGTGGTCAAGCGAGGCAAGGGAAGAAGAGGGGAGGAGGGGGAAGGGACGAGAGGGTTGGGGAGGGAAGAGGAAGTGAGGTAAGGGAGCGGAAAAAGAAGAGAGGGAAGGAGAGGGGTCGGGAGGGGAGGGGAGAGGATAGTAGTAACAGAGAGGATAGGAGGGGAGTGGGAGGGGGTGGAAGGCAGAGGGGGGGGGGGCTGTGCTATGAGCAACAAGCCCCGATCACCCCACGCGGGTTCGCCGGGGGCGCGACGGCTTGAGTAAAGGGGATAAAGTCATCCCCTTGTGTCAACCTGACTTGATTTCAGCTTGAGTTTTAAGGCTGCGGGTTGACGGAGCGGCCAGACGTGCATTCGAGCGATCCGGCTGCCTTTAGATCAGATCTTGAAGCAATGACGTTATTTAATGACTTACCATATTTACATAAATACATACATAGATACATACATACATACACACACATACATACAAACAAACACACACACACACACACACACACACACACACGCGCGCGCGTGTATGTGTACAGGCCTATATTAGTGTGGCTATAAATACATTTATATATATATATATATATATATATATATATATATATGTATGTATATACATATATATATATATATATGTATGTATAAAGAGAGAGAGAGAGAGAAAGGCGGGAGGGAGGATCCTCAGATGAACGAATCGAAAAAAGAAAAGGAGAAAAGGAAAACTAGAAAGAGTAATATAAAACAATTATTCCGAAGATATACGTAGAGATAAAATCAAGTCAACGGGAAATGAAAAGGGAGAGGTGAAAGGGCGGAAAAGGATTGGAAATACCAGGGAGGGGAGAGAGGGAGAGAAAAAGAGAGTGAGAGAGAGTGAGAGAGAGAGATGAGGAGGAGGGAGGAATGAGAAGAGAGAGAGAGGTGGAGGAGTGAGAGAAGGGGGGGAGAGAGGAGAGGAGAGAGAGAGGAGCGAGAAGAGAGGAGTGAGAGAGGAGAGAGATGAGTGGAGATGAGAGAGGAGAGAGAGAGAGAACTGAGAGAGAGAGAGAGGAGAGTGAGAGAGAGAGTGAGAGAGAAAGAGAGAGAGAGAGAGAGTGAGAGAGAAAGAGAAAGAGAGAGAGCGAGAGAAAGAGCGAGAGAAAGACCGAAAGACCGGAAGAGAGAGAGAGAGAGAGAAAGCCCGAGAGAGAGAGAGGAGAGAGAGAGAGAAAGGGAGGAAAGCGGGGAAAGGAAGAAGGGGAAATGGAGACGAGGCATGATAAGTGATTAACCAGGACTTGGGAATGTGACCCTTGTGCGAGGGTGGACGCTGGAGGGTGTCTGTTCCTCCTGCGGCTCACCCTCATCACCCTCATCACTCTCCCGACTTCACTATCATTTTCCCAACGCCGCCACTCTCATCACTCCTGACGCCGTTACTCCTATCACTCTCCCGACGCTGTCACTCTCTTCAACCCCCCCCCCCCCCCGTCCTTCACTATCATCAATTTCCCGACGCTGTCACTCTCTTCAACCCCCCCCCCCGTCCTTCACTATCATCATTTTCCCGACCCGTACACCGTCACTCTCTCCTCCCCAACCCCCCCCCCCCCCCCCCCGACCTTCACTATCATCATTTCGACGCCGTTCACTTCTTCCGACCCCCCCCCCCCCCCACTCCTCTTCAACCCCCCCCCCCCCCCCCCCCCACCCCCCCCCCCCCCCCCCCTCCCCTTCCCCTTTTTTCCCACTCCACACCCGTCCACTCTCCCCCCCCCCCCCCTTCCCGACCTTCACACTCAATCATCATTTTCCCACCCGCTGCTCACTCTCTGTCACTCTGCTTCTACCCCCCCCCCCTCCCCGACCTTCACTATCATC
Source organism: Penaeus chinensis (assembly GCF_019202785.1). Taxonomy (NCBI): domain Eukaryota; kingdom Metazoa; phylum Arthropoda; class Malacostraca; order Decapoda; family Penaeidae; genus Penaeus; species Penaeus chinensis. The sequence continues at coordinate 20,371,735 of NC_061838.1, read as the reverse complement.
ATTTTTCCCGACGCCGTCACTCTCTTCAACCCCCCCCCCCCCCCCCCCCCGACCTTCACTATCATCATTTTCCCGACGCCGTCACTCTCATCACCCCCCCCCCCCCCCTTCCCGACCTTCACTATCATCATTTTCCCAACGCTGTCACTCTCTTCAACCCCCCCCCCCCCTCCCGACCTTCACTATCATCATTTTCCCGACGCTGTCACTCTCTTCAACCCCCCCCCCCCCTCCCGACCTTCACTATCATCATTTCCCGACGCCGTCACTCTCATTTTCCCCGATTGTGGTTCATTATTTCCATCCAAATTGCTTCAGCTCTTTACATCATCATCAAATCCAATAGACCATAAAGTGGCCATAGAAGAGGTAAAAATGATAATGAAAATTAAGATTATGGGGAATAATAATGGAATTAACATTAACACTACGGATTGTAATTACATCATAATGACAATGGTTAATGGTTGTAGTAAATAATAATGGCAGGAGTAAAAAAATTGAGTCGCAATTATTAATAATACTGCGACACTTTCCCTAATGACGACGGTAACAATAACACAATAATAACAACAGCAAAGTGTTAATAATAACAGTAATAGCACCTGAGTAATAAGAAATCTCCTTTTTCTCTTCTTAGTTCTTTTCTCTTTCCCCCTCTTAATCTCTTTTAGTTTTGTTTTATTATTTATGTCTATTTTTTTCTGCTTCTTCCCCTCCTTCTTTTTTGTTTTCTCTCTCTCTCTCTGTTATGTTCTTCCCCCCTTTCACTCTCTCATTCCCTCCTTCCTTCGACACATTTCATCTGCCCTTGTCTCCCCTTCTCCCTCCTCCCTCCTTTCTCCCCCTTCTCCCTCCTCCCTCCTTTCGCCCCCTTCTCATCTCCTTCCCTTCTACCTCCCATCTGCTGGTCGTCAAGTCAGAGGCAACAACCAGGTCTTTCTTCCCTGATAACCAGGTCGGGGTAGCGAGAGGGGGGGAGGGGGGGAAGACGACCTGACATGCCCCAGCCCACCCACCCCCCTCTACCCGTCTGGCACCCGCCCGAAAACTTATTTATCAGCTACCCCTTCAAGGCTCATTATGCTTTCGTGATTACGCCCAGAATAAACACATTTGAAAATCGCAACACGCGCCGAGGATGGATATCTATTGCAAACATGAACGTGCAAATGGAATTGAATGAAACGTAGAGGCAGTGAGAAGAGGAACGCAGAATCCGCCTTTCTCTTCTAACTTATCTATTTATCTATACGCCATCTATCTCATGGAAGAAAAAAAAAACGGTCTCATGAAAGTCGGTCTATACTTCGGTAAAACAAAAATATACAATGAATGCATGAAATAAATGAAAACGGATGAAAAGATATTTGTTGGTTATACCCTTCCTCAATAAATATAACTTGTACTGAGAGTGATTAACATAATCATTATTAGTCATTACCAACATTATTTCCAATATCATTATCAGCATATTTATAATTATGGGAAAATCATAAACAATACAAATTAAATAAAACATTATTACACGAAAGAGGTAATCAGAGCAATTAATTTCTTTCCCTGATTTCTTTAACTTTCCAATCTTCCCTCTTATCTCAACCTTTTACACTAAATATTTTTATTCTCTCTTTCCCCCTCTTCTAACTCCGTTTCCCTACGCATTTTCTTCTCTTCACTCTTTCCTTACGAC
>NC_061838.1:20360042-20362542 GCF_019202785.1 Penaeus chinensis | reverse complement strand
CGGTACGACATCAGCGCAGGCCATTGATTCCCCAGTGGTAGGGCGTAACATATCATTCACTAACAGGTTTTGAAGTAGAACCTGATTTCCGATCACGGAAGCCACAACCATCGAGGAACAGAGAGGCCGAAGATATAAGATTGGTTTATGATTCCGCGCTCTCGAACTGACGACTCCCTTTCGGCCTCGTTCCAACAGGTTGCAGTTTTCTCGTTTGCTCTCAAGCTGAAGAAAGACGGACGAGGGAAAAGTTCCTCGCTGAGCTTTCCTTACTCTGAATGAATGTTTGTTGCGGACGCTGAGACTTCCGCACACATATTCTGGGTGCGCATATATATATATATATATATATATATATATATATATATGCATTTATGTTTATGTATAAGTTTGTGAGTATGTGTGTTATTCACACTTTTTGAGAAATGATGCAGATATATATATATATATATATATATATATATCTGTGTATGTGTGTGTGCGTGTGTGTGTGTGTGTGTGTGTGTGAGTGTGTGTGTGTGTGTGTGTGTGCGTGTGTGTGTGTGTGCGTGTGTGTGTATATATATATATATATATATATATATATATATATATACACACACACACATACACGTGTGAATGTGCGTATCTATCTATTTATCTAGCTAAACATATCTCTCTTTCTCTCTCTCTCTCTCTCTCTATATATATATATATATATATATATAAATATATATATATATATAATGTATATATAAATATGTATATATATGATGTATATATATATGTATATATATATATATATGAGAGATAGAGAGAGAGAGAGAGAGAGAGAGAGAGAGAGAGAGAGAGAGAGAGAGAGAGAGAGAGAGAGAGAGTTTACACAGGCATATGGGTTTCTAGCAGACAGTAAGTTTGGACGCAGCCTACAGTAAATATTAGACGGAATCCCCATAGTTTAGGAACTTAAGCAAGATTAGAACCATATTTAAGTTGTAACTAAATATATTTAAACAATACAACGATATTAAAATCGTTTGTACCGTTTGTACATATGCCTGCATGCATAGCAATAGGTATACGATATATTTGTATTAGTCTATACATGTGCCGACATGCATATCAATGAAATTACACACATAAATTGGTGCACATAAATAACTGAGTATAAAGGGTATATCTATCCACCTATCTGCCAATGTATATCACGCGCACTTACTCATACACACACACACACACATTCACACATGCACACATTCACACATTCACACACACACACACACACACACACACACGTATATGCATACATATATATATATATATGTGTGTGTGTGTGAGTGTATGTGTGCATGTGCATCCGTGCGTGTATATATATATATATATATATATATATATATATATATGAGTGTGTGTGTGCATTATCGTGAAGCAAGATCCACTTAGAAAAAACAGTCATGGTAGGCGGTGACGCCTGTATATCACAACAACCTCGCGGTTGTTGTGACGTATTTCACAGTGCGGGAAAAACAAGGCGAAGGTAGTGAGTGCAGTAACAGGTGAGGTCCGCTACCTGTTGTAAGGTTCGGAATATACGAGCTTCGTCACTTTCACTCATAGACAGACCCGATTTGTGGATGTAAAGACGTTCAGTTTTATTCACGGAAATTTGTTTGTCTTTACGTACCTTCTTTGTGCACTAGGAATTGATTAAAAATGTTCGATGCTGTGTATGACTGATGTAACTTTATTCTTTTATGCGCAATTGTAAATAGCGAATGCGTTGTATGTAATATTCCTGACTGAATTACCCGTTTGATGAAGCCCGCACGTGGATCACTCTCTACTATGAGTTTCTATACGATAAGTTTAGAAAATTCATAGAGGAAGCAAAGTATTATACATAAATTCTATGCATATTTTATTTCCATTGTGTAACTATTTTGAAGTTAGAAATTTAATGTTTTGGTGCATATACTAAATACCATGTTTTATCTATTGGTGTTTCTTTTAACAACATAATTTGAGTTTCTTTGTGTACACTTCTTCATATACGCTTTGCCAAAAATAGGAAGAGAAAACGATCATGATATCCCGCAAAGTCATGGTTTTCTAAAGCCGCTCTGGCCCATATCGCCTAATATTCTCAGACCTCGACTCACTGCAAAAAGATATAAGATCTATTTTCGCCCTTGAAAAAAACAAACAAAAAAACGTGACGACGTGTGTGTGTGTGTGTGTGGGTGTGTGTGTGTGTGTGTATATATGCATACATATCAGTGTATGTGTATATATATGTATATTTATATATATATATATATATACATATATATAAAGAGAGGGAGGAGAGAAAGAGAGGGAGGGAGAGAGAGAGAGAGAGAGAGAGAGAGAGAGAGAGAGAGAGAGAGAGAGAGAGAGAGAGAGAGAGAGAGAGAGAGAGAGAGAGAGAGGAGAAAGACGTATCTACCCATTTATCAATTTATAGGTATAATAACTGGTCGCTCATATAGATAAATAACATCCA
>NC_061838.1:20315042-20320042 GCF_019202785.1 Penaeus chinensis | reverse complement strand
CCCCACAGATACCCCAGAGTTACCCCACAGATACCCTAGAATTACCCCAACAAGTACCCCAGAGTTACCCTACAGAAACCCTAGAGTTACCCAACAAATACCCCAAAGATACCCCACAAATACCCTTTGCTATTTTCCTTTGCTATCTGACCCGATACATAATGTCAACGAACACATGCTGTCGCTTCCTTTTAGACTCAATATGAATAACAAACACATGCAATGTTGTTCGGGCCAACATAAGTAAAAACATACATCGGTGAACACGCGTATCCATTATACATCGTAGTGTATGCCGAGTGCATTTGATCGTGTAAGCATCTGCAACCGAGATATAACACGTTAGCCCAATGTTGGTGAAAGTTAAATGTGTCCGTACCTTGTTATCATAAGGAGGAAGGAGGGGGGGAGGGAGGGGGGTAAGAGGGAAAGGAGAAGAGGAGGAAAATGTAGAGAGGAGGAGGATGTGGAGAGGAGGAGGATGTAGATAGGAGAAGGGTGTAGAGAGGAAGGACTAAAGGGAGGACTAAAGAGAAAAGGAGAATGTAGGAAAGGGGGGATGCAGGATGGAGGGAATAAAGAGAGGGGGAAGGATACGTAGAGAGGAAGAAAGAAATGAAGAGAATAGGAGAGTGAAGATGGTAAGAGAGGAAGGGGAACTAAAGACAAGATGGAATAAAGAGAGAGAAGTTGAAGAAGAAGAAGAAAAAGAAAGGGTGAAAGAGAGAGAAAGGAAAGAGACATCGAAAGGAAAGAGGAAGAATTGAAAAAAAAGAAACGAAGGAGGGGGGGGGGGGGGGGGTAAGAGCGAATGAAGAAGAAGAAGAAAAAGAAAATAAATACATGAATGAGTAACAGGTCAAAGAGAATAAGAGCTACTTATGAAAAAAAATTAAATTATTATCAATGACGAATCTTGACATCTGCAATAAGAGTTACAATGACAGTGAAATAATAGGTTAACAATGGAGATAAGAAAGTGATTGATAGTAGCAGAAACTATCACTGTAAGAATATACGGTCTCTCCCTCTCTCCCTCTCTCCCTCTCTCCCTCTCTCCCTCACCCCCACCCCTCTCCGTCCCTCTAGCTGTCTACCTGCATCCCTCACGCCCACATTTCTCTCTCTTTCTCCCTCCCTCTTTTTTGTCTACCTTTCTCCTCACTTTTTTTTTTTCTTTCTTACTCTGTCTCACACTTTTTTTTCGATTTACTTATCTCTTTCTCTTCAGTCTTCTCCTTCCGATCTTTTAATTCTCTCTCTCTCTCTCTCTCGCTCTCTCTCTCTCTTTCTCTCTCTCTCTCTCTTCCTCTCTCTCTCTTTCTCTCTCTCTCTTTCCCTTCCTCTCTCTCTCTCCCTCTCTCTCTCTCTCTCTCTCTCTCTCTTTCTCTCTCTCTCTCTCTCTCTCTCTCTCTCTCTCTCTCTCTCTCTCTCTCTCTCTCTCTCTCTCTCTCTCTCTCTCTCACTCCATCCCTTCCGTTCCTCTCTCTCTCTCTCTCTCTCTCTCTCTCTCTCTCTCTCTCTCTCTCTCTCTCTCTCTCTCTCTCTCTCTCCCTCTCTACCTCTCTCTTTCTCTCTCTCTCTCTCTTTTTTCTCCTTCCCCCTCTTCCCACTAATCATATCTTCCCCCTCTGCTTCGTCCCCCCCCCCTCATCTTCCCTCCCTCCATCTCCCTCTACCTCCCTCTACCTCCCTCTTCCTCCCTCTACCTCCATCCATCAAACGCTTGACAGCAATTGGGCGTAGAAACAAGATAGGAGGGGGAGGGGGAGGGAGGGAGGGAGGAGGGGGTGGTTAGAGGAGGAAAGGGAGAAGGGAGAGGGGAGAGAGGGGGGGAGGGAGAGGGTAGAGAGGAGAGGGGAGAGGGGTAGAGAGAAGAGAGAGGAGGGAGGGAAGAGTGTGAGAGGAGAGAGATATAGGATTGGATAAAGTCGAGAGAAGAAAGGGGAGAGGAGAGAGAGAGCATGGAGGAGGATGGGAAGAATGGAGAGGAGGGAGGGGAGAGAAGAGGGAGGGGGAATAAAGGAGAGGAGAAAACAGATGCAGAAGCGGATCCAAATACACTACAAGAATCCCATATCGCGTGTTGATCTTAAGACTCGAATTCCCATGCGTCAGGTATGCGACACTCGCCCTAATTGACATTTTACACCTGGAGGAATGCAAGAATGCCACGCCGATATGACCTTCTTGCTCGGGGTTTTATGGGTGATCTTCGGGTGAAAGTCAAACGATGTGAAAGGGAGAAAGGGGAGATGGAGGAGAGGAAGATAAATAGGGATAAAGAAGAAGGAAGAGGGAGATGGAGGAGAGGAAGATAGATAGGGATAAAGAAGAAGGAAGAGGGAGATGGAGGAGAGGAAGATAGATAGGGATAAAGAAGAAGGAAGAGGGAGATGGAGGAGAGGAAGATAGATAGGGATAAAGAAGGAGGAAGAGGGAGATGGAGGAGAGGAAGATAGATAGGGATAAAGAAGAAGGAAGAGGGAGATGGAGGAGAGGAAGATAGATAGGGATAAAGAAGGAGGAAGAGGGAGATGGAGGAGAGGAAGACAAAAGGGAAAAAAAAGGAGAAGGGGGAGAGGAAGATAAATAGGGATAAAGAAGAAGGAAGAGGGAGAAAGAGGAGAGGAAGATAAAAGGGAAAAAGGGGGAGATGGAGAAGAGGAAGATAAAAGGGAAAAAGGGGAGATGGAAGAGAGGAAGATAAAAAGGGATAGAAAGGGAAAAAGAGGGAGATGGAGGAGAGGAAGATAAATAGGGATAAAAAGGAAGGAAGAGGGAGATGGAGGAGAGGGAGATAAACAGGGATAAAAAGAAAGGAAGAGGGAGATGGAGGAGAGGGAGATAAATAGGGATAAAAAGAAAGGAAGAGGGAGATGGAGGAGAGGAAGAAAGATAGGGATAAAAAGGAAGGAGGAGGGAGATTGAGGAGAGGGAGATAGATAGGGATAAAAAGAAAGGAAGAGGGAGGTGGAGGAGAGGAAGAAAGATAGGGATAAAAAGGAAGGAGGAGGGAGATTGAGGAGAGGGAGATAGATAGGGATAAAAAGAAAGGAAGAGGGAGGTGGAGGAGAGGAAGAAAGATAGGGATAAAAAGGAAGGAGGAGGGAGATTGAGGAGAGGGAGATAGATAGGGATAAAAAGGAAGGAGGAGGGAGATTGAGGAGAGGAAGATAGATAGGGATAAAAAGAAAGGAAGAGGGAGGTGGAGGAGAGGAAGAAAGATAGGGATAAAAAGGAAGGAGGAGGGAGATTGAGGAGAGGAAGATAGATAGGGATAAAAAGAAAGGAAGAGGGAGGTGGAGGAGAGGAAGAAAGATAGGGATAAAAAGGAAGGAGGAGGGAGATTGAGGAGAGGGAGATAGATAGGGATAAAAAGGAAGGAGGAGGGAGATGGAGGAGAGGAAGATAGATAGGGATAAAAAGGAAGGAGGAGGGAGGTGGAGGAAAGGATGGTAAATAAGTAAAAAGAGAGGAAGAGGGAGATGGAAGAGAAGAAGATAGAAAGGGAAAAAGTAGTAAATAGGAGATGAAGGAGAGGAAGACAGAAAGGTAAAAAAAAAGGAAAAAGGAAATGAAAGAGAGGAAAAAATAGAAAGAGGGAGATGGAAGAGAAGAAGATAGAAAGGGAAAAAGTAGTAAATAGGAGATGAAGGAGAGGAAGACAGAAAGGTAAAAAAAAAGGAAAAAGGAAATGAAAGAGAGGAAAAAATAGAAAGAGGGAGATGGAAGAGAAGAAGATAGAAAGAGAAAAAGTAGTAAATAGGAGATGAAGGAGAGGAAGACAGAAAGGGAAAAAAAAAGGAAAAAGGAAATGAAAGAGAGGAAAAAATAGAAAGAGGGAGATGGAAGAGAAGAAGATAGAAAGGGAAAAAGTAGTAAATAGGAGATGAAGGAGAGGAAGACAGAAAGGGAAAAAAAAAAGGAAAAAGGAAATGAAAGAGAGGAAAAAATAGAAAGAGGGAGATGGAAGAGAAGAAGATAGAAAGGGAAAAAGTAGTAAATAGGAGATGAAGGAGAGGAAGACAGAAAGGGAAAAAAAAAGGAAAAAGGAAATGAAAGAGAGGAAAAAAATAGGAAGAGGGAGATGGAGGAGAGGAAGATAAAAAAGGTAAAAATGAGGAATGAGGAAGATGGAGGAGAGGAAGATGAACAGGGGAAAAGGAAGGAAGAAGGGGAATAGAGAGAAAATAGATAGAAAGTGAAAAAGGAAGCGGGAAGAATTAAGTGTTAACGGCTATAAAAATACGAAAGGATAATAAGAGTAAAGGAAAGCAAAGATGGAAAGACCAAAAGACACAAAGAAGGAGGAGAGACAAAGAAAAAGAGGAAAGAAGTAAAGAAAATTAAAAAATAACAGAGAAAAGAGGCAATGAAATAGAAGGACGATAGAAAAAAAACGAAGGAAAGAATTGAAGAAGATGCAAAAACGAAAAAGGGGGAAAGATGCAAGAAGAGAGAGAAAGGAAAGGGAAATAAACAGATAAAATTCCAAAAACAGAGAAAAGGAAAAATAAAAATCAAAGATGGAAGTAACATAGAGAAGAAAATAGAACGAGAGACAGAGAAAAAGAACGAATAAAATATAAACTCATAAAAAAAGAAAAAGAAAAGAGAAAGAAATAATAATAAAAAAAGAGGAAAATACAAAAGAAAATTCAAGACATCATTGGGAAGAAGGACGAGTGATAATGCAAAGGAATAAGAAGAATGGATAAAGCGAAAGTAGTGATAAAGGCTTGGATTAGAGAGGCTGAAGGACTAAAGAGGGTCTGGGGGGGGGGGAAGGGGGAGAGGGGGAGGGGGGGGGGGGGGGGGGGAGGGGGGGGGGGGGGGTGAGGACAAGGCACTCCTTTCTTGTCTTCGAGGCGGAGACACCTCACAGGTCATATCTTTTTTTTCTTTCATTTCTTTCTTTTCTTTCTCTCTCTTTTCATTTTTTTCTTTTTTTTCTGTCTCTGTTTTTGTCTCTTTCTCTTGCTCTCTCTCTATCTCTC
>NC_061838.1:20285042-20287542 GCF_019202785.1 Penaeus chinensis | reverse complement strand
TATATATATATATATATATATATATATATATGTACACACACACACACACACATATCTATATATATCTATATCTATCTATCTTTCTATCTATCTATCTATATATATGTGTGTGTGTGTGTGTGTGTGTGTGTGTGTGTGTGTGTGTGTGTGTGTATTACGTTTATACGAAGTTTGGTCTAAATCAACAGATAAAAGATATACATTTCCATAAACAGACAGTTTTACTTTCAGTATTTCACGTGCAATCACAGGGATGAAAAATCGGTTATTAATGTTTCAATCTGTCAGAATCCTTTTCCTTTCATTTCTCGGCATGACCGCGCACTTATCGTCCACACAAGACTCGGATATGTAGCATCACACTCTCAAAATTTATTACGTAAGACACAATATGGCATCAGAACCAGCCACATGTCGCGGACGGAGAAGAGAAAGAGAGGGGGGGGGGATGAGCGAGAGGAGAGAGAGAGGTAGATGGAGGTGGAAGAGGAGAGACAGGTAGAAGCAGAGAAGGGGGAGGAGAGGAAGAGAGGGAAGAGTGGGAAAGGGGGGGGGAGGAGGTAGATTAGGAAAGGGGAAGAATAAAAGGTGTTGGCAAGAAAGATGAAGATGAAGAAGAAAAAGGAGGATGGGAGAGAAGAGAAATAACAAAGGGGACAAGCAGAAAAAATAGAGAAGAAAAATAGGAGGAAGGAAGGAGTGGAATGAAAAATTAATAAAATTAAGAAAGGAGAGGAACCAAGACAGCAAGAAAGAGGAAAGAGAAAGGAGGGGAATCAGGAAGGGGAAAATACTCCAATTTAGGAAAGGGGAAGAGAGAGGTGAGGAAGTAGAGCGAATGGAAGGGAGGCAGGGAAGAAGGGAAGAAAGCAATTTAGGAAAGGGGAAGAGAGAGGTGAGGAAGTAGAGCGAATGGAAGGGAGGCAGGGAAGAAGGGAAGAAAGGAGGAAGGGAGGAAGGGAGGAGGAGAGGAAGGGAGGAAGGGAGGAAGGGAGGAAGGGAGGAAGGGAGGAAAGGAGGAAAGGAGGAAGGGAGGAAGGGAGGAAGGGAGGAAGGGAAGAAGGGAGGAAGAGAGGAAGGGAGGAAGGGAGGAAGGGAGAAAGGGAGGAAGGGTGGAAGGGAGGAAGGGAGGAAGGGGGTAAGGGAGGAAGGGGGAAGGGGGGAAGGGAGGAAGGGGGGAAGGGAGGAAGGGAGGAAGAGAGGAAGGGAGGAAGGGAGGAAGGGAGAAAGGGAGGAAGGGTGGAAGGGAGGAAGGGAGGAAGGGGGTAAGGGAGGAAGGGGGAAGGGGGGAAGGGAGGAAGGGGGGAAGGGAGGAAGTGAGGAAAGTAGGAAGGGAGGAAGGGAGGAAGGGGGGAAGGGGGAAAGGGAGTTGCACATACGTCCAGCGACTAAGATTAAAATCAAAATACACGACCAGATGAGCGACGGTATCCGCAAGCCACGTACGCAATGGAGCTGCTCAACAAATCACTGCTATTAACGTTGTTGTTGCATTCCTTTGCAAATACACAACTTGACATCATCATTAGCTCTAACCGCCGCGACCGCCTCCGCTTCCACCTCTTCCACCACCGCTGCTAAACTTAGCTTGTGGAAGTTGTCCATAAGTAGGCAAGAAAGGATTTTTTTTTTTTTTTTTTTTTTTTTTTAGTAAAATACAGAAAAAATATAGTGCCAATAGTAAGAGTAGTTAAGATAATGAAGATAATGGTAATATTAACAATGATAATTCTAATTATAATGTTAGATATGATCATTATAATAGTGATTGTTCGTTTACAATAACGATAGAGATGATGATAATGATAGGATCAGTAATAATTATAATATTGCTGATAATAAATATGAAAATAATAATAATAATAACCATGTAAGAATACTAGCAATAATACTAATACTAACAATCATGATATCAATAAAGACAACAACAACAGCTACAACAAATACATAATGATAGTGATATTAATAATAATGTTAATAACGACGATGATAATAATAATAACAATATTGATAATAATGACAAAACAACAACAACAAGAATAATAATAACAATAATTATTAAAATAATACAAGTACTAAAAGCAGCTACAACAATAGGAATAATTATAATAACAATGATGATGATGATGATAATAATAATAATAATAATAATAATAATAATAATAATAATAATAATAATAATAATAATGATAATAATAATAATAATAATAATAATAATAATAATAACAAGGACAATATCTTAAAAATGACGTTACCTAATCAAAATGAAAAGAAAAAAAGTCAAAGTAAAAGCGAAGAAGAAAATTGAATAAAGGAACAGACAAAGAAGATACAATTTCGCTTGAAAGAAAGTCTCAGAAATAAATCAGAGACACTTACTTATAGCACAAAAGTAGCCGAAGCGAAGCCCTGTTATAATAAAGGAAACAAAACAAAAACAAAACAAAGACATGTCGAGTCCGATATTAAACGAAATGGTAATATCGTCTGATGATGAATC
>NC_061838.1:20277542-20280042 GCF_019202785.1 Penaeus chinensis | reverse complement strand
CTTTGTACCTATTTCTGTTTCTCTCACTCTCTCTCTCTCTCTCTCTCTCTCTCTCTCTCTCTCTCTCTCTCTCTCTCTCTCTCTCTCTCTCTCTCTCTCTCTCTTCTCTCATTCACTCGCTTGATGTTTCTCTTTCTCCCTCATCCTCACCCTCTCTCTCTCTTCTTATTCCCTCCCCCAGAGAGTCTCTCTCTCTCTCTCTCTCTCTCTCTCTCTCTCTCTCTCTCTCTCTCTCTCTCTCTCTCTCTCTCTCTCTCTCTTCGGTCTCCCTCCTCCCTTCCCTTTTTTAATCTCTAGTAGAGTTGCAAATGAGTGCAAAAAAAGGAGAGATAATTGAATCTAAATGAAGTTCTTCCGCATTGTTATTTAGCAATGGTTCTTTTTCTCTCCCTCTTTTCCCCCCCTTTCTTCTTCCCTCGAGTTCATCATTAACCCCAAGACACGATCTGCCATAAACTACAGGTAAGATATGCAAATTACGGTGATCGGAGCAATCTGTCAGTCGCGAGTTCCTGGCGGACGTCACGGCGATTGGACGGCAGAGCGGCGAGATTCGGTTTCGTTGCAAGTGTTTTTGGGAGAGATAATTCGTCGTTATAAGGGATTTGTGGAAGATCACTTGTTGTTATAAGTGTTTTGTGGAAGATAATTCGTCGTTGTTAGTGTTTTTGGGATAGATAACTCGTCGCTTTGAGTGTTTTGTGGAAGATAACTCGTCGTTATAAGTGTTTTTGGGAAAGATAACTCGTCGTTATAACTGTTTTGTGGAAGATCACTTGTCGTTATAAGTGTTTTATGGAAGACGATTCGTCGTTATAAGTGTTTTGGGGTAAATGATTCTTCGTTACAAGTGTTTTTGGGAGAGATAACTCGTCGTTATGAGTGTTTTGTGGAAGATAATTCGTCGTTATGTGTTTTGAGGTCAATGATTCGTCGTTATAAGTGTTTTTGTGAGAGATAATTCGTCGTTATAAGTGATTTGTGGAAGATCACTTGTCGTTATAAGTGTTTTGTTGAAGGTAATACGTCGTTATGTGTTTTGGGGTCAATGCTTTGTCGTTATAAGTGTTTCAGGAGAGATCATTCCTCGTTATTAATGTTTTGTGGAAGATGATTCGTCGTTATGTTTTTGGTGGAGATTTTTTTTTCGTTATAAGTAGATTTCTTTTTAATAAGTTGTCGTTTTAAGTGGTGATTGTGGTAAATGATTTATTGTTATGAGTGTTTCTGGAAAATTATTATTATTATTATTTTTTTTTTTTTCCCTGGAAGATAATTTGTCATTATTATTACTATGACTTAAATGATTTCTCGTTCAAAGTTTTCTGTGATGCGATTGGTAATTCGGATATTATTTTGTATTCTCCTTTTTATCTTAATATCTCCTCCTCTTTTCTTTTCTTTCAATTAACATTACCCTTACCTCCCTATCGTATAAATCACCCAACCGGCCCTTATATCAAATTTTACGTACACATTAATACTCAAATAGGATTTTGACTTACGACTTACACCACTGATTTTTTTTTTTTTTTTTTTTCTTCTTATTCCCTTCCCTCAAGAATTCAAGGCTGCGGCTCGATTTCCAAGAAGAAGAAGAAGAAAAGAAAACGGGAAGAATTAATTTTGATGAAGATCCTTTCCAAAAAGTCTATTCGATGCCACCAAATTACTTATAATTTTAGGGTGAGGCGCCGATCAATCGCGGGTCTACGCCGGGCGCCGATGCTCACCTGTTACTTCTTCTTCTTCTTCCTCTCTTCTTCTTCTTCACTTATTTTTCCTTTATTTCTTCTTCGTTCTTTGTTTGTTTTTTTCTTCTTCTTCTCTTCTTCTTCTTCACTTATTTTTCCTTTATATTCTTCTTCGTTCTTCGCCTGTTTTTCTTCTTCTTCTTCTCCTTCTCCTTCACTTATTTTTCCTTTATTTCTTCTTCGTTCTTCGGTTGTTTTTCTTCTTCTTCTTCACTTATTTTCCCTTTATTTCTCTCGGTTATCATATTCTTCGTTTCTTCTTCTCCTTCTTCTTCTACTTCATTTATTTTTCCTTTATTTTTTCCTCGTTCTTCGCTTGTTTTTCTTCTTCTTCTCCTTCTTCTTCTTCTTTTTCTTCTTCTTCACTTATTTTGCCCTTTATATCTTCTTCGTTCTTCGGTTATTTTAATTACTTTTTTTCTTCTTCTTCTTCACTAGTTTTTCCCTTTATTTTTCTCGGTTATCATATTCATCGTTTCTTCTACGTTCTTCGCTTGTTTTTCTTCTTCTTCTCCTTCTCCTTCATTTGTTCTTCTTCTTCATTCATTTTCCCTTTATTTCTTCTTCGTTCTTCGCTTGTTTTTCTTCTTCTTCTCCTTCTTCTTCTTCTCCTTCTTCTTCTTCTTCTTCTTCTTATTCTTCTTCTTCACTTATTTTTCCTTTATTTCTTCTTCGTTCTTCGCTTGTTTTTCTTCTTCTTCTCCTCCTCCTCCTTCTTCTTCTTCTTCACTTATTTTCCCTTTTTT
>NC_061838.1:20262542-20267542 GCF_019202785.1 Penaeus chinensis | reverse complement strand
TAGAACAGTCTTGGCTGGTCTGTTTGCTAATCAACGTGGCGAGAGACCGATCAGCACGTCCCATCTCTCGCAGTCTGTTATTATGGCTGTCTATCTGTCTGTCTGTCTCTTTATCTCTCTATCTCCCTTCCTCCCTCTCACACGATCTTACTATCTATCTTTTAGCCCACGCTCTCCGTCTATCTATCTATCGCCACCTTCTCTCTCTCTCTTTCTCTCTCTCTCTCTCGCTCTCTCTCGTCCTCTCTCGTCTCTCATGTCTCACTCTCATTCTCTCGATCTCTCACGTCTAAAACCTCTCTCCTCATCTGTCATCTCTCTCTCACGTTCTCTCTCCCGTTCTCAACTCGATCTCTCTCTCCTCTCTCACTCTCTCTCTCTCTCTCATCTCTCTTTTCTCTTCTCTCTCTCGTCTCATCTCTCTCTCTCGGTCTTCTCTCTCAATCGCTCTCGCAATCTCTCTCTCTCTCTCTAACTCTCTCTAACTCTCTCTAACTCTCTCTAACTCTCTCTCTCTCTCTCATCTTTCTCTCTCTCGTCTCTCTCATCAATCTCTCTCTCATCCTCACAGCTCTCAATTCTCTCACATGGCACTCCTCTCTCATCTCATCTCGTCTCTCTCTCTCGCTCTCTCGTTCCTTAGCTCTCTTTTTTCCTTCCCTCTTCCTATTTTTCCAACACTCTCTCTTTCCCAGCTATCCTCCCTCCTTTCCTCCCTCACCCTCTGCCTCTCCCTCTCTTTTCCTTCTCTTTAAATCTAGCAAGCATGCAAGCGCTTGGAATCGCGAGGCAAGGCAGAGCCGCCAGATCTCAGTCGACGTGATTTGAAACTAATCCTACTTGTGCATGAGCAAGGTGGTGCCTGAGCTGGATTATCTTAGTGCAAACTGAAAGGGCATTTTGATTCTTATGTGATAAACGTCGGGTTGGTACACGGATAACTGATATCACTGTTAGTTTTGAAACCTGGAATATTAGGTTGTAGTTTGTATAAATCCTTCATATTCATTTTCATGTCTTAGAGGTATCTTTCGTAGTTAAGTGTATCTCGATATATTAATGTTTACGAATGTATTTTTACAGATCTGTTGATTAAATTATTTTTTATTAAAACATTCATTAATACCAATATGGCAATGGAAAACAAAGAAGGAAACGTAATATTTACATCCTTGCTAATAAGGTTTCTCTCGAAAAAAACACACAAACACACACCCTTTGTCCCTACAAACACGGGCCTCCTTTTACACGTACAAATACATGATGTTACTCGGGTTATGTTGCTTTAACCTTTAACATCTTGCCCGCCTCCATGACCTCGGTTCGGCCTGGTCATATGTCTGCGCATTTGCCTTGTTTCGGAGGGTTTTTTTTTTTTATCTCTCTTGAATGAGAAAAGTGAAAAAAGATCCTAAAGTGAGATTGAACGGGAGAAATTTCATCCAATGCCCTTGGACAGAACCTTCTCGAAACTGTTGATTTTTTTTTTTTTACTTCTTTTTCTTTTTCATCTTCTTTGTTAATAGTTTTTTTTTTTTCTCTTCTTCTCCTTCAATATGAATAGAAAGCTAAACAAAAAAAGGAGAGACAGACTAGGCGACCCTCTCAGGCAGCAACGAGATTTCACACATGATGTTAAATAGACCAGTGATTGGAGTTGTCAGAAAACGAGGGTCAGACGAGGTTGGGGGTGTGGGGGGGGGGGGGGGGGGGCCGCCATTGGGCCAACAGGTCGCCACCGGAGTCTGAGAGAGATAATGTTTGTTTGTTTTTTGTTTTTTCTTTGTTTACTGAGGCTGTTTCGTTAGGGCAGTATATTTCTGGTTGATTAAACATTCTCTTTTTCATGGAAATTTTGAGGGGGATATGACGTCGAAAACCGTATCTCCGTGAAAGTATTCGTTTGCATTTATACTTATATTTGCCAAAAAGGACTTCGTTCAGCTGATACCTAATTATCTTGATAACTAAATTTGTTTCGCGATATCATTATCTTTCTTCTTCTAAGTTTACAAGTTAATACCTAATTATCAACCTTATTAACTCCATTTCCTGCTCGCTTTATATCTCTTCCTACTGCCTTCAGAATTTCCTTTCTTGTCGATTTCTTGAGTCAATAAATATCCGTTTTGATTATCAAATCCTCCACGCGTTGACTCTTTTAATATCTTCCTTATGGATTGAACATTCCCCTCTCATCCTTTATGATCCAGAGTGTGATGTGTAATGAGGTTGTTACGAGCAGTTAAACCGGGTAGATAAATGAGTTTACGAGGCCGGTGTACTTGACCTCAGAGCGGCTTGCTGTCGGCGCCCGTTCGGAACGCCAGCCGCCCCGACGAGACATAACGTTCGGAGAGTGAAAGTGAGAACCGGCGGCCATATTGGAGCATCCAAACAAGGATTTATGAGTATAACCGACCTGAGCAACCTTGGTCTGCAAGTACACGGGTGAACAGGTTCAAGACGAATAGATCAAGAGGTTCAGAGTGTATGCCAGGTCACGCAGGCAAGGGACGAAGGAGAAGGCATTCGAGGTCTGAACAACGGTTGATGAATGAAGAAAAATGCTGATCAGTATTGAAATTCCGAGTTTAAATACGAACGTAACGAGTCGGTGATATATGGATGATAAGTAAGCTGGAAAAAACTCCTTACACAATTCTTAGGCATTTCGGGAAAATTTATTACAAACCATAAAACGTTTTAACGGCTTAACAAAAATGCCAAAGTTATGATGGGCTTTATTCATATAATCATTCGTCACTGAAGTCATTACAAAACTTCAATATGGTCTTTCAACGAAAAATCGCAACAAAATTCTAACATTTCGTGTAAAAATATGCAGTTTTCCATTTCTTCATTCTCTGTTTAGATCTGCAAGCTTGCGAAATTCGTCACTTGTGCAAATAATCGGTACTAAATTTTCCTTTACGCTCGTCACGCCTGCCTGGAGCGACTCGTGAGCGGGGTGCAAAACATACTTGCAAACAATATGATCCACTCCTACATTTCACGATATATTTTTTTTTTACATATATCTAATTATCTATTTATGTTTTGACGCCCTATTCTATATTCGATTCATTTCTGTTTCCGTGAAAAAAGGAGCAGTCAAAAAATAAACAAAAATCGGCAGAGAAACTTTAGGCTCGTAGCTGGGTGTGGAACGTCGACCTTTGTACCTTTAAATTCTTCGACTTGTTTTGGGACCAACTGTGGTGTGTGCAGGTTTGTTCCCTTGACTATTGTATTATTATTATTATTTCTTTTTTTTTGTTTATGTCCACAGGATATGCTGACACTGCCATGCAAAACTTTCTACTATATCTGTCCGCGTGATCGAAAGTTAGTATTTTTATACCGATGTTTATATCCCTGTGCTTTGTTTCCATCGCTATCTTGGTTTTTATGTAAATTCTATCCACTATTATATTTTACATAATAATCTTTCCAATAATCAGCCAGTCTACCGTCATATACCATATCTTTTATCAAATTATTATGTTCCTTTTGACTTTCCTTCTTTCTCTTCTCTATCTCGCATCTTTTGCCTTTCCTTTCTCTTCATTCTCTTGTTTCTCTTCTCTGTTTCTCTTTCTGTCTCTCTCTCTCTCTCTCTCTTTCTCTCTCTCTCTCTCTCTCTCTCTCTCTCTCTCTCTCTCTCTCTCTTCTTCCCTTTCCCTCTTTCTCTCTCTCTTCTCTACTTCTCCTCCTCTTCTCTCTCTCTCTCCTTCTCTCTCTCTCCTTCCTCACTTCTCCCTCCCCCCCTCCACCTTCCCCCCCCTCTCTCTCTCTCTCTCCTCTCTTTCTCTCTTCTCTCTCTTTCTCTCTATCCCCTTCTTCTCTCTCTCACTCCTCCTCCTCCCCCTTCACCTCTCCCCCTTTCTCCTCTCTCTTCTATTCTTCTCTCTCTCTCTCTCTCTCTCACTCTTCCCCTCCCCCCCACACCTCCCTCTCTCTCTCCTCCTCATTCTCCTCCTCTCTCTCTTCCTCTCTCCTCCTCTCTCTCTTCTCCCTCTCTCTTCTCTTTCCATCTCTCTCTCTCTCCTCTCCCCCTCCTCCTCCCCCTCAAAACCTTTTTCCCTTCTCACTTTTCTCCCTTTTTTCTTTTTTTTTTTTTTTTTTTTTTTTTTTTTTTTTTTTTTTTTTTTTTTTTTTTTTTTTTTTTTTTTTTTTTTTTTTTTTTTTTTTTTTTTTTTTTTTTTTTTTTTTTTTTTTTTTTTTTTTTTTTCCCCCCCCCCCCCCCCCCCCCCCCCCCCCCCCCCCCCCCCCCCCCCCCCCCCCCCCCCCCCCCCCCCCCCCCCCCCCCCCCCCCCCCCCCCCCCCCCCCCCCCCCCCCCCCCCCCCCCCCCCCCCCCCCCCCCCCCCCTTCCTTTTCTCTTTCTTCTCTCTCTCTCTCTCTTCCCTTCTTCCTTCACCCCTCTCTCTCTCTCTCTTTTCCTCCCCCTCCTTCTTCTCTCTCTTCTCTCACCCTCTCTCTCTCTCCTCTCTCTCTTCTCTTTCTTCCTCCCTCCCTCCCTCCCTCCCAACCTCCTTCTCTCTCTCTCTCCTTTCCTCTCTTCTCTCTCTCTTCTTCTCCCTCTATCTCTCCGATCTCTAAACTCTCTCTCTCTCTCTCTCACTCTCCCCTCCCTCCTCCCTCAACAACTCCCACCCCTCTCTCCTCTCTCTTTTCTCTCTTCTCCGTCTTCATCTCTCTCCTCTCTCCTCTCATCTCCTCTCCTCTCTCTCTCTCTCCTCTCTTCCTCTCCTCCCTCCCTCCCTCCCCCCCTCACACCTTCCCCCTTCTCTCTCTCTCTCTCTCTCTCTCTCTCTCTCTCTCTCTCTCTCTCTCTCTCTTCCTTCCTTCCCTCCTCTCTCTCTCTCTCTTTTCCTCCCCCCCTCCTTCTCTCTCTCTCTCTTTCTCTCTCTCTCTCTCTCTCTCTCTCTCTCTCTCTCTCTCTCTCTCTCTCTCTCTCTCTCTCTCTCTCTTTCTTCCTCCCTCCCTCCCTCCCTCC
>NC_061838.1:20202542-20205042 GCF_019202785.1 Penaeus chinensis | reverse complement strand
TTATTATTAATTATTTTTTATTATTATTTTTATTATTTTTTTTATTATTATTATTATTATTTTTATTATTATTTTTTTTATTATTATTATCATTTTATTATTATTATTTCAAATTTTATTATCATTATTTTATTATTATTATTTTTATCTTAATTTTTGTTTTTTATTTTATTTTTTATTACAAATTTTTTTATTATTTCATTTTATTTTATTTTTTATTATTTTTAATCATTATTATTATTATGTTGTTTTTATTAATTTTATTAATTTTTTATTTTTCTTATTATTTTTAATTTTTATTATTATTTTTAAAATTTTTTATTATTATTATTATTATTATTATTATTATTATTACCTTTTTTTATTTGGTTATTTTTATTTTACTTTTTATTAATTTTTTTTATTTTTATTATTATTTTTAAATTTTTAATTTTTTATCAATTTTTAATTTTTTAAATTATTATTTTTAAATTTTTCTTTTATTTTTTTGTTTTTTAAATTTTTAATTTTTAATTTTTATTTTTAAATTTCAAAATTTTTATGGGTTTTTTTTAAATCTTTTTTTAATTTTACTTTTTTATTATTTTTTAATTATTATTTCAAATTTTATTTTTTATTATTATTTTATTATTTTTAAAATTTTTTATTTTTTTTGGAAAAGGTTATTAAAATTTTTTCCCCAAAAAATCATTTTTTTTATGGTTTTTTTTATTAAAAAATTGAAAATTTTTTTCCAAATTTTCCAATTTCCCTTTTAAATTTGAATTTTTGGAAATTTTTTAAAAAATTTTTCTTTTTTATTTTGGTTTTTAAATTTTTTTAACTTTAAATTTTTTTCTTTTAATTTTGGGGGGGTTTTAAATTTTTCAAAAATTATTTTTAATTTTTTAAATTATTATTTTTTAATTAGTTTTTTTTTAAATTTTCTCCATCTATTTATTAATTTACATTCACAACATTACTCATTTAAAATAAATTTTCAAATTAATTATTTTCCAAATAACAACAACCACCAAAACACACATTAAAAAATTTTTAAAAAATTTTTAAGGTTTTTTTTTGGTTTTTTATTTGTTGGGTTTTTTTTATTTTTTAATTAAATTTTTCTTTTTTTATGTTTTTAAATTTAAATTTTTTTAAAAAATTTTTAAAAATTTTTTTTTTATTTTTTCAAAATTTTTAAGGTTTTTTTTTCTTTTTTTTTCTTTTAAATGTTTTTTTTTTCTTATTAAAATCTTTTTTTTTGGAAAAATTTTTAAAGGTCGTGTAGATTCCCATTGGGGCATTTTCCCGATTTTCGTTTCTCTGCGTGTCATTTGCAGCATTGTGATTGTATCGATGATGTTCATGTACCTTTCAAAATTGGGGGGTACGTGTTTGGGAGGAAAAGGGTTTTAATCGGGGCGGGGGTTAAAATTTGGGGCAAGGGGGAAAAGGGCAAACTGCTCCCAAATGCAAGGGTGGAAGTGCTTAGCGTGGTTTGCATTCGTGCGTGAGGATAGGAGCTGTTTGGGAACTGGAAGCTGTGTGTTGAATTCGTGTTTTTATATTTTATTCTTTTTATTTAGGAGCATGGGGGGACGAAGATCAACATATGAAGAAAAGGTATACATTAAAAAGGAATAATTTCACAAAGTAAATGATGCAAGAGTTTTATATCAAAATGACGCGAAGGAGATTCAACTTCTTATATTTTGTGAAGTAATTTAAGCCAAGTTTTACATTTTCTTTATTTGATTCGACGCAGAAGAAGGAGAAGGAAGGAATTCGAATGAGAGGAAAAGGATGAAGAGAAGAAGTGGAGGATGGTAGAAAAAGAGAAAAAGGAAAAGGAAACGAGGGAGGAAAAGAAGAAAGAGGGAGCGACGAAGGCGAGAAGAACGGAAAGCGACAAGATGAATCCTTGATGATCTTCACCAGCAGAAAAGAGGAGAGTAGCCCTTTCCTCATCTTCAAGTCCCGTCAACCTTTGAGTAATATCTGTGAACGAAGAGTAACCACGCTATCTATTTATCATCATCTATAACATATTTACGCACACACACGCACACACATCTTGTCAATATGCGCATGCTAAAAAAAAATACACACACACACATACACACACACACACACACACACACACACACACACACACACACATATATATATATATATATATATATATATATATATATATGTGTGTGTGTGTGTGTGTGTGTGTGTGTGTTGTGTGTGTGTGTGTGTGTGAATATATATATATATATATATATATATATATATATATATATATATATACATATATATATATAAATGTGTATATATATATGTATATATAAATAAATATATATGTAAATATAATTATTTGAAAAATAAGAAGTAATAGCGCCATTATCTACAATCAGAGGGACAAAAGCCAAGGGCGAACAGTTAAAGGTGGCGGAGCAAATCCTTGTCTGTTGCCCGACACCGTGAGATAAACCCGGGAATGGAAGAAGGGTGGATAACGGATACATTACAT
>NC_061838.1:20155042-20165042 GCF_019202785.1 Penaeus chinensis | reverse complement strand
TTGCCGAAATCAAAAGCCTCATACAAAAAAACAGTAAGAATGCCGTGTTGCTCTAATCGGAGAGAAGAATGATGTGGCGATGTGCATGAGCCAGGAACCCAAGCTTCTTAGAAAAAAAAAAAATGTGTATGGAAAGAAATAACAATTTTAATGCCACGCCTTGATACTGCCAGTTTTGCTCTATGGAAGCGAAACCTGGACGCTATCTAGTGCCTTGGAGTCTCGTCCTGACGCCTTTGGTAACAAGTCTATTCGCCAGATCATGGGGGTTACAGTTGGCAGGACCACTTGTCCAACTGGCGGCTACACCGTGAGACCAGCATGAAACCTGTTACCTGCAGCATCCGGGATCGCCAATTCAGGTTATATAGGCACCTAGCGCGTTTCCTATGGATGACCCTGCCCATCAGGTTGTCTCTCTGCGAGACAATCCTGGGTGGAGGAGGCCCGTGGGACGACCTAGGAGGTCATGGCATGGGCAGTTCGACGAAACCTGTCGCGAGGAGTTAGAGATAGGCCGAGAAGACTGGAGACTCGCCATGAGAGACCCTCGTGGCTGGAATCGAAGGGTGGATGCGGCCATGCGCCTCCGTCTGCGTTAGCCCCTTGATGATGATGGTGATGGATGCCACGAATCCTGGCCATATGCCGCACGACACTACTCAGTTGAAGAGAGCCTTAGATAAAGGTCTTTATAAGTATATAAGTACTTATAGAGACCTTGCCTTAGATCACATCAAACGACAGTAAGTTTCGAGCTACAGATTCTTTTAGATGCACATACTAAAATAAACTCATTCTAATTAAGAACATGACTAGTCTAGTGAAGGGGCGAATCTGGGTACTTGAACATGACGGATATGAAGTGAAAAACACCAAACCACTGAATCATGTCATCAGGGTCCGAGGTTTTGAAAATATTTATGTGAAAGAATGGCAAGAGTTATCCTCATTTGCCCTATAGTTTTCTTGCCCATAGTGGTTATAAGCGTACAGTAGGCAGAATGAAGTCCACTTCTGGTATAATTAAGCACAGCAGGTCTCTTACAGCCACATTTGATAATTAGTTTAGCACATCACGAAAATGAGGAGTCGGTAATTATTCAGCCCTTTTAAATGATGTCTGTCACATTTTATAAGTAAATCAATAATCATTATCATAACCTCAAATGCAAATGCACAGTAAAAATGTTGGCTTTCAGTGTAAAGTAGGAGCTGTCAGAGTATTGTTGACGTTGACCTTGCCTCAGGAGAAGGTCCACCACCAGTGCCTCCAAAGTATTCAGAGATGGCGACTGCAGCAGTGGAGATCATGGGGCTAGAACTGTACATGAAAGACTACCCATTTGATTCCCTGAGGATGTCCAAAGCTGAGAAAGGTGACCCTAGTCCCATTGACACTTTAGGTAGGATTACAAAATTGAGGAGTTTAATTTACAGCATTTAACAAAGATAGTGAAAGTGAATTTTAAATAAATTAATTTTCCTTAAAAGGCTATAATCCTAATGGTTCCATTGTGATGGTTTGGTAGTGTTTTGTTATTTATTCATGTGTAATTCTTATTTCATTTCAGAACTGCTGCTTAATTGCTTCACCCAAGCTGTCCCCACCACTGATACTGGACCTTCAAATTGACATTTTGTGTTTCCTTCATTACTACCTCATTCAACTTCCTCCTCTTCTAGTCCATGTTGCAAAAGTAGTTTTCTGCATTTTCTTTTCTTTTTTTAATAAATACAGAAGATACAGATTGATATAAGAAACCAAATTGTCTGTTTTTACATAATGAAATTGTTGTTTTCTTTTCAATAATGTGAAAGGTTAATTTGGCAACTTGAACATCATCATATAAAAAGAATTAATAATGTCAGTGTTTAATTTGACAAAAAATACCCAAGAACAAAAATTCCTTTAATATAACAAAGTAAAAATAACACATAACAATACTGTACAAATGTATCAATCATTGAGGGGATCAGAAGAAATTTTCAATTACAGAACTTCTACGATTAATGTCTTCCTGAACATCTTGAGGCCTAGGGTCAGGGTTTTCTGAAGGATCAAGTTGTTCACCTTCTGGTAAATCCAGAGCAATATCATGGGTGACTGCAATATTGTGCAAAACAGCACATGCCATAATGATATTTTTGGATGTATCCAACTTGGTTCTCAAAGGGGCTGAAAGAACAGCCCACCTCCCCTTGAGAACATATATATATATATATATATATATATATATATATATATATATATATATAAATATATATGTATGTATACACAAATATACATATACCCTAAATATCTATCTATCTATCTATCTATCTATATGTATATATATATATATACTTTGCTATATATGCAAATGCATGGCTTTGCTTATTGTTATGTTTTTAACTTTGTTCAATTATTTCCATACCTTTGTTGTTTTCCACAATTGGCAGTTGTTCCTGGATAGATTCCAAAAGTTGTAGGCTGCATTCCTTTGTCAGTCTGAACCTGTCAACAAATTCTGCTTCACTGGAAACTTGAAAAGGGTCGATACGGTTTGCTACAATGTGTCGTTGCACCCTTCCTTGAAGACTGGCCAAGTGTTGCAGGTGTTGCAGGTGTTCAAGATGCTCCAAATGCTCCATTCTGAAAGGAAGATCTTTTGTAAATATTACAAACATATACAAGAAAAGTTGTATTTAAAAATACTGCAATTTTTGGGATTAGGCAACCAAGACTTCTGCATTATAAAGAGGCAACTTGTTTCACAAGAAAGCTAATAAATCTATTTATATATATTTAAGAGGTAGTTCTTACATGGATTGGCCCTCATTCTAGATGTGTACCATGCCCAAGGCAATATTTTTATGCATCTCATTCTTAATAACCTTTCCAGAGTTGGTGTCACTCAAAGCTTTGCTTAATGATTTATCAAAGAAATTAATGTTCTGTCTTTTAATTTCCTGAAACAATATTTTACAGTCAATATGCTTGGCAAGTAAAAGGAGATCAAGACATTTATATTACAAAATCTTTTTCATATTTCATACACTATATTAATATCATAACTCAAGTTATTGTTCACTTTTAAATTCCTGTCATTTGGAATGAAAATATACCTACTGTTCAATGAAACAGCAATAATTCGTGATGACAAAGTTTTTAAAGTTGTAAAATAACATAATATGGAAAGCTATTCAGTGAAACAGAATTAGTAACAACAAATTTCTTAAAGTTGTTAAATAACATAACATGGAGAGCAATCTTTCATATGAGAATTTTCCTTACTCTTCAGTTAACAACTACTGAACATTATAAGCTATTAAGAACAGTTTGTGTGACCTTTATGTATAGGGCCCAGGCAATTGCCACGCCTTGTTGAGCATAATTTGTGTTGCACATAAATTATACTGCGGTAAATAACCAACTTACCTCAGAATTAATGCTATCTTGGGAAGACTACTGTTGCTGAAAAATTCTGGTTTGGCGGACAGACAAGAGCAATCAAATGTTCCGTGAACAACGTTATTCTCCTTTAAAATTAACATCAGCTACATTAGTCAGAAACCACATATGCAAATGAAGCTTTTTTTTATATATATTTCCAAAAAGAGAGCGCTTGGTAAGAAACAAATGTAATTGATCATGTTTCCTCATCCCAAAAAGGCTCCCTGAAATCTGGACCGGCATCGCTCGCCTGTCAGCCAATCGCCGTTGGGCTGTCTCGACGGTGATTGGCTGACGAGCGCGAGAGGCTGGACCGGCTTTTCGTTTCAGGCGCCGAGGTAAGGTCCCTTCATCCCACGTGGAAATGAGCATCGCAACCTGCAGCATCGTTACCAACATTATGGCACTATGTCAGCACGTTTTCTGTGTTCAGCTGGATTACACTGAGAACGGGAATCTAAGAGGGACAAACATACTGCAAGGCTTCCCTTTAACGAGAAGGCTACATACTGAATAACTTTTTTTTTAGTGTAACATAATGGAAACAATTAATTTATCTAAAAACAATGTGCAAAGCATTCACTTTGTTTGATCAATGAAATTTAGCTTACTTTCCATTGATATATATGAAGTGTTGTTCCATGGGAAACTGGAACGTCTTAATGTTCCCTGGGTAGGTCAAGGATAGGAAGGCCAAATACGATACAGGATATCTCTTATGTGTCGTAATAAACACGAATTCGTTAGAATTAAATTAGCAATAATGTATAATATGACCTTTGACGCCTAGCACATTCATTTGTGAACCTCGTACGGCATGAAGTTGTATGGGGATTATCCGTAGAGTAAAATATAATGGCATTTTAGTAACACGGGCTCTGAAGCCTGCCCGGAGCACAAATCGGAGAACGTACAGACCTTGGCCATGCGCAGCGAGTGAACAGTTGTCGCATCCCAAGACATGTCCTCTTTGGAGAACCTGCAAAGGGAATGTGAGACCTAGAGTACGGCCAAAGCTTCTCTGCGGAGACACTTGCTACTCTACTACGGAGTACTCCGGGAACGACCCAAGTGATAAGGAGATAACGCCTTCTAATAGATGTGCAGTGACCTCTGCACACTATCATGAAAAAAAAAAAAAATCTAACTGGACATTTGAGGAAATACCAACAGAGATAGAAACGTAAAGAAAGAAATAAATACTTTACCTGGCAAAATCAGACTGACTTCTTCTCATTGCAATCAGACGTTTTCAACAAATCATGGCCTTATTATCTTTGAAAAAAAAACGCTTTCTATTCTTTTCACTTTACATTCCTACTTAGGAGAGAGCTGTAACGGGGTCCGTCTGACAGACACAACGGTCATACATTATTATTATTATTATTATTATTATTATTGTTGTTGTTGTTGCTGTTACATATTACAATAATTATAATGATAATGATGATGACTATGACAAATGAAGTAGATAAGGACAAGGATAATAATATTAATAATAACAATTGTAATTATTATGATTATCATTATTATATAAAAAGTAGCAATGATAGCAGTAATAATAGTAATATAATAATGATAATCATAATCATAGTAATAACAATGATAATAATAACAATAACAATAATATAACAATTGTTATATTATTAGTAATAGTAATACTAATAACATTAGCGATAGCGATAGCGGTAGTGGTAATGGTATTTGAAAAAGGGGCATCGATTTCTCCCCCCCCCCTCCCCCAAAACACTGTTTGCTCCCTCAGGGTCCGTCTTGCCCTCTCCTAAGGCCTTCACCCTAACAACTTTTAGAGCTGATAGAATTTGATTACAGACACACACAAAACAGAATAGACTGGTACAGCTACTTGCCCCCCCCCCCCCCCCAATTGACATCCCTGGTTATCATCGAAATTTATATATCTTAATACTGTATATTAATACTTAGTAATACTAAATTTACCTCTTAACCAAAAGGTTCAAAAGCAGATGATTGTTTCTAAACGTGTATGTATTGAGATGACATCAGTATCACCGTACCAAGTTACTCACTCTTTTACTCCAACTAGTTATTAAAACTACAGCAGCAATATATGAATAAATTTATACATATTATGAATACCAGAAAAAAATATACATAAAAATTTAAAATACAACATAACATTTAGTCAATATAGACTTATTATTAATCCAATAGGATTCTGTTTATAGTTTTACAGCTCCCCCCCCCCCCCTGATTCCCAGCAAAAGTTGAAAAGACACCAATGATTAGTAACAACAAAAGCAATGGCAATGGTAACAGTAATGATAACAATAATGATAATAGCCATAATTAATCAGCATAATAATAATAAAAATATAAAAATAATAATAAAAGTAATAGTAATAATAATAATAATAATAATAACAATAATAATAACAATAATAATAATAATAATAATAATAATAATAATAATAACATCCACAATAAAAACAACTATAATGATAATGATAATACTAATACTAATAACCATAATGTTATAATAACAATGATAATGATACCAATAGTAATAACAATGATAATGATAACAATAGTAATAACAACAATAACAGTAATAGTAATATTAGTAACAATAAATAATAGTAATAATAATAATAATAATAATAATAATAATAATAATAATAATAATGATAATAATAATAATAATAAAATAATGATAATACTAATTGTAATAATAATGATAATGATAATGATAATAATAATAATAATAATAATAATAATAATAATAATAATAATGATATAGTAATTATTACTAATATTATCATTACCATTATTATAATCCTTATTATTACTATTAATATTATGATTATCATCATTATGACTGCTGTCATTATTATTATTATTACAAAAACAATAATAAATATACAAATAACAATAATACTCATATTAATAATGATAATAACAATGATAATAATAATAATGATAATAATAATAATGTCCTTTGCAATTTCTAAAAAAAGAGAATTTATGCAATCATTATTCCTGGCAATGTACTATGTAAAAGGGAAAAAAGTAAACACATTACATATATATTAAACATTCTTTAATATGAGAAACATACATACATCTGGCAGCATCTTGTACATAAACAAAGAAGGCTTACATAGTTTTTGGAAGGAGTTGGAAACAGTTTTCTTACCACAGACATCTAGTACCCAAGAGACAGTCTGTGAGTCTGGCAGCACCTGTCACTGGACAATACAGACGAGGTTGCTTACCTGTCGTTAATCATCCAAGATCACGGCTTCCATAGGAATTGACACACTTATATATATGTATATATATACAGTGAAAATATATCTGTGGGAATTCCTGAAGCAAGCTGAACTGAACTCTTTTTCAAGAAAGGAAATAAAAGATAAGACATGGTGATAATAGAGAGTTCACACACACTTTACATGTAGGAGGGGGAATGCATCGTACTTTGGCTCTGGTATCATCCTTAAATCAGTAAATAAAGCGTGGCTGAAAATACTGCAATTCTGAGATAATTCAGTTTCGAAACTAAGACTAGCTTTTGTAATCTTTCCTTAAAATTACCAACAATGTAAAATAATGCAACACTATAACTTTATCAATATAATTTCATCTGTGAAAAAGTCATGGTTTGAATATGTCTCACATTAATGAAGTGAACTGCAAAAATAAAGAACACATTCTGCGCAAGCATGAACACAATAATCTAGTAACAAATCTACCAGCATTTGAAAGAATCAAAACACGTCCACTCCGCAGACTTTTAACAATCAAATATCCTACAAAGAGAAATTAAGATGGCTTATCCAAAGCAAGGATCAATGAATGACTCGCAATAACCACATCCTATCCCATGCATTGCACTCTCAGATGAAAACTGGTTATTCTAAATTACAAACATTCATATAAACCTGAGGGTTAAATATGACCACAGGGTAAGTACACTGCCTGGTGTACTTAATCCATATCCATGGTAAATGGAACCTTTACACTGCATGCTTATTGTGAGAGCACAATTGTTTGCTCTGAAAGAAAATCCCTAACCTCAAAGCCGCTGTCAGTATACAATGAGAATGCTCTTCCAAATAAGGTACCAAGTTACTGGAAATTAAGTCACTAATTTACACAATGTATATAGTATATGGTAATTCAACAATCTTAAAATGATTAAATATTTTGTGTTCAATATTGTTCTAACAATTGTTAAACAATTTGCTTCACTTTTGTTCGGCAAAAACCCATATTTGTTCAAAACCATATTGTATTACATGTCCATATACAGAAGACAATATTAATCTATAAATAAAATAAACCCATAGTTTACTGAAATTATCATAAACATCACTGAAACTGATGAACATAATATGTATTATGACGTCAAGGTTTTGAGGAGATATGCTTCTCATAACATAGCATATTATACATCTCCTTGAAAAAATTCACTCTTTGCTAAGTCTATATAACCACCTTTCATAATTACAACACATTGACCTTAAAATCTAGCATACAACAACCTAAAAATATTTCCATAAAATTCATTTACCCTCAATTAATTAATTAAAATCAAACATTGATTATGAAAAAATAAAAGGGAGGTAATTCTCACATAAGCATTATTTTGTCTGAAATGCTACACAACTCAAGGTAGCACTAAGAAATGGAATATTGCACCAAAGGTTCAAGCTGCTGATGTAGCAAAAAAGCTTTCTCTTGTGTGAATAAGAAAGGAATATGTTTAGAAAAGTCTATCATTTGGTTATAAATGTTGGTATACTCAGTTTGAGAACATGTGTGATAACTTTACATAAGCAAAGGCAAAGAAAGCATAGCATCATAACATAGTTCCTTTCTCCATTACCCTCTCAACTATGATATCTGATTCAGATCACAAAATATGAACACAGCAGCGACATCAGGACACGAACCATTACACAAGTTTTGAGGGTTTGCAGAGGCCAAACTGGTGGGAGTCAGAAAAAAAAATGTGATTCAAGTCTAGAAACATAGTGGTTAATTTACTGTGAGGAACTGGTACTTCTAAAGACAGTCACCTTCCAAATCTAGAAACTGTCACTGTGATTTTATGAATATAGGCAGAATCAGAATAAGGAAGACACTATCAGGATAACCAATCTATTGACTTTGTAGCAAAATTAACTGGTAGGCAAATGCAAGATGACTATGAGAGCTTCTAAATAAGCCAACCTACATAACTTATATTCTTTGATATAAGACCCACATCTTCATGTTTAAACATATATTTATTGAGGACACCCATAAGCATACATAACAAATGGTATGACTGAAAAATGCTTAGTAAAGGAACCAGCAATAAAATAAAGAAGTAGAAATGCTATATGCAACAACACAATTTTTCTTCCACAATGAAAATAATAACAATAAACAAATAAAGTCATACTGGCCTCAAGGTAAAAATATTACATACTACCAGGTACTAATTCCATTGAAAGTACTGTTATATCCCCAGGACTGTCTATCAAAATCTTCCATTTGCAATAACTTCCGATAGGTAATACATTTATACTGTGTATACTGTAAATGACTAGAAAGCTGACCAATTATATTTTGGTTAAGGACTAGTGGGAGAAAATTATCATTGCACCAGACTACAAATCATACCTGGAAGCCTTAAAGTATGAACATACCATATTAGGAAATATATGCCAACAGGACTGTTCTCTGATACTATCAGTATTATCAGAACAGTTTTATGGACTTTCTTATATCTACCTACAAGAGCAGCATTTCCACGTGGAATGAAAATATAATTCAGGATAATATCTCTCACTCACTCAAATATAGAACAAATAATTTTGATAAATCCAAATGGCAAATTATGTTAATTAGTTAATTATGTGTGAATAAATCCTCTTCTTAGTAAGTGAAAATAATTATATTCTATACAATAACTCAAAGAACTAGCATTTCTTGTCATCATGAGTCGCTTGACTGAAGATTGCACTTGCAGGGTCTGCAAGCGGGTCAATATCTTGAAAAACTTTATACCAATCTAACTTGTTGGCTTCCTGCTTCTGCCCTGCATTTGAGGAAGGAGCGGAAAGGCCTCCCCCTGCAGTATGTCTGGATTGTGACAAGGAGTTGGCTGGAGAGGATCCTTTAGTGTTGCTCACACTAGCTTGTGCAGCTCCTGGTTGGTTGGGTACATTATGAGCTGTGCTTTGCTGCCAACTCTGCATGCCAAAGTCAAGCAGCTGTGATGGGAGGAACATATTTTGCATCTGTTGATTAGACTGATTCTGAAGTAAACTGAATGGATCACTCTCCAGACCATTTAAACCTTGGAGAAGACCAACCTCCTCATTTGATTTGGTGGGAGTTTTGGCAGCACCAGAAGCTGCTTCTGTGCTACCAAAGACAGGAAGTGATTGGTGGACTGGGCTGTCGAACAGTTCTTTCAACATCTGTTGTGTATCCTTCTCTGTATCAGGCACTTCTGGATTATTTGTGAGGAAGTCCATAATTTGTGAAGTGGAGGAATCAGATTCCTTGTTCTTTGAGCTCGGATGA
>NC_061838.1:20135042-20145042 GCF_019202785.1 Penaeus chinensis | reverse complement strand
TTCTGTGTTCAGTCTTCAAACACACTGACAAAAACTTACATCCTAGAAGGACATAGCAGTCATGAGCTTCATGAGTGATTGGAGATAGAGAGAGATGGGTAGAGAGATGGGTAGAGAGATGGGTAGAGAGATGGGTAGAGAGATGGGTAGAGAGATGGGTAGAGAGATGGGTAGAGAGAGGTAGAGAGAGAGAGAGAGAGAGAGAGAGAGAGAGCCATTGATACTGAGTGATTTGATATGCATAGGAAGCAAAGCCATTAAAATAATTATATTTTTATCATCCAAATCTTTATGATTTATAATATAATTGTATCTTGCTACATACATACATGAAATGTAACTGGTTTTAAATGTGGTAATAAACCAAAACACTGCCAAGTTAATAACAGTATACAGTAAAAGTATACAGGCAATAGTTTTCATTGATATAGAAGATGACAGTGATAAAACTGATAATTTTTGGTTTCAGTATCGGTTGCAGTCTCAAGCGAGATTGATATCCGTAATATATGTTATATATGGATATAAAATAATATCTATATCTATTAATATATATATCTATAAGTATATCTATATCTATATATATCTAATATCTATATCTGTATCTATATCTGTATATATCTATATCTATCAATATATAGATATAAGTATTTCTATATCTGTATATATCTAATATCTATATCTGTATCTATATGTCTCTATATCTATGTCTATTTGAATCTGTTGATATCTATATCTATACTGTCTATACACTCTATATCTATCTATCTATCTTTCTCTCTATATATACATATATATTATCTGTATCTGTTTCTGTTTCTGTATGTGTCTAAGATTTTGCAGTAAATGAATTTAAACAGACTTTGAGCCTATTTTGAGTGGCTGTGCCTTCACACTGACCACAATCGTCCAGATATGATAAAGGAAGCAAGAAGAGATGTAGTATGTCTTGAATGGATAGAATTTATGGCATTTTATTAAATGTTTATTTTATTCCCCTTTGAATTATCATGGTAGTCAAAGAGAATTATATATATAACAATGTTTTCTTCATCACTTATATTTTTTCACTTTCTCTTACAGATCTTGGAGAGTGACATGCAGTAAATCTTATGATATTTTGTTAGGGATTCATCAACATTCAAGATGTCTATATCAGCGATATACATACTTGATGTCAAGGGGAAGGTTAGTTAATCTTAATTGTATTAAATTTGATGTTCAGATGAAAAGTCAGCATAAGAATTCAGAGGCTCAATGGCATATTATATACCTAGATATAAATTGATATCCCATTGTGTGCTGTACCATAGATAAAAATTGCATATTTACATGAATCAAAGCCCAATAGATATGTCTTTTTCTAATTAAATTCTTTTAGCTGCAATCAGCCACCATTTATCACTGCCTCGTGTTCCGTAGGTGTTGATATCCCGGAACTATCGTGGGGATATTGACATGGGCGTGATAGAGAAGTTCATGCCTCTGGTCATGGAAAGGGAGGACGACGGCAACATGGCACCCATTGTTCAGGTGAGTTTGGTTGTGGCTGCGTAGGATAAAGGAGGAGGAGATATTCTTGTGCAGTTAGTTGTTGAAGTCCTAGTTGTTGTAGGAGTTGCTTAGACCGAATTTGACATTTGTCATTTGAGTTCTTTCCAGATGGGGTCTTGAATAAATCCCTTATGTGAAGGCTTTGTTGTTAACTGTCAGATACTGATCCCTTTAAACCTTTTTTTTCTGTCTGTCTTTTGTTTCTTTTTTTCTTTTTTTTGGCATTTTGGAGCTTCTTTTATATTGTGTTCAGTCAGATTTTAAACAGTAGGTAGTAAAAAAATATTTTATAGTCTTTGTTAGTAGTTGCAAAATCTACTCTTAACAGAATATTTCACAAAATGGGTTCAGTGTTTATCTCTCAGGCAGTCCACTTAACCAGTTTTTTGTGCAGCTGAGATATGGTGATTGAGAATAAAGTAAAAATATAATAGATTTATAATATAATAGATGAAGGTATTTTACTAAGAATATCTTTGTAGGGCATGAGAAATTTCCTATATTGATATTATATTTCTTTCTGTCTCCTTACCTTAGTTTATTTGATCTTTTCACTATACCGCTCTTTGACATTATATGTTGGTAGAAGATATCCATTGCCTGACACATCTTGTTTGTTCTTCCAGACTCATGAGGCTACTTTCTGCTTCGTCAAAGTGAGCAACTTGTATGTCGTCTCTGCAACGAGAATAAATGCAAATGTGACTCTGGTTTTTGCCTTTCTTCACAAGCTGGTGTCTGTTGCTCAGGATTATTTTAAGGTATGTTTGTTAAATTATTATTATTATTCTTTTAATGAAAATATGATATATGAATGTTCTTGAGTTATGGTGTATGAACACTATTTTATGCATACAGTTTTAACCTATTGCTACAAGGTACATGTAATGTTGACTATAATTTTCTTTTGTGAATTTTTGTGTGCACATTGATGGCTCCTCAAGTGCTCAGCCACCAAGGAGTCTAAGTAGCAGGCTTTCTTATCATCACCTGATTTCTTTCTTTCTTCTTCTTATCTGGTATTATTAATGTAATTTTAATTTTTGACAGTATGATATAATAGTATTAATAGTACTAATGGCAATAAAAGATAAAGAATCTTTCAGGAAATCATGGAAAAAATAAGTAAGGTAACTAGTCATTGATCTGTGTGTAAAGATAATTAATATACATAAAGAAATGTGGATATGGCATTCATTTTTACAGTCTTGGCATCAATGAGTTAAAGTTGTTATGAATATGATCCACAGAACTGGTAAGGATTTGAAAAAAATTGCATTATGTTTGAGAAAGTGTCAGAAGTTGGTAAGATATCTTAGTCCATTCACCAAGCTTAATTAACATAAAGGTCATTAGGCACATATTGGGTTCAATTTAGTAGGAAATTAGTGCAGCTCAATCAGAAAAGTTTTAGTGGGTGTTCAAGGAGGTGCAGCAAAGATCATCCAGGTAGACTAAATTCCTTGGTTAGCTAACACAGTAGGAGTTCCAACAGACACCTGTGGACAGGACCCTAAGCTTTCTGAAACTTAGGGATGACTTAAAAAAAAACGCAAAGGAGGGGATTTTTTGTGTTCTTTTAGTCTAAATATAATGTCCAGTTGAAAGCTAATTAGTTAAGATAAGATCATTAGTTTTGCCTAAATTATTAAAAGGACTAAGGTATGAAAGTCTCAACTTCTATCATTATTGAAAATAATATTTATGTATTTTCTTTTCTTTTCCTGTATAGTATATGTTCTCAGATTTTCTTCACTCTACTTTCTTATTCTATTGTCTTATTCCTTATCACAATCACTAATGTATAGATAAAACATTCACCTATATCAACCCTGGCAGGAGCTGGAAGAAGAAAGTATCCGGGACAATTTTGTTATCATATACGAGTTGCTGGACGAATTGCTTGACTTTGGCTACCCTCAGACCACTGATGTCAAGATTCTGCAAGAGTGAGTTTGTGTGTGTTTGTTAATGTGAGGGTTGACAGCATAACCACTATAAACAAGTTCTATATGTGAGCTTGATTAAGAGCAGAAAGTAATAAACTTGTTATCATAATTTTTTTCTCTCATTCAGTCTCTCTCCGTTTAAGAAGATGCATTTTTCAGACATAGACCACAAACAAATATTTTAATGATGTACAAAGATGATAGAGAGAGGAAATACTAAACCATGATATTTAGGACTATACTAGACTCACCTTCATATGGAAAAATAAATGTTTTACCCTCTGGGTAGTCAAAACTTTTCCCCTTGCTGTAATGGCTGTGTTTTACTTAATTTGCAGAACAATTTAGGGGCAATAAACTGTTCAATTATCATTTGTTCCACTCACTTCTTTTTAATTTATATATACTTTGTGATACAAGATACAGGATATAGGATGTTTATGTATGTTACTTTACACTTAATCTGTTTCCGAAAAGAAAGAAAAATAATGTTGGGTAAATAAAAGTATTTGAGACACATATCACAAACTTCTGAGTTCAATAGATAAAATTGATTTTTTTAAAGTTATTTATTTGTTTACTGATAATATTTTTTAACAGATACATCACTCAAGAGGGTCACAAGTTGGAGATTGCTCCTCGACCACCAATTGCAGTAACCAATGCTGTCTCGTGGCGGTCAGAAGGAATTAAGTATCGCAAGAACGAGGTATTTCTGGATGTTATTGAAGGTGTCAATCTCTTGGTAAGTCATTGTTTTTTTATGTGTTTCTACACATATCTTTAGATGTACTTGAAATTATTCCAATACTGTCCTTATTTATATAATATTAGCTCATTTGATTATATTATTTTCCTCATGTATATGTTCTTCAGTCTCTGAATGTTGTTACTCTGTGATTCATAAACGCTTGATTCGTTTTCTGTTTCCAGGCGAATTCTAATGGCAATGTGCTACGTAGTGAGATTGTAGGCAGTATCAAGATGCGAGTATATCTATCCGGAATGCCTGAACTGCGTCTTGGGCTTAATGACAAGGTTCTGTTTGAGTCCACTGGCAGGGGCAAGAGCAAGAGTGTGGAGCTAGAGGATGTCAAATTCCACCAGTGTGTCAGGCTGTCCAGGTTAGCTGATTTAGTTCATAGTTCCCCTGTCCAAGTTCCCTGTATTTACATTTCAGTATCTTAGAATTAAGAGCAAAGAATATGACTGGAAGGTGAATTTCTCAGATTTTAAGTTTTAATTTTTTTTCTCCTTGGCAGGTTTGAGAACGACCGTACTATTTCATTTATTCCCCCTGATGGAGAGTTTGAACTCATGTCATATCGGCTGAACACACACGTAAGTCTTTTCCATTGTCAAATGTTTTGTGATGGTATTCTGTCACAAAACATAACTGTTATCAAAATTTCCCTTCATACTGATTTATATTGTTTACTTGTAGATGTCTTTGTCTAATTGTTATGAGACTTATTGCCATGGACAGGAGCAGAATAACTATAATAAAAAACTGACCTTGAATATTTTAATCTTCAGGTGAAGCCCTTGATCTGGATAGAATCAGTGATTGAAAGGCATGCACACAGCCGAGTGGAGTACATGGTCAAAGCCAAATCCCAGTTTAAGAGGAGGTCAACAGCCAACAATGTGGAGATCATAATTCCAGTTCCCAATGATGCAGACTCCCCCAAATTCAAGACTTCAGTAGGCTCAGTAAAGTACACCCCAGAGAAGAACTGCATTGTGTGGACCATCAAGTCTTTCCCGGTTTGTATACGGCTGTCCGGTTTTTATTTATTTATTCATTTGTTTTTTTTAGAGAATTCAAATTGTCCAAAGTTGTTATCAATGTTGTATGGACGTTTAACTTTACTTGTAATTGTGATCAACAAATGTTGCTGTTTCAAGCTATATTTAGTTGTTGATCAGATGGAGAAGGGTAGAGCACTTATAAACTATCTGCATTTTCTCAACAGGGTGGGAAGGAGTACCTAATGAGGGCACATTTTGGACTTCCAAGTGTTGAGTGTGAGGACTCTGAGGGAAAACCCCCCATCCAAGTGCGCTTCGAGATCCCTTACTTCACCACCTCAGGGATCCAGGTGAGACACAGGCCATTGGATACTGCCTAGACTTTTAAGTTGTGTTTAAGGATATGAATACCTTGTAAGACATATATATTCTCTCTCTCCCAACCCTACCTCCCTCCTTTATTCTTCTTCCCCTCATCTCTCTCAAAAACACAAACTAAACCTTTATTCGTGGTTCTTCCAGGTGAGGTACCTGAAAATTATTGAGAAGTCAGGCTATCAAGCTTTACCTTGGGTGCGATACATCACCCAGAATGGAGATTACCAGTTAAGGACACATTAGAGAAAAGCATTGCACTAGCAAGCCTTTGTCCCTTGAGGTAAGGGAGTGTATCAAGCCTTTGTGTATTGAAGGGTTGCTGCTGAACGAAGAGTAAGCTTGTTGGGAAAGTTATTGGGAGAAAAGTCCGGGGGCCATATAGTGACCATAAATGCTGTCGTTTTTGTTTTTTTTGTTCTTCAAAAGTGTAATGATGATGAGAAATTCTATTATTGAGATGTCAGCCGCATTGGGCTTCTTTCCTATAATGGATAAAATGTTTTTGATATTGAAATGTTTATCTAATATTTGTCTAATCATAAGATGAATCATTTGTTTTATTTTTTACTCGGTATTTGTTTATCATTTTAGTCTCTTGGCATCTCTGGTAACAGTAAAAATAAAAAAAAGGAAAAAAAATTAAATCCAAAACTTCAGTGATTTGTATTTGGAATCTGCCGTGCAGTCAACTGATATTCAATATGACTTTGCTTTGTAATTTTCCCAGCTGATGCAAAGAATATTTTCAGCAGATGTATGTGGAGTTATATGATTTATGTTAATTACATTCCATATCTTTCAGCCTTTACCAGTGTCAGGAGGACAAATATTTAGAACATTTTGTATTCTGAAGTGTGCATAAGAACCAGATTTTGCAGTTTGGTTAGCTTTAAGGAAATTTTCACAATTGGCTTCATTCACAAAGGGGTAGACAGATTGAAGTTTATTAAGTTATGATTATTGTAGTTTTCTCTTCATTGATTACTAACACGAGAGTGGGTCTTGCTTCCTTTTAAAAATTATTTTGAAAGCTTTAGAATTTGTATGAAACTTTATATGACAGATACTTCAGCCAATGATAATGTTTGAAGTTAGTTTGTGTATAGTCTATGTTAAGAATGTATTTCATAATTATATATAGGTTGACTGTAAAGACTTTGAAATTCACTTGAAAAATATGATCATATAGTCAAACATAACATTTCCTAATATATAAAAAAAAATAATAGATATATTCAAAGATCATATGTATATAGACATTTATTAGAGGTAAAGTAAATTTTCATCCAAATTTATAGAAAACTATTTTGAAAAAAACGTGTTTGCGTGGAGCTCCTTTTTAGATCATTGTATATATTTTAAAATAAATGTTTTTTGAAAGATGAAAATTTGTTATGATATTGGTTGCTGTAGTTGCTTCTTGGCTAGTTGTGATGAAAGGTTAGTGCTTCTAATTTGTTTTAAGTTTTGCTGATATCCTGAATTTTAGCAACCTGTTCACTATCCTGTGTAATTCTTGGAGTTGTCTAAAACTGGCTGGTATGTTATTTATATAAACTTCCAATCACTGATGTAATTGTTTTATTACCATGACTTCCTTGATTACTGTGCTGTTTAATGATTATATTTACCACTCGTATCCTGCCAAGAGACAGTAGCGATCTCTCTCCATTTGCTTTGAGGTGGAAAGATTTTTTTTTTTTTTTTATTTGTTGTTCTTTAATAAATTATCTCTTACAGTTTCATCTATCATTAACCCATGCAAAAAATGATGTGTATCTTTCAATAGATGCATTCCTCTATTATCTGGTTTTTATATATAATTCTTGAATGTCTTTCTGTGAACCTTATTTATAATTTCAAGGAATTATTACCACTGCAATTTACATGTAGCAAAGAGGATAAATAACGACAACAATAGCCCGTATAAAATATGTCAAAATGTGTTCTTCGTAATGGTCAAAGTTGGTACAAAAGAACCTTTCATATTCCATCCAAACAGACGGCAATTTATTAATATTCATGATTTATTACCTGTGTGCAACATTTTCATTTATTAATATTTATTACCTGTGTGCAACATTTTCATACATCAATAGGGAATGTAGCTAAAATTAGTATATTGGTTATTGATTACTTTATGTTGAGTTATGTAGTGAATAATTTCTATTGATGTTTGGAATATTATCATGGTCGAATAAGAGATTTATAAAAGAGATTTCTGTTCCTTGTTTATTGGTGTACCTGTGTACCTATCTGTGTGTGTTTGTGAATGTGTATGTATATGTAAATGTGATTTGAATTGTAGTTTGGGAAGGAATTATTTTCCTTTTAGTATTTTTATCTAAATACAAAAGGGATATATAAATCAAAATGTTCCTATACTGAAACAAGAAATATCTACCCAAAATCTCACCATATGGCAACATTTAATCTCCCTTCCATGACCTCTGTTGATTTTTTTGTCGAAACATTTTTATGACCCCTTTTTGCGGCTCCCCTCATGTGGCGTATTCTACCCCCCCCCCCCTCCCCGTCATCCCTTTCCCTAACTTGCCCCTATAATCTTTCCGACCTTCAATTTGTCTTATTTCATTCTATATATATATATATATATATATATATATATATATATATATATATATAGTCGCGTCTTTCTTGTCTCCTTGAATAGCCACGCTCCTCTTATGTCATTTTCTCTCCATCTCTCCCTAAATTTTCCCCTTTTTGCCTCCCCCCAGTTTCCTTCTTCACCCTCATTTCCCCTTCTTGACGTCATGCAAATGCCTACCCCCCCCCCCCCTCCCCCCTTTCGTGACCTCTCGGCCTCCATAACAATCTCCCGCGTCCAGTCCTGAGCAGCGTTGCCATTCTGGCGATGCTGCCTCCGTCTTATATCAAAGCTGATTATTTACATTTTCTTATATCTTCCTTTTTTTTATTTTTTCCTTTCTCGGCATTCCCAACGGTTTATTTAGATTTTAAGGGATCATTCTACTCTTCCGTATAGAGAGTGTGCACGCTGATGTTGCAGCAGGATGCGATTGGTAGCACTGCATGATGATAACAATAGCATATTGACCGGCGGTGGAAGCTCGGTCATTATCTCCACGCATGTTGTCCTCACCTGACGCTATCCTCATCAGCCGCTCTCCTCACTTCAGTTTGGCCTCACTCGCTGCCTCTCCTCACTCGGCGGCCTCAGTCACAGTCAGGAGTAAGTGAGGAGAGTGAGCACAAGGCGAGGAAAAATGGGGCTGAGGAGAGTGAGCACAAGGCGAGGATGAACCGTCAGGTGAAGTGAGGAAAACTGGGCATAACGTGAGGAAATAACAGCAGGAGCAGGTGAAGATAACACCAGAGTAATCCTTCAGCCAGTGAGGCCAGGATCTGAAATGACCTCTCAGGCCTTGTTATTGCCAGGGGAGCGCAACACTTCACTTAATCACACGTAAGTGAGGAAAGTAAAAGAATTTCATTATTGGCTTTGTCCGTCGTCAGCAACAGCCTTGATTGAGATGACGTCAAGGATCAGTAGCAGGCAGAGAGAAGGACAACGAAAATCAAGTTGAGAAAAGTTGCAAATACGCCGAGAGAGGAGTCTAGCAAGCCAAGTTGAGAGCGAGGAAAGCATCGCATCACGCTGGAAAAATGAACACATACACACACGTGTGTGTATATGTGTGCGTACATATATATATATATATATATATATATATATATAT
The DNA here is from genome assembly GCF_019202785.1 of Penaeus chinensis. Taxonomy (NCBI): domain Eukaryota; kingdom Metazoa; phylum Arthropoda; class Malacostraca; order Decapoda; family Penaeidae; genus Penaeus; species Penaeus chinensis. The sequence goes on along the minus strand of NC_061838.1, from coordinate 20,135,684 downwards.
ATATATACATATATACATATACATATAAATATACATATACATATACATATACATATACATATATATACACATATACATATACATATACATATATATACATATACATATACATATATATACATATACATATACATATACATATATATACATATACATATATATACATATACATACAAACATATATATATATATATATATATATATATATATATAAACTGCTCAAAACAATTAGGGGAACACTTGTATTTCATTTCAAAACTCAATGTCGAATGTACAAATGTTGCAATTTTGTACTGAAACAAAATTCCCAATGTACCCTGAACAACAGAGCATCAAACTGGCCAAGAACAAAAGTTAAGCCTTGGAGGACCGAATTACGAAATGATGTTGTAAAACAAAGTGACTGTAGAGAGAAATGACAATAAAAGAAATGAATTTGCAGCACAGCACATTGCACAGCCACTTTAGTAGTGGGTATGCCCTCCACGAGCCTGTATGCACTCTCGACAACGTCGTGGCATGTTCCTGATGAGGCGGCGGATGGTGTCCTGGGGATCTCCTGCCAGACCTGGATCAGCACATATGCAAGCTCCTGGACAGTCTCTGGTGCGGCTGGACGCTGCCGAATACGCTGATACATAA
>NC_061838.1:20125042-20127542 GCF_019202785.1 Penaeus chinensis | reverse complement strand
GTGTTGTTTGGCAGTCTGGCCGAGGAAAAGTGAGATGTATTTTTGCACCTCTAAATATTTATCCACTGATGTATTTGAGAGACATAATAATATCATCAATGATAATAGTGATAATGAAATATACAAAAAAATAATGTGTGTTGTCTTTTCATGGTCCATAATGGAGGATATATTTGGGATACTACTAATAGCAGAAGTAAAAGACAGTAAAGGACAAAGTTATATTAGTGAAAATTGTGAAATACACCATCATCATCACCATCATCATCTTCACCATCATCATTATCATCATCATCATCACCAGCATCATCATCACCATCATCATTATCTTCACCATCATCATCCTTATCATCATCATCATCATCCCTATCATCATCATCCCCATCATCATCATCTCCATCACCATCACCACCATCATCATCATCACCATCATCATCCCCATCATCATCATCACCATCATCATCACCATCATCATCATCCCCATCATCATCCCCATCATCATCATCACCATCACCATCATCATGATCATCATCACCATCATCATCATCATCCCCATCATCATCATCATCATCACCATCATCATCATCATCCCCATCATCATCATCATCATCACCATCATCCTCACCATCATCATCATGCCCATCATCATCATCACCATCATCCCCATCAACATCATCACCATCATCATCATCATCACCATCATCATCATCATCATCACCATCACCATCACCATCATCATCAAGGGGGCTAATCCCGACCGGGGCGCGTAGCTGCATCCACCCTTCGTTTCCAGCCACGAGGGTCCCCCTTAGACCATCCTCGCGACAAGATAAGATCCATGTGGACAAGCTACGACCTCCTAAGGCGTCCCACGGGCCTCCTCCTCCACCCAGGGTCGTCCCGGGAGAAGACGACTTGGTGGGCAGGGTCGTCCTAAGGGAAAGCGAGCCAGGGATTAACCACGGTCTTGTTTTCATTTGAAAATTTCAGATTTATGGCTTTGGTTTGTAGTGGATATGATTTAATTATGGGCATGAGTACAACTGCAAGTTAATTAAATCTTGTGTGATTGTCTTTACGAGTTCTTATCAAATATACTTTGGTCTGTTAGATCTAAAATTAATATATAAGTTAATTAAATCTTGTGTAATTGCCTTTCACGAATTCTTAACAAATATAATTTGATTTGTTAGATCTAAAATGAATACACTAAATATATCACAAAATTTAATACATTGATTTGTAAGCTAAATCGTATCTCAGATATAAGGGATCAAATTTACAAAATTAATGCATCCACGATAACGTTATTGTACATTTTTTTCTGAAATTGCTATCCCGTATTCCTACACTTTTTTTTCTTGTCTGGTTTTAACTGTTTTAATTATATAAAATAGGGAAAACTGTCGAAAATCTAGCAAAGTATTAGTTGTATATATAAAAATAGTATGGAATCTCGTGCAAAGAATCTTCCTTTTTTTATTATTTTGTTTTTCCCATCAAAGCAACTGATGTGGATTTAGCTGATAACTGTGTACTCTAACTTTTAGCTGAAACACAATAACTCAAATTTGAAAATGTACTTTATTGACATGTTTCTAGAAATCCTAAATCAAAACTGGAAGAAAAAAGAACAGCGTGGCCATGAAAAAAAACAAAAACAAAAAAAAAACACGAAATTGCAAAAATCATTCACCTTTTTTTCGTTTCTTCTTTTCTCCATCCTCTTCATCTTCCTCCTCTGCACCTGTTGCTGATTCAGTTGCTAATTCGTCCCTCTGAAGGACACTGTCACTTTCGTCTGGCGCCTGAGGAGAGAGTTCTAAATGTTTCTACAAAATAGTTCGGGAAACGGTTCTTGTTGTCACGGCGGCAGTGGCCTTGACGAGGGCATTCGAGGCCAGAAGCATAAATTATATCTTATTAATCATAGCTAATTAATCATGTAGGTAAAAAGGGTGTGTACGATGGTGGGGGTGGAGTTAAGATTAAAGTGAATGGATGACAAAAGAAGGGTTAACTGCTAGCGAGTAATGATTTTCGCTTTGTTTATATTTTCCTTGCGGTCTCCCTAGTATCTCCTACATACTTTCTCGTTTACACTTCCTCTTTCTTTTAAACTTTCCTATCTTCCTCAACTTTCCTACCCATGCCTGTGAAATTTGCAGAGATTATATCTTTACATATATTATCGTGAACAATAAGTTTTTTTCTTGTCTGCAGTACGTCTGCTATGCTAAGTCTCACTGCAAAAATGTGCTACTTCGTTATTGATTTCCTAACTGGTGCACCTCTAATACTTATCAGAAACAACACAAAAATAGCAACAATAACAAAATACAGGTGAAACTTATCAATTTAATTTATTGTCACTTCCTTTCTCTGCTTTATTTACTTTTGAAGTAATACAGTTTGGAATTTCATACATTTTTTCTACCTCGATAAGAGAACAAAAAATCCTGAACATCTGGTCATGATCTCGCCCTTAGAGTTCGCGAAG
>NC_061838.1:20117542-20120042 GCF_019202785.1 Penaeus chinensis | reverse complement strand
ACTTTTAAACTATTTACATCAACCCAACAACCGAACACAAGTCATCAGCCTGACCAATGACCGACAGATTGTGATGAGTCGTGTAACCTAAAACGTTGTTTCGTGTTTTCCTATATCCAGAGGAAACAGAAACGCGCCAAATCGATTCTCAGAACTCTTAAGCAACTTTTGTGAAACAAATGTGGATTGTTGTTCAAGTGGTAAGCGACTTTTCAGATACTTTGATGCAGAACTGTTGCTCAACAAAGTATTTTGGTCTGTACGTGGGCATGAAATCTTGTCTCGTAAAAGCTGAGAGATATTGTTTGATTTGTTGAACATCTGTTTCAGTGATGCATAACAATGTATCTTGGTCTGGACTAGGCTTTCCAGAGCGTCCGTGTCTCTTTTTACTTAAGGCCTTTTTTGTAACATTTCCGAAGCCTCTAACACTTTAATACACTTCGATACATGTTAGCCCTTTACGTATACATTATTGGAACCTGTTGAAACATTTTTTTTTTTTTTCCCGAATTGCATCAATCTTTATACCTCTACCTTGATAGAATGTGATGCACTCCGGTCAGCCACTCAGAGCGCAATATTTTGCAGATATATGTCACGTGGTCTCAGATAGGGATTTATATTTTCTTTATTTACGAATTGAATCGTAAGTTTCTTGATCAAAAAAAAAAAAAAAAAAAAAAAAAAAAGAAAGAAAAAAATCGAATATAAAGGGTCATTAAATGTATGTACCTATATAGCAGTACATCAATCAATCAATCAATTTCCAACGTGGACCTCGGTGGGATGAATGTCTTCAAAATCATTCTGCGTCTCTATAATATAACCTCATAGGCTCAAAAATATCAAAGAAAAGGCTGTGTATCTTGATTTGTTGATATAATACAATCAATAGAACAAGTAAATACCCGTGATCATCGGAATTATCCACTTGTCTGAATCGAACACGGAACTCTTACGTAACTTCCACTTTTAATATGAAAATAATGAAATATTTCATAATAAGAACAAGATGTTTAGACTGAATCTGAGAAATACAATTGAAAGTTTCCACAGCCTTGCGACGCGAAGAGTGGTGTGTGTGTAAACAATATAAGTTGCAAAGTAGTCAGATACGTTTTCTATTTTATTTGAAGCTTTCACAGTGTTTTGCTTGGAAATAAAACTCATACCAGCTTATTAAGTATTTGATTGGTTTTCTATTGACTTTTTACGCGAAATTAAGAAAAGTAACTTTCCTCTTTCTTCAAAATTTTGTATGTCAGGACAAACTTCGATGATTTGTGCGGCAATCACGGTGTAACATTAAACACTGTATCAAAGTGTTAGGATTTCGGGATACTGCAAAATGTACTCTCTCTCTCTCTCCCTCTCTCTCTCTCTCTCTCTCTCTCTCTCTCTCTCTCTCTCTCTCTCTCTCTCTCTCTCTCTCTCTCCTCCCTCCCTCCCTCCCCCCCCCCTCTCTCTCTCTCTCTCTCTCTCTCTCTCTCTCTCTCTCTCTCTCTCTCTCTCTCTCTCCCCCTCTCTCTCTCTCTCTCTCTCTCTCTCTCTCTCTCCCTACCTCCCTCCCTCCCTCCCTCCCTCTCTCTCTCTCTCTCTCTCTCTCTCTCTCTCTCTCTTCTCTCTCTCTCTCTCTCTCTCCCTCCCTCCCTCCCTCCCTCCCTCTCTCCCTCCCCCTTTCTCTCTCTCTCCCTCCCTCCCTCCCTCCCTCCCTCCCTCCCTCCTCCCTCTCTCTTTCTCTCTCTCTCGCTCCCTCCCTCCCCCCCCCCTCTCTCTCTCTCTCTCTCTCTCTCTCTCTCTCTCTCTCTCTCTCTCTCTCTCTCCCTACCTCCCTCCCTCCCTCCCTCCCTCCCTCCCTCCCTCTCTCTCTCTCTCTCTCTCTCTCCCTCCCTCCCTCCCTCCCTCCCTCCCTCCCTCTCTCCCTCCCTCTATCCCTCTCTCTCCCTCCCTCCCTCCCTCCCTCCCTCTCTCTCTCTCTCTCCCTCCCTCCCTCCCTCTCTCTCCCTCCCTCCCTCCCTCCCTCCCTCCCTCTCTCTCTCTCCCTCCCTCCCTCTCTCTCCCTCGCTCTCTCTCTCTCCCTCCCTCCCTCCCTCCCTCGCTCTCTCTCCCTCCCTCCCTCCCTCCCTCCCTCCCTCTCTCTCTCTCCTCCCTCCCTCCCTCCCTCCCTCCCTCTCTCTCTCTCCCTCCCTCCCTCCCTCCCTCGCTCTCTCTCCCTCCCTCCCTCCCTCCCGGTCGCTCATCCTCTCGCTCTCCCTCCCTCCCTCTCTCTCTCTCCCTCCCTCCCTCCCTCCCTCCCTCTCTCTCTCTCTCTCCCTCCCTCCCTCCCTCCCTCCCTCTCTCTCTCTCTCTCCCTCCCTCCCTCCCTCAAACTGAGTGAGAAAGATTGTTAAGGGAAAGATGCAAAACAGAAATCCTTATTTCTTAATTCTAACGAGAGGAACAATAATACCGTTTATTCGATTACACTTTATTCCCGTTAATGTATGCATATCTGTCT
>NC_061838.1:20090042-20110042 GCF_019202785.1 Penaeus chinensis | reverse complement strand
TACACGCATTTGCAAGATTAAGAAAGATGTACGTAAAAAAAGACAAAACAAAAATAATGATAGTTAGATTTACAGTAACTATAAAATGGCAGAATTATTGTTATATCAGCAAAGATGTTAATGACATATTACAATGATGATGATGATTATGAAACAGTGATAGTAACAAAAAATAATAACGATGATGATAATATCAAAAATAATAATAATAATAATGATAATAATAATAATAACAATAATAATGATAATAACAATATTAATAACAATAATAATAATAATAATAATAATAATAATAATAAGTAGTAGTAGTAGTAGTATAAAAGTAATAATAATCGTGATGAAAATAATGCTAGTAATAATTATAATAATAACAATAATGATAATCAAAATAATAGCAACAACAACAATAATAATAATAACGACAATAACAATAATAAAAACAATAATCAAAATAATGATAATAACAGCAAAAAAAAAAAAAAAAAAAAAAAAAAAAAAAAGAGAGAGCGATAAACACAGCCACCTTCCTGGCAGAATGGGAAAGGCGCTGCTGATAATGAGAGTGAATGGGAAGGTTAAACAGTTTGACTGAGGTCGATACACACAGTCTGATGACCTTGTGAAGGGAAATGTTTACAGTGTATTCCCAGGCACAGGGGAGGTGGGGAGAGCTGGGCTATTGCAGAGGTGTTTGGTGTTGTTGCTGGTGTTGTGGTATTTGTTGTTGTTGTTGGTGGTGGTGTTCTGGTGCTTATTGTTGTTGCTGGTGAATGTGGTCTTTGTTATTGTTGTTGTTGGTGGTGGTGGTGTTCTGGTGCTTATTGTTGTTGCCGGAGCTGAGGTGTTTGTTGTTGTTGTTGTTGCTGGTGTTGGTGATGGTGTTCTGGTGCTTATTGTTGTTGCTGGTGAATGTGATGTTTGTTGTTGTTTGTGTTGCTGGTGTTGTTGGTGCTTATTTTTTTTGCTGGTGAATGTGGTGTTTATTGTTGTTGCTCATGTTGTGGTATGTCTTGTTATTATCATTGTTACTATTATGTTGTCGTTGTTGTTGTTTGTGAGGAAGGCTGGAACGGGAGGTAGGTGGGCGTGTTAGCAACTGTTATGCTTGAGTTGCTTGGCTGCGTCTGGGCGTACTGCAGGTGTATCAATCAAAAGATTTTTATACTTATCCCTCCTCATTTCTGGCCTTTGATTGGGCTTAGAGAAATGGAGAGGAGGGGAGGAGGAGGAAGAGGGGGAGGAGAGGTGAAGGACGAAGAGGGGGTGGAGGGGAGGAGGAGGAAGAGGGAGAGGAGGGTGGAGGGGGGGGAAGAAGGGGAGGAGAGAGAAGGAGGAAGAGGGGGAGGAGGGTGGAGGGGGGAGGGGAAGGGGAGGAGGGTGGAGGGGGAGGGGAAGGGGAGGAGGAGGGGTGGGAAGGGGAATGGGAGGGGAAGGAGGAAGAGGGGGAGGAGGGTGGAGGGGGGGAGGGGAAGGGGAGGAGGAGGGGTGGAAGGGGGAATGGGAGGGGGAGGAGGAGGTGGGGGAGGGGGAGGGGGAGGAGGAGGAGGTGGGGGAGGGGGAGGGGTAGGAGAGACGGGTGGGGAAGGTGACGTAAAGAATGAGAGGAAGGAGCCGCACAAAGAGAAAGAGAGGGGAAGAGGCAATACAGAGAACGAAAAGGTAAGAATAAAAGAGAGGAGGAGGAAGTGAGAGTGATTGTGTGTGAGCGACGACGAGCTACACACAGATATATATATATATATATATATATATATATATATATATTTATATATATGTATATACACACACATATATATATATATATATATATATATATATATATATATGATATAGACACACACACACACACACGCACACACACATATATATATAGAAAGAGAGAGAGAGAGAGAGAGAGAGAGAGAGAGAGAGAGAGAGAGAGAGAGAGAGAGAGAGAGAGAGAGAGAGAGAGAGAGAGAGAGAGAGAGAGTGAGAGAGAGTGAGATAGAGAGAGAGAGAGAGAGAGAGAGAGAGAGAGAGAGAGAGAGAGAGAGAGAGAGAGAGAGAGAGAGAGAGAGAGAGAGAGAGAGGGTGTGTGTGAGAGAGAGATAAATAACACTACAAAGCCAGTGTCCTGGCGTAAGGAATGTTACAAAATGTGAAATTTATGCGCAAGTGACGAGTGCGTTACCAGGATTCATTAAAATATTATTACAGACCTTCGTGGAGATCATATGACTTAAGACCCCAAAAAAGTCGATACACAGACAAAGGTAAAATAAAAAGAAGACGAAGAAGAAGAAAAAAAGTTAAATAAATTGTAGCGGAAGCTAATTCCTTGCAAAGCACGATATAACCAAGACACCTGAAATAATTGTATAACAAAAATGGACACTAGAAATAGTTGCAATTAGATCGTAAGTCTTTTTGAAATAATCATAACTAAAAAAAAACATACAGCTTCATCATTATTTTTAAAAATAGTATGGCGGAGGACGAGTTGTCATGATTTACTTTTGATTTCATATTCCTCTTCGGTAAAAAAAAGTCTCAGAATGTCGACTATTAAAATATAAAATAAAAAAATAGGGTACTAACTACACCAGGTGCGTCGTATAAATACAAGTGTTAAGGGATTTGTTGACGAATAGCTTGTTTGGATCTAAAGAATGACCCTGTGTTTCAAGGAGTGCTCTTCCATTAAGTTATAAAGTGTGCTTACCTTACGAACAATGCACCACAAACATACCAGTGGGTTGTAACAAATTAACGCCTTTTTGGAGCTGTTTTGTTTTGTAGAATACTACCGTTCTTTACTCAGCTAACACCCGCGGCTTGCTATTGAACCCGTGACCTAAAAATTGACAGCTGCACACGCCACGGAGACGCCGCTTCCGCAAAATTTTTGCGTCGGTGAAACTCGACCTAGTTTATGATTCCTTAGGTCACTGCATTATTTTTATTTGGTTTTAGCTCCGGCTGCTTACAAATCCCTTCAGCGGACTTTTGATAATAAGGTTTTAGGTCTTTCTTCAGAATATTTCCCTAAAGAACGTGCGGCTAAAGTCCATATATGGATGGCCCACACGTCGAAAAAATGGGAGATGCCAGCCTTATCAAAACCTCACAAGATCCGTGGCTATTTTTTAGGAGACAAATACTATCCATTTTGTGGAATGACACAAGAGAACTGCTTAAACTAACGTAACCCATGAAAGGGAAACGTAATGATCACCATCCTGGCTGTCCGCTATAAAAATCTACCAAAAATCTGCTCAAAACTCTGTCTTCACTTTCTTAATTTGTTTTTATACATGGGAAGGAACAAGAGCTTTTCGCAAGTCGTCCACAGCAATAAAGAAATCAACTGGGTTTTGTTGCAGAACAAATGGTTTTATTATATCCCTAAAGACTAAAGCTAATACCGATGACGGTACGCTGACATTCCGGTACAGCAAACAAGGTAGCAAAACATGACTCTCTATATCAGCCACATTCTAGAGGTGGAACACTGCAGTATTACGCGGCGTTCAAAAATATTTCTCCCGCATCCTTGAACAAAATAGCCTCGATACATCCTAGAAATCTGGGAACTTTAAATGAGATTGCAGATGAACTTTTGCGACTCAGTGATTCAGCATTCTCGAGATATCGGTATGTTGTGTCTAAGTTCGAACAAGTATCTTTGAGGGAAAAAGACCTGCTCTTTCACCCTTCCGTCTCCCTCTCTCTCTCTCTCTGCGGTGTGTGTATGTGTATGTATGTGTGTGTGTGTGTGTGTGTGTGTGTGTGTGTGTGTGTGTATGTGCGTGTGTGTGTATGTGTGTGTGTGTTCACAGCTTGCCCTCTTTCCGTAAGCGCAGAATGTGCTTCATGAACTAAAACTAGCAGCATTAAATACCCTCTATGTACCTTCAGAGGCCTTCAAATCTTGCCCCAGTTACACTACACCACCACCTTCCTCCCGTGCCCAAGGTGCTGCTCAACACCTTAGCCAGACCCCTCTCAGCTTTCCTTAAGGTTACCTGGTGTTTACCAACCTTGGCTATACACCGGTGCGAAGACGCAACGACCTCTCAAAGGACTTGGTAGAAAGTTTTTCTTGCAACGAAATATAATAAAAAAAAATAAGTTCAGGCTCTCAAGACGGAGGTCAGCACTTGGTTAAGTCATCGTGATTCTTGAGATCAAATAACACCATATAAGGGAAGTAATTATCAGAGAAAATGTAACCAAGAGAACGAGAGAGATGGAGAGATGAGAAGAGAGAAAAGAGAGACAGGAGAGAGAAAGAGAGATGGGGAGGTGAAGGAATGCAGAGAAGGAGGGGGGAGAGAGAGAGAAGAGAGAGAGAGAGAGGGAAGAGTGAGAAGCGGAAGGGGAGAGAGCGAAAAGGAGAGGAGAGAGGAGAGGGAGGAGGGAGAGCGGGAGGGTCGAGAAGGGGGACAGAGGGGGAGAAGAGGAGAAGGCCAGGACTAGTTTAGAGAGACCGAGAGTTTTTGGAGGGCATTAGAGCCGAGAGGAGGAGACGAGGGGAGATGGGACAACGAGAGAGGGGAGGGGGGGAAAAGGAGAGGGGATGAGGGATTTTTGGGAGAGAGGAAGGGGGGAGTGGGAGGGAACGAGACAGGGCGCATGGAGGAAAGAGAGAGAGAGTGAGAGAGAGAGAGGGGAAGGGAGGAGTTTGGGGGAAGGGGACCCCAAGAGAAAAGAGGAAGAAGAAAGAGGGAAGGGGCCGGAGAGGAGAGAGAGAGAGGAGACCCCGAGAGAAAAAAAAAGAAAGCAGAAAGAAAGAATGAGAGAGAGAAAAGAGAGTTGGAGGAGAGAGAGGAGTGTGATGATGTCGTGAGAGCCGAGAGAGACGAGCACGTCAGACAGCTATAGTTCTGGAGACGAGAGAATGAGAAAGAGAAGAGAGATATATGTGACGCAGACAGAGAGAGAATGACAGAGATGAAGATAGAGAGAGTGATGAGATGTAGTGAGGGAGGTGGTGAGTGAGAGTGATTTTCCGGAAGGATACTGTTCTCTTTGTGTTTCTTTCGAGTTTGCGACGTGTGTGACTGTCGAAGTGAGAGAGTAAAAACCTGGAGTGAGCCCGAGGAAGTCCTTATGACTGCGAATACAGACTCTTATTCGAGTTGGTTGAGGGGGGGAAGGAGGAGAGAGGATTGGAGAGAATGAGAGAGAATTGAGAGGAGAGGAAGCAGATAAGAGAGAGAGAGTGAGAGAGAGAGAGCCGAAGAGACAGAGAGAGAATGACCAACGAGACAGAGAGATGAGCGTGGTTGAGAGAGAGAGAGATGGAGGAGCGATACCTCTCGAGACGAAGGATGTGTGGATGAGAGAGTGAGTGAGAGACTGAGAGAGCGGGAGAGACAGATGAGAGTTCGACGAAATGAGGGAAAGGATGACGGTATATGATAGGATAGGGAACGTGGAGTATCCCGTGTTGCATGTTCTGGGATATATCTTAAACCGAAACAGAAGAGATGAGAGACGAGAGAATGAAGAGAGAATGAGAGAGATCCTAGAGAGAGGACAGAGAGAGATTGTCAGAGGACAGAGACAGAAGTGAGAGAAGAAGAGAGAAAGAGAGAGAGGAGTGTGACGGACGAGTGAGAGATGGCGAGAGAGTGGAGAGACGAGAGGAGAGAGAGAGAGAGATGAGAATGGATGAGGAGCTAGTGCGCATGGTCCGCGCTGGACGGTGATTGGTTGTCGGTGGTGACGGTGTAGGAGATTTGGGCGAGTGACTCGTATGATGCTTGTTATCGCTCGTAGCCTGCAGTTTGGAGAGAGGAGACTGAACGAGAATTGGAAAATGATCTCAGGAGATGAAGTGGAAGAGAGATGATGGGAGAGAAGAGTGTCGATATGAGGAGGAGAGAAAAAATATTAATAAAGGGAAATTCTAAAAGGGATAGGGGGGGGGGGGGGGGGGAATGGGGGAAAACTGATGAGAGAGTAGCGAGGGTGAGAGAGATTGAGAGAGATGGAGATCCTGGAGGGACTCCACGGGGAGGGAGACGCGGGTGAGGAGGATCGACGACGCTAAGAGGATCTGCACGACAGAGAGTAGACATTTGGAGAGAGGAGGGAATCGAGAGAGTCCAGAGGAGGAGGAATGGACAGAGACAGAGATGAGAATGCACAGAGACAGTGAGAGAGAGAGAGAGTGAGAGGAGAGATACGGAGAAGATATGGTTTCGAGAGATGAGAGAGTTCGAGTGAAAAAAACTAAATGAAGTAGAGCAAAGAGGAAAGGGGAGGGGGAGGGGGGAACAGAGGGTAGGGCAAAGAATACTATTCTGAAGAAGGATGGAGTCCGTGGCACATGTCGAACGGAACGAGAGAAAGGAGAGTGTGAGAGTAGGCACGATGCGTCCGAGATGAACGATGATTACGGGGAGAGGGGGCTGAGTGAGAGGAGGGACGAATTGATATGACGACCGGCTTGAGGGCCTTTCGGGGGGAGTGTGTCGAGCTGGTGATGGTTCCATGCGAGATATGAGAGATCGAAGCGGGCAATTGGAGAATGGGGGGGGTTCAGATTGAGCATCCTTCTAGGATGATGGAGTGGCTAAGTGTGAGAGAGGGAGGGGGGAATAAAAGAGAAAAAAACGGGAATCGTGAGGTCGTGTCCGGACTGGAAGTTAGAGCTGCGTTGTTCCATCCCCGATCTTTCCCCATCCTGCGAGTTACTCGATGTAGTACTCGTTGCTACCACACTACCTGTGCCCTCATGGGCGCATTATGCTGAACTGACGAGAGACGCTGAGAGGAGAACAGAGAGAAAAATAAAAAACAAAGGAGATGGTGCCGAGGGACTAAGTAGGTTTGAGTTAGCGATTCTAGTGACTCTTAGGATTTCATCCAGGACTAGATGTATGTACTACTTTTCGGGCCCTGAAAGAGGGATGTGTTAGAGCGTGAGAAAGGAAATGAGTAAGAGAGGTTCTTCTCTCTTGCATACAATTCATGACAGATCTTGTTGAGGGTGGAACACGAATTACGCTAAAAAGCTAACCAGCGTGGATTTGGCCGGGTCTTCATCTCTACAAGGATCCCCCCACTGGTTACAAACTGCACCTATTCTCCGCCCGGACGATATCCATAGAAGTGAGTCTTTGATCACCTCGCACGAGGAGAAAGAGCAAAGGAGAGCTGGGGGTGATCCGAGATGATGTTTAGGACTAAGGAAATGAATGTTCCCATAGCCAGTGATAGACAACTGTATACACCAATTGCAAAAAACACATTCATATTTGTATTGTGTTTAACCCACGCACACACATGGATTTACACAATTATACATACCATTACATATATCCCAATATAATTTTTTTTTTTAAATATATATATATATTTATATATATTTATTATATATTATTTTTATATATATTCATATATAAATACACAAACATACATAATACACACACATTTATAAATAATATATGTATACTGTTACATACAAAAATCTATCTATTACATATTTATATTATCCTTGATTCTATTATACATTCATATTATTATACATAAAAATTAATATATGTATATATACAGTCATATTTTATATATATGGCTATATATATATTATAGTTATTTTATAGTTGAATGCATTTAATCCATATCTAATCTATTATATTTTTTTTATTATATTTCACTATTATATACGCATATAACATACGTACCATTACCTACTATATATTTATATATATATATAATTATATATAATATATACCACACTTACGCACATACCTACATATAAACTACATCTATAATTTACATTTACATATAATATATATATATATATATATATTATATGTACACACAGAACAATCGTATGAGGTGTTTGTTATAAGTATAATATATATATTTATATATACACACACCACACACAATATTATAATTCATCTTATAATATAATGCAGTTATTCATTTGCAGTGCATATACACATACTGACATCATCGGTTACAATTTTAAGATTCTTAATGATATTAGTGTGCAGTAACATGTATTAGCTAATCATTCTTCCTTCAGCGGGTGCCAGACAAAGTTCACATGCATGCTGTTTTTATTTATCAGCTGTTTTTATTTATCATTATTATTTATTTTTATCTTTTCAAATTTAAAATTTAAAAATTTTTCTCCATTGTTGTTTTCCCCCCGAAAGTTCGATGCTTCCGACATGAAAGAGGCGTAAGAATCGATAGCAGGTTTTCTTATATACTTGATGGATGATTTCTTAGGTTAGATTCTCGCAACCGCGCGTGGAAAATCGTTATATTCCGTGTAAGTTTCTTCTATATAAACATTTTTTTTTTTCTTTGGCTCGAATCAAGGAGCCGGTACAGTGCTACACAAACGACCTGAAGCAATAACGCTGATGATATGGATGAGTAAATGGATAGCTAATGACAGTGACAAAGACTAATTGCATAATTTTTTCCTCGTTAGCAAATATTATATATAAAAATAAAAATAAAGCTCACTTTAATTCTGTTTAGATGGTTTTTTAATTTATAATTGGAATTTTACACCTGTTGGTTATTGACAAGGACATCAACTAAAACGTCTTACCGTAACATTGTGGATTTATCGAGTGACGTCATTCACCTCTACTCTATCCAATGTTTAGGATAAGGGCGTTTGGATAATGTAATAAAAGAGGGAGATTAGGAAGAGAAGTGAAAAAAAATTGTGATGGTAATATAAAAGGGGAATAAGTATAATACTAATAACAATAGAAACCGAATTCACAAAAAGTAACAAGAACGATATAACAATTAGTAACAAAAACCTTAACTATTGTTTTACCGTTATTACCACATTATGCTATTCAGCCCACCACACGCATAGCAGCGTGTCGTGTGACGCAATGCTGGGAAGGAGCTAATAAATGTTCTGCGTCAGAGCGAGATGTGATTCACCGCAGGATGTGTGAGGAGGACACGACTGCCCTCTCAGTTAAAAGACCCCGACTCGAAATCGCCTTGTCATGTACCAATGGGCCCTAATTACAAAGGGGGTTTCTTGCCCTGTAGCCTTGACTGCTCATCTGCCAGGTTTATGGAGTCATCCTCCTTGTCTCGGTGCCAGGGTGGCTGGGTGGGGACCCTCCTCGAAAATCTGCCTTGTCGACTTTTACACTGTCTGGTAATGGCGATGGAAAGGCGCGTGTGATTTTGAGTCTTCGCTGGTAGGTACAGCCTGATCTCTCTTCGCGTGGGTTAGTAAGCGATAATGGTGAATTTACTGCATCTTCTTAGGTATTTTCTGCTGCTTCTCATAATATACTTTGGGTTTACTAAAGGGTACCGCGCGTGAAGATAATATGGCAATGTAACTGACGATACCAGTAAAGTACTTGCTCGTAAACCTGAAGTCTGTGTCAATAATTGGCAGCCGTTTTGTTACCTTCATGAAGTTGAAGTATCTGTATCTGGCGACATTCTTTCCTTAAAAAGTAGTAAAGTTAGGGTTGCCATAACTAAAGAATCAGAATCTAGTGTCCCTCCATCGAGTGACCATAAAACTCCGTGGCCCCGCTTAACACACACTGGGCTTTTAGCTTTACACACAGACACACAAAATAACACACACTCACACACATGTGTGTGTATGTTAGTATAATGTACTGTTTCACCTTTTTATGAAATATGATTACCAGTATAATGGAAAATAAGCATAGTACAAAATTACCTTGACATAAAACTGGTTACCCTGACTGTCTGTGCCCATGCATATTGCTCTGTAGATCTTGTATTTTTTTTCAGCAACGATTCAAAGAACTATAAAATGGGAAAGAAATCACAGCAAAGTGACTCTCGAAAGTTGCACTGTACATTCAGACTACCTCTCGTTGTATCAACACTCAACTTACTCGTTCTTAGTCCACTGACTGCATCAGCGGAAAATACTCGGTCTGCATTTACACTGTTGGATGTATTCAATATTCTGTGATTTTTCAAAGTATCGGGTCCATTTGTATGTGCTATATTCTTACTGAAAATGCAGAAATGCCTTACATACAAGATAATTGTATGGAATTATCATTTACTATAATACTCATACTACTAGCACTAAACGTAGAGGCAACTTTTACCAGATCTCTACGAAGGTCTCTCATTATATATATATATATATATATATAATCTGGTAAAAGTTGCCTCTACGTTTAGTACTAGTTGTGTTTGTGTTATTGTAGACATGTAGTAAATATGCGTTGATATAAATATAAATATATATATATGCAACGCATATTTTTTCTTTTCTTTTTAAAAGTGATTGAAGCTAAAATTCCGGACTTGTGGAGAATTCCAAATTTCTTCTCCTGTTTGGAGATATGAGTAATTTTCCTAAAATTTTGGGGATTTTGGGGAAATATTTTTCAGTAAAGCAGATTTTAAGAGACGATTTCTGGGGTCACTGTAGTACGTCAACAAATGGGTTCGTGAACAGTTTAAAGCTCCTCTCAGAATTCATTGATCATTCTTTATGGTACTGCTGTATCGTCATTGTTTACGTTGCAGTGCTGTTAAAGTGTAGCCCTTTCTAGCTCCAACTTTACTTCTGTGAGCTTCTCTTTGCCTCATATATTCTTTCAGACTTATTTTCTTCCAAGCGAGAACCTTAATAACTATTTTTTCAAAGCGAGGATCTACGTAAACTGAATAAAAGCTTTTATACACTGACAATGACCCCTATATACGCACCTACCCACTTTTCGATCACCTTTTCCTCCTCAGTGTAATAATTCCTCATGGTAATACTAGGTCATGTCTCAGGTGCTTATAGGCGGATGAAACAATAATAATAATAAATCCTAAGATCGTTTTCCTACCATTATCACAACCGAGGTTTTAAAAAGTCTAGCAATTCTTTGCGCTCTTCTCCTCGGTCAAGCTCTGTCAGTATGTTTTTATTTATCTATTTATTTACATTTTTTTTTTTTTAAATTAAAGATTCATTATGGTAAAAAAAGGATCCAAAAAGGAACAGAAACGGAGTGTGGGAAAGGGGAGAGGGGGGGAGAGAGGCAGACAACCATCACCGGCGAGGGTTACGCTACCTCTGTCCTCCGTCACCTGTAGTTTGGGGCTGACTGCCTGTCTTTTGCAGTTTTATCATCAGCATTGTACTGTTGTTATAGTGATCAAAAGCAACATGAGAAATGTGTTTTTTATCAGAATAATAATAATGATAATGGTGATGATAATGGTGATGATAGTGATGGTGATGGTGATGATGATGATGATGATGATGATGATGATGATGATGATGATGATGATGATGATGATGATGATGATGATGATGATGATGATGATGATGGTGACGATGACGATAATAATGATTAATAATAATAATAATGATGATGATGGTGATTATTATTATTTTTATGAATATTACTGTTGTTTTGTTATTCTATAATAAGAAGAAAAACAAAATAATAATAACATTGATAATAATAATCACCATTATTATTATTATTATTATTATCATTATTATTACTATTATTATAATCATAATCATTATCGTTATTATTATTGCAATGATCGAATCATCAAGATTTTATCATCATCTTTTATTGCCTGAGTGAGAACTGAAATTGAAAAATATTATCACACGGCAATCACCATCATTATCATCATGCATATTGGTTTCAATAACAACTGCTAAGTACAATGAGAAAATTGTTACAAGATGAGAAAATGTGAAAATTATATATTAGGAATACATACCAGCAATATGATGCTAACATTAAAATTGAACTAACTGAAAAAGATATATGATAAGATAGACAAAGATATAACGAGAAATATATAAACCACACAAAAAAAAACCGTAACAAAAGACTAATTCACTAATTCACAATGAAGTAAATATATAAATGAATGAAGTGAAATAAAAAAAAAAAAATCAAAGACTGCAGGAAAATAAGGAAGAGCAAGGAAGGGTGGGCAGGGGTGAGGGGGGGAGGAGAGAGGGGGGGGAGGGAGGGGAAGGAGATGGCGTGGGGCATGAGTAGTTTAGGATAGCAAGGGGGAGGGTGGGGGAGAGGAGGGGAAAGGGAGAGGGTGGGGGAGAGGAGGGGAAAGGGAGAGGGCGGGGGAGAGGAGGGGAAAGGGAGAGGGTGGGGGTGAGGAGGGGAAAGGGAGAGGGCCGGGAGGGGGGGGGGAGGTGATCACGAGACACTGCGTCAGAATCGCCGGGGAGCGTGAAGACAACCTGAGGGGGGGGGGAGGTGGGGGGGGGGGGCGTTGTATAGGTGGATTAATGTAAGAAGGCGCATGCATGTACATTAGTCTCTAAAGGAATTATTACATATTGTGTGTATCTGCATTTATGCCTACATCTGTCGGTCCACGCACACGCACGCAGAAACATAAACACACACACACGCACACACACACACACACACATATATATATACATATATACAGATATATACATAAATATATATATATATATATGTGTGTGTGTGTGTGTGTGTACATATATACAAACACATATACATGTATATACATACTGTACATCACACACACACACACACACACACACACACACACACACACACACACACACATCTCTCTCTCTCTCTCTCTCTCTCTCTCTCTACATATATATATATATACACATACATACACATATATAATATTTATATGTATATGTATACAAGATGGAAGGCGTAAATAAAATATATTTATCCGCTACCTACTGTACATCTGTATATGTGCATTTATCAAAAAGGGGAAAAAACGTTTGGGTAAGAAATGGGATAATGCAAATATTTTTGCAAAACAATACATCTACATGCACACACACACACACACACACACACACACACACACACACACACACACACACACACACACACACACACACACACACTCACACACACACAGTGTTCTCTTCTTCCTTTGTTTGTTTTGTTGAAAAAAGTAGCCAATGGTCGTTATAGTAAATTTGCCAATATTTTATGATTTGACAATTTTAATGTTACTCTTATGTGTTCATCACTGATATTACCATTAAATTCATTACAATCACTATTCGTAATACCGCTAGCACTTTTGAAGAAAAAAAAGTTATTATAAACGGTACTATTATTACTACAACCTCTAGTTTTAAGTATCATAATATCTAACACTGAAGAGCAGTGTTCATGTCATTATTGTTATCAGAGATTCCATAGAAATTTCTCGGTATCATGATCCTCGAGGTTATCTCAACGGGAATTGTATGTGTTCATTTCTTCACAGCTAATGTTATTATTTTAATTAGATATCGTTGGAAAAGAGTGTTTGAAAAGAGCCGACAAAGGAGACTCATTAACCGAATGATAATACTATGTTCCTGTTTTTAGTGATTTTTTATTTTTTATTGCTTCCCGGAAAAAAAGCTAGAAACAGATAGAAAGGAAGAGAGAAAGAGAAGAAGACGGAGAGAGAGAGAGAGGGAGAGAGGAGAGAGAGAGGAAAAAGGGGGAGAGAGGAAACACGATGATTGATTTCTTGAGTGACGGTTTTAACGAACCTATTTAGGATGGGGACGGAACACGAGTAGGGGGGCTGGATGGAGACGGAGGGGGGCGAAAGAGATGAGAGGGAGAGGGAGTAGGGGAGGGAGAGGGGGGAGGGAGAGGAGACGAGAGAGAAAAAGAGAGAGTGAGAGAAGAGATGAGAGAGACGAGGGGAGATTAGAGAGGAGAGAGGGCGAGAGGGGAGAGGGAGAGGGAGGGAGGGGGTGGGAGGTGAGGGAGAGAGAGAGAGAGAGAGAAGAGGGAGAGGGATCCCGAGGACGAAAGGAGAGAGAAGAGGGCGGATTGTGGAAGGGATTGAGAATAGGGGAGAGGGGACGAGAGGATTGAGAGGGAGAGATGGAGAGAGAGAGGAGAGGAGGAGGAGGAGAAGGGGGAGGAGGAGGGAGGAGATGGAGAGAGTAAGAGGAGATGGAGAGAGCCCGGAGATTTGAGGAAGGGGGGGGGGGGAGGGGGAGGAGGGGGGGGACGGGAGGAGGCGTGGAGAGAGAGGAGGGAGGGAGGGGAGGGAGGAGGAGGGAGGGGGAAGAGAGAAGAGAATGAGGAGAGGTGGAGAGGGAGAGGGAGAAGCTTTTTGGGTCCCCCTGGGCGGAGAGAGAAGGGGGAGGATCGAGGAGAGAGGAGAGAGGAGGGGAGAGAAGGAGAGAAAAACGGACAGACGCAGCTACCAGGGTGAGACAGAGTGATGGGGGGAAAGAGGGGAGGAGAGAGAGGAGAGAGAGAGGGAAAGAGAGAGGAGAGTGAGCGAAAGGGAGGGAGGGAAGGGGGAGGAGGGGGAGGGAGGGAGGAAGGGAGGAGGGAGGGAGAAGAGAAAAGAAAAGGATAGAGAGAGAGGGTGAGGAAAGAGAGAGGATGAGATGGAGGAAAGGGAGGGAGGGGGGAGGGAGGGAGGGAGGGGAGGGAGGGAGGGAGGGAAGGGAGAGAGAGAGAGAGAGAAGAGGGAGAGGGAGGGAGGGGAGGAGGAACAAAAGGCGAGAGCGGGGGGGAGGGGCGGGCAGGGGGAAAAAGAGAAAGAAAAGAAAGGGGGCGGGAGGGGAAGGAAGACGATGGACGGAGCCCGAGATGGAAGAGAAAGAGGGAGAGGAGAAAGAAAGGAAAAAAAAAAACAAGAGACAGAGAAGAGGAAAAGGAGAAAGAAAAGGGGAAGAGAAAGAGAAAAGGAGAAATAGGAGAGTCAAAATTCAGGCTGATACATGTGCCGCCGCCCCTCCGCCGCATATCTGTACGGACACGTGAGGCGCGGGGGTTATTGGTCAAGAGAACCCCTTTTTGATCATGTTTGCCAAGATGTTTGGTGGGAGGGGGGGGAAAGGGAAGGGAGGGGAGGGAGGGAAGGGAGAGGAAGGAGGGGAGGGAGGGAAGGGAGAGGAAGAAGGGGAGGGAGGGGAGGAGGGCGTATTATGTGGAAGGAAGGGGCCCGGGAAATGAGTGGGGGGAAGGGGGCAGGGAAGGGGCGTATTGCGTGGAGTGAGGAGGGAGGGGGGAGGGGGCGTCGGAGAAGGGTGCCATGCGTCATGAGTTCGCAGAGTTGAGGTTGAGGGGAAGAACAGGAGAGATTTGATGGCAGAGGGTCGGCTGGCATTGATTTAGGGGAAAGTTAGGGGAAAGAGGTCACTAGCGGCTCGATTAAACGAAAAAGATCAGCACTGACGGCATGTCACGTTCCTTCTTGCAAACGGTATGACAAGTAAGAAATAAGGAGCGGGAGGGAGCATGAAATAATCGAGGTAAAGTAATGATCAAACTTGCTGGAAACAATATGTAGAGAAGGAAAGAAATGGGGGAGGAGTTACGCTGGGGAAATTTGAATTTGTGGGACCTTTGGCCTTTCTTTGATGAGGCCTTTTGTATCAAGGCTGGCTCCCATACCCCACTGTGTCACAATGTCTTGTACATACATGGCCTACATCTTCAGGAAGGTTTTCCTGAGAGGTTATGTTAACACGTGGCTTTTGTTTTTCTCTCTTTATATGGGTTTACATGTTTGTGATACCTGCTAGTAATAATGAATTTTGGTTCTTCAGGATTCTCTATTTTGGTTGTTTCGAGATATATAATAATTCCAAGAAAAATATTGCAATGTTGGCTACTGACAAAGATCTTTTTTCCGAAATTCCGAAATGATGGGTTGCCTTTGCGGGGATCAGCCCGTTTAGTCGGGGGAAGTTTTTTGGCCAAGCAAAATTTTTTTTTCCCCTTTAGCCAATCTTTGCCCCCGGGTCCGAAGGGGTCCCCTTATGTGAATGTTTGTGACACTAACCTTACGTCATTCCAGAGGAAACGCAGACTACGTCGTTCTTTCAACGTGTGAAGTTGAGGAATCGCCTTTGTCTAATTCAATTGCCTGATGTGCCCGCCCGTGATGGACATGGGTTTAGACACCTTTTTTTGGGTAATGGTTCATCGTTAAGCCTATGTCTCCAGTTTATCCCCCCTCCCCGGGGTAACCTTGACAGGACGGAATAGGAACTCGTCATGGAAAATCTTCTCCAAGTCGGAGCAGGTTTTGTGGGCGGAGCCTTCGTGCTATTGCGTGGCCGGGACGCGAGCTGTGCCACGTTTTCAAAACCCCGGCGCCCGGCCCCCCGGCGTGGGTTGCTAGGCAACGTGTAAACAGAGCGGCCCTCCGCCGCCACCCCGGGCTGGGCCCGCCCATTTTTTTTTTGCCCCACACCGTCGGAGAGGGAGGACGCGCTTCCGTGCTCGCGTCATCACCTTCAGCATGGAGAGCAAGGTGGGTGTGGTTCAGAGCCCAGGATTTGTTAGCTCCTGGAAGGAAACACCTCCCGACTGCGCGGAGAGGTCGGGGGGGATAAACGGAATCCGAAGCTGTGGAGGTGAGATTTTTTTGTTCTGGGGGATCACCCTGATCGGGGTTTGTTTGTCTCGTGCGTGACCCTGGCGCACGGCCAGGGCACGTGTGGGTAGGCCTTGCACGTGCACTGGCCAGGAAAGCACGACAGGACTGACAGGGAGCGTGTATGCGAATTTCCATATTTAGTGGATGATGCAACATATGTCAGCCGGATCGTGGGCGGAGGCAGACCTATATAGCATCAAGGTGACCTTAACTTAGAACCGCTGAATTATAAGGTTACCTCAGCGATGCACTCTTCATCTCCTCTCGCCGCCTGCCAGTCTGGTTAGCGTATTGATAACATGCCAAGGGCCTGACAGCATTTGCCTACCAGATGTGTTTCTTCCTTTATTTCATAACTTGTTTTGGAGTTGCATAACTTTATGTGCCTTGTGACCCTCAACTTGACTCAAATTTTTTGATCCCATTTAAAATTAGCATAAAGTGTTATACAGTTTCCCTGTCACTTTTTTTAAATTTAAATTAAATTTTTGTTAACGGTAAATTTTAAATGTACCAAAAAGTAGAATTCTCCATTACTTTAATGAGGAATTTGAGAATTGTGCTCTTGGGGGTTTTTCTTTTTTTCGTTTGGGGGTTTTTAAATAGGGGACATCAAGTGACCATAATTAAAAATAAATTCTAGGTAACCTCAAAATGTAAAAATGAATAACTTATTTGGAAATATGAAAAAAACCCATACCCATGTTTTGCTTAAAGGGAAACGGGAGAAATAATGTAACCAGCATTTAATGTAAAATACCATTTGAAAAATACCGAATTCCAGATTAAATGGATTAGATTGTGTATTTGTACTGTTGGAATGGGGTTACAGCCAGAGTCAAATATGTCTCTTGGCTAAATATTATGTTCTACAAGGATGACAACCTGCAAGTACAAAAGAGATTTCAGGAAGATAGTAAGTTAATTCTTTACAGTATGGATGCACTCGCCTGAGACTAAGTCTCCAACTCCACGTCACAAAATTGATTCAACTGTCTAAGTTGCCACAACTGGGCATACCATTCCGGGAGGGTTGAGCCTCCAAACACTCCCTGGGAACATTGTCTCCACCTCACAATGCATGGCAAGAGAGAGCTGAAACTCGGGAGCACCAAGTGGACTTACGATGTAGTCTTTTTCCTCTCTTTTTGGCATTATTGTTTGTGTCTGCAGATTATTTCTTGTACCAACAACTACAAGAATTTCATCTTCAGCTTGCCCTACCTTAGTGTGTCTTTACCTTTAAGATAAACAGATTGTACAGTGTCAAGATTTTGTTTTGACTGTATCTGTGTCTGATTCAGGTCTAGTGTTTGATAATGAGAGGCAAAGATTCAGAATACCTTCGCATGACATCATGATGATATTGGTATCAATGGATTCCCTTTACACTCTGCTATCCATACATGGAGGACCTTTGCTGTGGAATCTCCCATAGCCCCACAGTCTTGGCTCCAACAGCAGGGGAGGGCTTGAAAGGGTCCCAGGTAAACTGCGGTGTAAAATATGAATCATGTACACAGAATAAGTCACTATATTCTCTAATGCAGGAGGTTTGCCCCTAGTGAATCTCTCAGTTGAAGGCAAAAAAAATCCTTCATGTATTCATGGCTGGGTAGGGTGTATGACTGGCATGTGGGAATGCCTGATTCTGAGTCTGTCCTATGCTCTATCCTGCTGTACATACTTGCTGCATTCTTTTTTTGTCCAGGACAGGGGTTGGGGGCAGCAACCCCCCAATGGGTTTATCGCAGGGGGAATAGCCCCCTGCTTTTTACTATAGATTAACAAATTCTATGTACCCAGCAATTTCCCTTGTACTGTTCATGCCCTCCCATTCTATCGGGTTGAAGATTGTGGGTATTGGGGGTTTCTGCGGAGTAATTTCTAGGTATTGGGTAAGTAGAGAGAGAGAGGAATCCATCAATACCAGTATTGTCATCATCGGTCATGTGGGGAAAGGGGATACCCGAATATTTACCTAATGAGGAAAAAGAAGGAAAGCTGTAAATTTGTTTACAACAAAATGTTACGAAAAAAGTAATGAAGATGGATAATTATTTTTAGTGCATTTTGTGTTATGATGCATTGACCCAGAGGTGCAAAAAAATATTTGATGACAAAATTTGCCAAAAAAAGGTTTTTAAACAAATTTTGGAGGGGGTTAGCATAAGAATTGTTTTTATTTAGTTAATTTTTTTCATTTCATATGGGACAATATATATACATCTGAAGCTGTTTTTTTTATGGCATATTCCTCTTCTCAGACATACTACTTCCTAACATTCTGATCTCAAGCCTTTGTACTATTGTTAAATTCACCCTTTTTTTTTTTTTTGGGTTTCCCCAAAAATTTAATGAATAAAAATACCCTACTTAAACACACTGATAAAAAAAGGGGGGATAAACTATGGATTAATAGGCAACACATGTAGTTATGCTGATATAAACAAAGTGATGGCATTGCCCACGAGCATACAGCTCCCGAAGCAGTAACCTGTGTCCAGTGTCTGCAATACAGATTTTGTCTGTTGTTTCCAACATCTTTTAAATGGAAGTATGTAAAACTGAAGGTTTTGAGGGGTTTTTTGGGGGAGGAGGAAAACCCAAAGGGAAAAAACAGTCAAACGGGTATGAAGATTTTTTTGTTTTATTTGAAAAACCATGGCTTTCTAATATACAATATAATTGATTTGATAAATCGAGTACCTTTTTTTTTTTTTGGGGGCCTAGTTTTAAAATAATGGCTTTTTTTTTCAAAGAAAAAAACAAAAAAAAAAAATTTGGGGGTTTTATGCATCAAGTTCTTTGCCAAAAGCACAGAATTTATATGTGACCATAGAAAAGACATACCAAGCTCACCTGTTATTTCAGGGGGGCTAGAGCATGCTGCAATAAGTCATTGTGGAGGTCTGCAAACAAAACACTCAAGGGGTTGTGATAAAAAGTTAGAAAAATCTGGGCCCCCCCCGGGGTTTAATTTTTACTCTCTCCCTGTGGCACTCAAAATGGGACTTCTGTTTCATCGTTATTGTGGCTATAAGGTCCCTTTAAGCTTTCAGGGGTTTTCTTTAAAGGAAAAAGACTTCCAATCTTGAGTCAACGGGATCAGGGATTGTAGATTTTTAATGATCGTTTTTTTGTCTTCTCAGTGTTCTCTGGAAGCGAACTGCAAACCTCCACCATATATATTTTAGTAGGATTGAGCTTACTAGTTTTTTATTGACTAATAAATTACTGGTGAAGGCTATAAAACCTTTTTCATTATCAATTTCATGTGATTTTAATTTTTATATGCTGTAACTAGAGTGCTGTTGTACATGGAGGATGTTGTAATTATTTTAATATATTTTTTTATATTTTTAAAATTAAAATATATTATCTTTTATATGTGTTTTATATATGTATATTCATATATTATGTTTATTATTTTGTATTATTATGTATATTTCATTATATATGTATTTATTATTTTGTGGATAATAGTATATTCATTTTTATGTTTTATATATACTGTTTATTATGTATATATAATGTTTTATATATATATGTATTTTATTATATATGTATATTATATGTGTATTTATTGTATATTCATTATTTTTTGCTATATATTT
>NC_061838.1:20085042-20087542 GCF_019202785.1 Penaeus chinensis | reverse complement strand
TATTTTAATAACAATTTGAAAATCAAAATATCAATAAGAATGACAACAATCTCAATATTAGTAGTATTAGAAAGTAAAACGTATTTTCCCGCCAATCCAAGGAATGGGGAAATCAGGATCGGTCACTAGGGCCAACTGATAGACTCCTTGCTGCTGAGCACATGTGGAGCCATCTGTATGTAACAAAACTCAATAAAATCTAAAGGGGACAGTAAATAAACCCACAGACATTGGGTTAATATATATATATATATATGATATATATGATATATATATGATATATATATATATATATGATATATATATATATGATATATATGATATATATATATATGATATATATATATATATGATATATATATATATATAAATATATTGTGTATGAAATATATATATATATATATATATATATATATATATATATTATACATGTAATATGTATTATATATAATATATGTAATATACATCTAATATATATAATACATTTATATAATATATATATGTATATGATGTAATATATATATGTATATAATTATATATATATGATATGCATATATATAGATATAATATATATATAATATATAAATATATTTATTTATATATTAAATGTACTGAATTACTTCTGAGGCTGCTTCTATTACTATTGTTATTGGTAGTACTGCTGCTACTCTTACTGATATTACTGTTGTTACATATGCTACAGGTGTAACTACACTAGCACTACTATTGTATCTCCTACTGCTCTGCCTATACCACTACTGTGTCTACTTTTGGTGCTACTACAGCTGTTTGTATCACAGTTAGACTCTTAAAAAGTTCTGTACTGTACTGTATTGTGCCCAGTAAGGCTACTTGGGCACAAGCAGTCAGCAGAAGTCAGCAGTTTTAGCAACAAAAAACTTGATCTTTGGTCCTGTGCTGGTATGTTATGCACACCTTTATGCTTGAGTCTGGAATGCCTGTATCCCTCCACAGGACTGAAAGGAATGTCCCCTCTTATTTTTTCACAGTGCTACATGCATCACTCTCTCTTTGGCTGTCATGGGATACTGATATTACTACTTATTTGTTTGACATGATTTTTCACTGCTGTTGATACAACCCTAATTATGCCAATGATGGGTTCAGCATTCAGCATTTGGACTATGATTTATTTACAGTCTGTGACATTCTGGTACCTCTCCAGTCTGCCACCAGCTCCTCAAAGTCTATTCTGATCACTGTACTTCTCAGTGATTTGGGCTGCTCTTGGGCTCAGTGACTATGGGCCTCTGAAGAAAAAAATCCTCATATCATAAATGGCACACTGCTTTTGGGCCCAGAATGCTCTGATTGATTATTGCATGGATGAAATAGCAAATTGTAATGCGAGAAAATGAGGCAACATCAAAACCAGTGTATCTCACGGCCTTACCAAATATTGTGTTGAAAGATTTAGCCAAAGCTGAAAAAATGAGATTGTGTGAAGGTACCATTATCTGTATTTTAGATTCTGAACAGGTCTTATATGTTTATAACTTCATTTTGTTGTTTATGTTAGCTATACTTGGGGTCTATGGTTAAGTGTGGTGTCCTCTGGCGAGCTGCGTAAGATCTGTTGGCTGTTTGTAAAGACTCTCTTCTGTTTTTGCATTAGGAACGCATTTTAATATTTGAGATTGTAAGTAATTGGTTTGTTGTCTTCATGGAGCTTTTAACATATGATAAGGGTACCTATTAACACTATTTTTTATGTCTTCTGGCATGTTCAATTTTAAATTATGTATGTCAGTGCCTTAATGTGGCCATTGATGATGGTGATGGTGGTGATGATGATGATGATGATGATGATGATGATGATGATGATCATCATCATCATCATCATCATCATCATCATCATCATCATCATCATCATCATCATCATCATCATCATCATCATCATCATCATCATCATCATCATCATCATGATCATGGTGGTGATCATGGTGGTGATGGTGATAAGGATGATGATCATGATTGATAATAATGATGATCATACTTATATTTAGATCAGTAATTGTTTGTAGATATTTTCTTATTTATAAAATGAAAAAGAATTAGAAAAGGAAAGAAAATCATGTGAATACAGAGTATGAATATTTTTATGACAGGTGTATATGTTAATCCCATATCTCATAATTAGCATTACCCATAAAATTTTGTATACACTCTGCACATAGTGTCAGATAAGCAGGTGTTAATCTTATAGATGGATTACATATTACATATTTTATTGTCTGTATATCTGCTTATCAGAGTTGATAGGAAGGTAACAAGAATTTGTACTTCAGGAAATGGTAAAACAATTTCCGTTGTAACAGCTATATCTGTATCTACATTTTCAAATATTTGGATTTTATATACATATTTATCTCACTGTGTGCCAATATGTCTGTGTATTTATCTGTCGATCTACCTATCAATTTGTCTCTCTGTTTTTCCATCTCTCTGTTTGTTTGTCTGTTTGTGTATTTTTTGTTTG
>NC_061838.1:20077542-20080042 GCF_019202785.1 Penaeus chinensis | reverse complement strand
CAGAGTGGAGTTGTTACCAGGTGAGTTTTTGGCTTAGTCTTAGCTGACCTCACATTTTACCCCATTCTTTGAATTTTAAAGGCTTTAGGGTATTTTACTACTGTTATTATTGTTAATATCCTTTTTTTCAGAGTAATAGTAATGATGATAATAAAAATAATGAATAACAGTAATAGAAGTAATAGAAATAAGAACTTTTCTTGAAAAATCAAGGAGTGGGGTAAAGAGGTGAGATCAGATAGGCCTAATGATTGGTGAATAAGCCAATTGTGTGTTAAAGAATTAATTACCAAAGTGAACAGTACATGTACCAGACACCAGTGTTTAAGAGTGTGTTATTAAATGCACTTTTACTACATATGTGGTAAAAGTAAGATATGCTGAGGAATTTATCGTACTAGAATTATTCAGAATTATGTGTATCATGCATGACTTCTTAGTCAATTTATGCTGCAACTGTTGTAGCTAAAAATAGCATTGGTTTGTAACTAAGGAGCTGTGCGATTTTTCACCATTCCAAGGCCCTCAACTTATGGGATGGTGAAGGAATATATGTAACTATAATTCATTTCATAGTATAATATTCATATAGGAGAGTTGAATTTTCTAGTCATTGTAGACTATCATAATATTTCAAACAAAGAGTGTACTTTTTTATCTTACATATTTATTTTGTCAAACCCCCCAAAATATAGAGGGCCAAGGAAATGTATCTGTACCTCACAGACTATGTCATGGGGCTATCACATATGTGCAGTTTTTTGTGTACCATGCACAGTCTACATATCTGTAGTGTATCCTCTTCAAATTGAGTGTCCATACACCAAAATGTGTCATGAGACATTTAACCCATTCCATTCATAGTGGGCCACTGGTGTACCATGGGGTAATCTGCCCTACTGTGTAGTGGGCTGCCTGCTGACCAAAAAAGGGGAAAACGTGTAGATTTGCAGTTTGCCCTTTTTAATCATACTCAAGTGTAATTACATAAGTTATGCTTTTTTTCTTAATAAAGAATAGTTGAAAATGATAAAGAACATCATTTCAAAACAGTTTTGATTGAAAGAAACAAAGAATATACGTATACTCATTCTGTGACTCATTTTGAAAGTAAATATGCATAAAAATAGTATTCCTTGATGTTGTTTTTTCTTTATTCTAACATTTTTATTGAAATATTCATACATATTAAGTTTTAATTTAAATAAATTTACTTTTTAACTGTGAAAAAGATTAAATTTTCCTAAATTCTACTTCCATACAACAAAACAATTTATATCCCTATAAAGCAATAGCTAAAATTTCTTGCCCTTTTTGTCGCTGACTGATGCATTTTATAGTGCTTCCAAAATATAATTGTTGTAATGGTTTTTGCTGTTTCTCTTGTCATTCTTTCTTCTCCCATTACTGATCTGTTTGTCATCCATTTCTTCATCTTCCAAAGAATCATCATCAGTCATGTCAGACTTCTCATATTAATTACAAATGAATTCTTTATCAGAAGAGCCTCAGTCATTGTCAACAATTCTGCTTGTTTCAGCTGCATAGAATCATTAGGTGTTCATTAACTATAAGAACAAAATAGTACCAATAAATACAATGGACATGCATGAGAAAATTGGCCATGGATCGATCACTGGTAGCTGATAAAGTGATGATTACCATGTAAATATAGGATATCCCCAGCACAATGTAAGCCACCCATGGTCAGTCCCAATGTGGCTCACGGGAGGTATATTAAGTGTTCAAAAGACAAACTTACTTCTGCAGCACAATGTGCACCACCTGTAAGTCACGTTTTTTTAGTTTATCAGGTGATGCCTTGGCCCTAGGGGAGCAGAATAAGCCCAGTTTCCCGACTGGTAAAGTTTTGCAGCTTCGGCACTAGGAGGGTAGTTTTGATTCCTGTTTCTGAGGGGAATGTGTTAATTTGTACTTTCTACAAAAGTCAGAAGGAGATTTTTGGTATGAATATTATTCAAAATGCAAACAGATGTTTTTGTTGTTCCACTAATAAGTCATTTTTATATGTATGTTTGCTTATAGAGCATCTCCTATTATTATCACAGTTGTAATAAAGGATAGTAACTTCCATTTGTTACTTTTTTTTATATGTTCTAGTTGATGTTTCTAATAGCCTTATCAGATTCCGGACTTACAGCCAGAACTAAATGCTATCTTTGGGGGAATAAGGGAAGCCAGACTGAGGGCATCATTTGCCTAAATACTGTTGGCTTTTTTATGGAGAATGAGGATTTGTAGTCTATGATTTTCATAGAAATGTGTTAGATAATATTGCTCTGTTATGATGCTGAAAAGGATAAAAAGAAAGACAAGATTAAAGCTAGACCTCTGAAGAATTTACAAATACATGTACAGATTAAAGGTGCTTGTTTGGTAGAAGTAGAGTGACATAAAGTGAATAGATTATAGATACTTGAAGATGCATGAAAATCTGTTCTGTTGTGATAACCCCTTTAATAGATTATTATGTTGTAAA
>NC_061838.1:20060042-20067542 GCF_019202785.1 Penaeus chinensis | reverse complement strand
TCTCTCTCTCACTATCTATCTATCTATCTATCTATCTACCTAACACACCTACATAGGAGTGTGTGTGTGTGTGTGTGTGTGTGTATTTATGTATTCGAAATTTGTTATTATGCAATGCCAGGCAGGTTACCCCTTCAAATTAGTTTTCTTTTCTAAAAGAATCCGTTCAAAGAAAATGATAATTTTATCAGGTAGACTATGCTAGCCACCAAGTATTATTCCATCGTAGTTCAGGCGAGTAACCTATATATAGGAAAATTAACTTCTGTAAATAACAATAAATGTAAGTATGTACTTAAAATAGCAATACGTATATACTATTGATAAAACAACAAGAAGTATATACCAATTAATAAACAAGCAACAACAAAAATCATATGTATATGATACTTCACTTTTTTATGTGTACTGTATTCCGCTTAGGCTTTTTTTATGTAGATATGTAATGTCCGCTCATAAATGATAATTTACTCATCTTTTCGTCCATTTGGCTTCAATTTTATCGCACAGTCTGGCTGGCGAACAATTAATCAATCTCCATTCCATAAATATCTGCAATTTCACCATCATATAGGTGTTCAAAGCAGCCAAATATTACCCAAATACAGAAATGTATAAAGGATAAAATGCAACACGTATAGTAAAAAGGGAGGCCACTAAAAGCCATACTCTTATTTTCTTCGGACTGTGAGAACCGAAAGCAATTAATTTTGGTTTATCGTCTCAAGCGGAATGCAAAACTTCTATTTCGAGTTTCTCATACCATTGTGAACGTGTTTCATTTCGTGGTTGGGTGGGCTTCAGTATTAGTAGAATGGTGTTTCAGAATGAGTTAAACACACTGCCATGGAACCTCAATAAAAAGACTGGCCAATGACAGTGGTATTTACGCCTAAGATCAAATACAATTGGCATTTCACAGACGCCGTCAATGCAGTAATACAGTTCACGTGGAAGTAATCTTACCCGTTGTATCCTCCAACGATTTGTGTAATAAAAGAAGAGCTTTTGGCTGTAGATATGATGAAATACAATGGAATGTGGATAACGAAAAAAAAGAAAAGAAAAAGAAAAAAACGGAAAAAAACTGAATCTTGAGACGAAGTTTCTACACAACGAGGTAAGTGTATCTTTAGCACGATACACTCTGTCTTTACTACAGGTTTGTGACGCTGTTACTGTAATGAAAGAGTTTTTTGTACTGTAATCAAGACAGCAGCAAACATAATAATGATAATGAAAATATGGTGGAAATGCTGATTTTAATGTTGATGACGATGGTATATGATATTGGTATTGATAATGATTACACTAATGATAACGATAAAGATAATAATGGCATTGGTAATAATGATGATGACGATGGCAGTAATGAGAATAATGGTAACATAACAAGGTAATGGTAATTAACAAAACGAAAACATCAACAATACTATAATAATTGTGATAAGAATGAGAACTGTAATAATAGAATGATAATTACTAAAAATTATTCCAATAATGATAATAACAGCAACGACAATGATAGTAATATCGGAAAGTATTTCAGGGTAGTTATAATAATAATGAAGATAATGAATGTTAATGTTGATAATAATAATGATAATGATAAGAATAACGATATTTTAAGTTTAACGATAACAATTGCAACAATTATGACGCTGATAGTAATATAAAAACAAAACAAAAAACAGAACAGCAGTGACAATAGTAATGATAATAATAACGTTAACTATTATTTTCAGGGTAAAATTAAAATAACATTCAATATAATGAAAGTAATTATGATGATAGTAATATCAATAGTATTATCAACAGTAATGGTGTTTGTAACAGAAGTGCTAATACTACCTCTGGCTTTAGCAACAACGACGCTTATGATAGCAATAGCGATAATGATCCTCCCTCTTCTCTTCTTCCTCCTCCTCCTCGTTTTCCTCCTCCTCCTCCTCCTCCTCCTCGTCTTCCTCCTCCTCCTCCTCCTCCTCGTCTTCCTCCTCCTCCTCCTCCTCCTCCTCGTCTTCCTCCTCCTCCTCCTCCTCCTCGTCTTCCTCCTCCTCCTCCTCCTCCTCCTCCTCGTCTTCCTCCTCCTCCCACTCCCACTCCCACTCCCACTCCCCCTCCCCCTTCCTCTCCTTCTCCCCCTCCCCCTCCCCCTACAACAACAACAACCACAACAACAACAACAACAACAACAACAACAACAACAACAACAACAACAACTACTACTACTACTACTACTACTAAAACTACAAATACCACTCCCATATTAATGATATAATAATCTTGATCAGCTGCAGCATAAAGATAATGAGAATAATAAATATTGATTATAGTAATACTGATAACAGCAAAACAACAAGAAAATAATACTAATGTTAACAATAATGATAATAATAATAATTATAAGGCAATAATGATATAATAATATATAACAGTAGCTATAAGAGTAGTTATAATATCAATGATAACAATAATAATAATAATAATAGTTATAATAATGTTAGTAATACTGCTACCACTACTATTAATGGTAATGCTAATAATGATGATGATGATATTGGCAATGATAATAATGATGATGATAATGATAATGATAATGATGATAACAATAGCAACAGCAACAATACTAACGATAAAAACAATAATGATACTGATGTTGATGATTGTGTTTACGATAATGATAATAACTATGATGTAGATAATATAAATGATAATAATTGTAATAATTCCATTGTTAGCGATAGTAAATAGTAATAATAGCAATAATGATATACTGAAAGGGAATGCCAGTATTATAACGATACCGATAATAAAGACAATGAGAATAGAAATAGAGATTGATGAGTCACTACATTTTGGTTAATACCTTTTAATTTCGTAATTTTTCATCCTAATTATGTAATAAATTCTCTCACGAAGTATCATTATAAATATGCGCCATCTTCATCTTCACTGACAATACCCGTACAAGGAACAGACTTTCCTTAGAACAATAATTACTGAGTCATGAATTGTACGGTTCGGTTGCGTCCGTATCCCTCCGTCTCTTCATCGCCATCGCCGCCAAAGGCCCGGATGGACGCTAGCCTCGGCAGAAAAACTCAAGGCCGTTTAAATGTCACAAATTCACCTTCATTTTCGATGCTTACGGTAGTGACGATTCTTTTTTTTTTTTTTTCTTCTTTTTCTTTTTTTTTTTCTCTCTCGTTCTCCCCTCTCTTCCCAGCCCCCTCTCCCCCACCCCCTTCTCCCACCCCCTCCCCCTCGAGGTGTAGGTGTGGTCAGCAGACGACCCTTTGGCGGCGGCGGGCGGCGGCGGACGATGCGATGACGGCGGAGGTCGCTCGGATTATGGAATTCGTGGTGTTAGGATTAGTCGCGGGTGTAGTTGGGTTTTTGCAGCTATACCGAGAGTTCCATTTTTGCAAAGGCTGGGGGTGAGGCTGGTATGCTGGCGGGTGTCTGACTACAGGTGGTGGCCTCAGGCGCGGACCCAAAGAGAGAGGCTCCCTGAGATGCCTCTGGCCTGGACCATGAGGAGAGGGGCTCCTCCTCCTCCTCCTCCTCCTCGTCTTCCTCCTCCTCCTCCTCCTCCTCCTCCTCCTCCTCCTCCTCCTCCTCCTCCTCCTCCTCCTCCTCCTCCTCCTCCTCCTCCTCCTCCTCCTCCTCCTCCTCCTCCTCCTCCTCCTCCTCCTCCTCCTCCTCCTCCTCCTCCTCCTCCTCCTCCTCCTCCTCCTCCTCCTCCTCCTCCTCCTCCTCCTCCTCCTCCTCCTCCTCCTCGTCTTCCTCCTCCTCCTCCTCCTCGTCTTCCTCCTCCTCCTCCTCCTCCTCCTCCTCCTCCTCCTCCTCGTCTTCCTCCTCCTCCTCCTCCTCCTCCTCCTCCTCCTCCTCCTCCTCCTCCTCCTCCTCCTCCTCCTCCTCCTCGTCTTCCTCCTCCTCCTCCTCCTCCTCCTCCTCCTCCTCCTCCTCCTCCTCCTCCTCCTCCTCGTCTTCCTCCTCCTCCTCCTCCTCCTCCTCCTCCTCCTCCTCCTCCTCCTCCTCCTCCTCCTCCTCCTCCTCCTCCTCCTCCTCCTCCTCCTCCTCCTCCTCCTCCTCCTCCTCCTCCTCCTCCTCCTCCTCCTCCTCCTCCTCCTCCTCCTCCTCCTCCTCGTCTTCCTCCTCCTCCTCCTCCTCCTCCTCCTCCTCCTCCTCCTCCTCCTCCTCCTCCTCCTCCTCCTCCTCCTCCTCCTCCTCCTCCTCCTCCTCCTCCTCCTCCTCCTCCTCCTCGTCTTCCTCCTCCTCCTCCTCCTCCTCCTCCTCCTCCTCCTCCTCCTCCTCCTCCTCCTCCTCCTCCTCCTCCTCCTCCTCCTCCTCCTCCTCCTCCTCCTCCTCCTCCTCCTCCTCCTCCTCCTCCTCCTCCTCCTCCTCCTCCTCCTCCTCCTCCTCCTCCTCCTCCTCCTCCTCGTCTTCCTCCTCCTCCTCCTCCTCCTCCTCCTCCTCCTCCTCCTCCTCCTCCTCCTCCTCCTCCTCCTCCTCCTCCTCCTCCTCCTCCTCCTCGTCTTCCTCCTCCTCCTCCTCCTCCTCCTCCTCCTCCTCCTCCTCCTCGTCTTCCTCCTCCTCCTCCTCCTCCTCCTCCTCCTCCTCCTCCTCCTCCTCCTCCTCCTCCTCCTCCTCCTCCTCCTCCTCCTCCTCCTCCTCCTCCTCCTCCTCCTCCTCCTCCTCGTCTTCCTCCTCCTCCTCGTCTTCCTCCTCCTCCTCCTCCTCCTCCTCCTCCTCCTCCTCCTCCTCCTCCTCCTCCTCCTCCTCCTCCTCCTCCTCCTCCTCCTCCTCCTCCTCCTCCTCCTCCTCCTCCTCCTCCTCCTCCTCCTCCTCCTCCTCCTCCTCCTCCTCCTCCTCCTCGTCTTCCTCCTCCTCCTCCGCTTCTTCTCCCCTTATCACTCTCCTCCTATCCTCTTTTTTACCTAACTGTCTGCGAAATAGGACTTCAAAAAGGTCAGTGGTATGATTAAGGGCAAAGGTTCCTGGCCTTGCAATAACAGCCGCATCGAGAATACAGCAACATATGCGGTCTTCTCCTCATCTGGCGGATGCTTTGCTTCTGCTCTCTCTCTTCTCTCTCTCTCTCTCTCTCTCTCTCTCTCTCTTTCTCTCTCTCTCTCTCTATCTCTCTCTCTCTCTCCTCTCTCTCTCTCTCTCTCCTCTCTCTCTCTTCTCTCTCTCTCTCTGTCTCTCTCTCTCTGTCGCTTTCTCTCTCTCCTTTCTCTCTCTCTCTCTCTATCTCTCTCTCTCTCTTCTCTCTCTCTCTCTGTCGCTTTCTCTCTCTCTTCTCTCTCTCTCTCTCTCACTCTCTCTCTCTCTCTCCTCTCTCTCTCTCTCTTCTCTCTCTCTCTCTCTCTCTCTCTCTCCGTCTCTCCCTCTCTTACTGATTAACAGATGAAAACAGAATTGGAAAACACAATAAGAACGAAAGAATAAAGACTGAAATAACATAACCAAGTAGAAGCCAAGGAGAAATTTGAGGAAAAGAAAGTCATAGATAATGAAGAAAACAACAAAAGTAACGATAGTGTGAACCGAAAACAAGAAAAAAATGAGATATTTAATAACAAGGAAAATTATTTAAGCAGATAATAAGAATAGTAATAATAATGATTTGTGAAAATTCGATGGTAATAATGGCGGTTATGATAACAATAGTAATGTTGATAGTATTAATAACATTTACCATATGATTCTAACAATAACAATATCAATGAACTAAGATAATATGAACTGAAAATGGATGATGGTGTTAATAATGAAAAATATAAAGAATGAATTACATACTGTGACATTGATGAATACGAAGTCATAATAATGGCAGCAACAACGATAATAATGACTGGAAGGATAAGTGCAGTGACAAGGACAACTTTAGCAACGACTGTGATGATGCAATAAGATAACTAATTGATGTTCGTGAAGCTAATAACGCACCTGCTAATTACTGCATAATGGTAGTTCTAAGCAGTGGTACTTCTGTAGTACTAACAATAATGAAATTGTTGTTGTGTCGGTAATAATGATAACATCAATTATTAAGAATAATAATAACTACAACAATACTAAGTATAATTCTGTCAAAAATGATAATTATCATTATCATGGAAATAAAGATGCCGACAATATTTTGATAATGATCTTGATCATAACAACACTCATAATGAAAGAATGATGAAAAGTGGGTATGATTAAGAAAAAAAAGGAAGCATAGTTTAAAGAGGAAGAAAGGAAAGACAAAAGTCAAGTAATTTTAAATAGATTTATAAACTATTCTTTACTAAATGCCCAGTCTCCGTGCGTACGTATGTGAAATGAGGCGCCAAAATACCGTAGAGTTAATAATCACAATTCGGGTAAAAACAATCAACATTTGAGGCCAGTGGTTATCGTTAAATTATATTCGCTCATCTTCTCTACTTTACGAAATTTGTCTGGTTTGATCACAAAGGAAACCATTATCTTATTATCAAATCGTTGCTTTACTGAAATTAATTGCTTGTAAATAGACTATAGACGCAATGAAAATAGGGCGAAGAATATGTAACATGAACAAAACGAAAAGGCACGAAACAAAAGGCAAGAAATTTGTTGGAGAGCAAAACGAGTAATATAGAACAGGTGTTATGATGAAAATAAGATGGTGCGTTGAGGAACACGCAGAGAGGAAGGACAAATTATGTAATGCAGAAGGAGGGAATGGAGGAGGGGTAAGAACAGAATTGGGTAAGAGGGAATGAAGTGGAAACAATAATGGGAGAAAATAAGAAATAATAACTTTGCCTCAAGAAGGGAAGCCATTAATAACAGCGTTTCCCAAGATTAAGAGGAAGCGAATCCGAAAATCGGAAATGAAAAATGACAGATATGTAAAAGGGTTGGTACAGGAGGACTGAAGAAGAGAAAAGAAGAGGAGGAGGAAGAAGAGGAGGAGGTGGAGGAAGAGGAGGAGGAAGAGGGTGTGATGTGTAGACATGGAGGTCAGCTGGTGGTGACAGTGAGATGTTAGATATACAGCTATGTCCTCCCTCCTACATCTCCCCCCCCCTCTCCATTTCCTCCTTTTTTATACTACGATGCCAGATTCTGTATACATTGGATTCGGGGAAAGATAAACAGGCAGAGGGACAGACTCTTACGAGAGAGAGAGAGAGAGAAAGAGAGAGAGAGAGAGAGAGAGAGAGAGAGAGAGAGAGAGAGAGAGAGAGAGAGAGAGAGAGAGAGAGAGAGAGAGAGAGAGAGAGAACTGGAACAGCAAAGTTCTTGTCTTTAATTGAGTCTGGATATTAAGGGCATCGTCAGTCGTTTTTGTGACATTCACCTTTAGCTAACTGGATCAGTGTCCTTGAGCAGAAACTGAGAGTGAGCCACAGGGCGAATCTGGAGGGGGGGGGGGCGAGAGGAGGGGGAAAGGGGAGGGGTTGGGGGTGGGGGAGGAGAGGAGAGGGGGAGAAGAAGGAGGCAGAAGGGCGGGGCACA
>NC_061838.1:20050042-20055042 GCF_019202785.1 Penaeus chinensis | reverse complement strand
AAGGAGAGAAGGAGAAAAGATGATAAAAGAAGGAAGGAGCGAGATAGAGGAATGAGAGTGAGAGAAAAGGAAAAGAAAATATGAAAAAAGATGAATGAGGAAGAAGGGAGGAAGAGAGAGGATGAGAAAGGATAACAAAAGAAGGGAGAAGCGAGAAAGAAGGAATCAGGAGAGAAGAAGAGAGAAAGAGAGAGAGAGAGAGAGAGAGAGAGAGAGAGAGAGAGAGAGAGAGAGAGAGAGAGAGAGAGAGAGAGAGAGAGAGAGAGAGAGAGAGAGAGAGAGAGAGAGAGAGAGAGAGCGAGAGAGACAGAGACAGAGACAGAGTAAGACAGAGACAGAGACAGAGACAGAGACAGAGACAGAGATAGAGACAGAGACAGACAGACAGACAGAGAGAGAGAGAGAGAGAGAGGATGATAATAGATAAAAAAAAAGAAGATAGGAAGGAACAAGAAAGAGGAATTTAAGAGTTTGTCCTTGAAACCTCGACGTCCGCTGATTGGGTGTCCGTTCGAGGCAAAAACCGGAAGCTGGTGAGACGAAAGGAAACAGAAACAAGAGAGAAGAGGAAGGAAGAAACAGAAGAAGAAGGAGATAAAAGGAAGAGGAAACAGAAGACGAAGGAGATAACAGGAGTAAGAAACAGAAACAAGAGAGAAGA
Source organism: Penaeus chinensis (assembly GCF_019202785.1). NCBI lineage: Eukaryota > Metazoa > Arthropoda > Malacostraca > Decapoda > Penaeidae > Penaeus > Penaeus chinensis. The sequence goes on along the minus strand of NC_061838.1, from coordinate 20,054,381 downwards.
GGAAGGAAGAAACAGAAAAAGGAGGAGATAAAAGGAGGAGGAAACAGAAGACGAAGGAGATAACAGGAGTAAGAAGCAGAAACAAGAGAGAAGAGGAAGGAAGAAACAGAAAAAGGAGGAGATAAAAGGAGGAGGAAACAGAAGACGAAGGAGATAACAGGAATAAGAAACAGAAACAAGAGAGAAGAGGAAGGAAGAAACAGAAGAAGAAGAAGATAAAAGGAAGAGGAAACAGAAGACGAAGGAGATAACAGGAGTAAGAAGCAGAAACAAGAGAGAAGAGGGAGGAAGAAACAGAAGAAGGAGGAGATAAAAGGAGGAGGAAACAGAAGAAGAAGGAGATAAAAGGAGGAAGAAAGAGAAGAAGAAGGAGATAAAAGAACGAAGGAAACAGAAGAAGAGGGAGAAGGAAGGACGAAGGAACAGAAGAAGAAGGAGATAAAAGAAGGAAGAAACAGAAGACGAAGGAGGAAGAAACTGAAGAAGGACGAAGAAGGAAGAAGGAAACAGAAGAAGAGAGAGAAGGAAGGACGAAGGAACAGAAGAAGGAGGCGGAAACAGAAGAAGGAAGAAGAAAAGGAGGGAATGAGATGTAGGAAGAAATGGAGGAGGAGGAGGAGGAGGAGGAAGAGGAGGAGGAGGAGAAGGAGGAGGAAGAGGAGAAGGAGGAGGAAGAGGATGAGGAAGAGGAGGAGGAGGAGGAGGAGGAGGAGGAAGAGGAGGAGGAGGAGGAAGAGGAGAAGGAGGAGGAAGAGGAGGAGGAGGAGGAAGACGACGACGACGAAGAGAAGGAGGAGGATGCGAAAGAGGAGGAAATAGAAATAAAAACAAAATGACACGGAAGAAGGGCAATTAAAAGAAGAAAAATAATAAAGCGAATTTAAAATAAAGAAGCAAACTTATAAATGGAAGAAAGGACAGCAGAGGAAGAGGACAAAAAGATAAAAGATAAAGATATGTGATGTGTTGAAAAGATAAGGAAGAGAACAATGGAAGAGAAGGAAGCAGGCAGTCAAAGAGAGAGAGAAAGAAATAATAATAACAAGAATAAAAAGAAGAAGGGGATGAGAGAGAGAGAGAGAGAAAACAAAAAGAGACGGAGGGACAAAGGACAAAGAGGAAAACAGGAAATCGGTGAATAATAAAGATGATAACGATAACGAAGAGGAAGAGGAAGGAGAGGAGGACAAAGAGGAGGGTAACGAGGAAGGGATGAAGGAGGAAGAGGAGGACAAAGAGGAAGAGAAGGACAGAGAGGAAGGACGACGAAGAAAACTGAAAGATAAACAGAGGAAATGCAACATAAAGATTGAAACAGAAGGAAGGCGACGAAGAAAACTGAAAGACAAACAGAGGAAATGCAACAGAAAGATTGAAACAGAAGGAAGGCGACGAAGAAAACTGAAAGATAAACAGAGGAAATGCAACGTAAAGATTGAAACAGAAGGAAGGGGAAGAAACAGAGGAAGAGTGGAGGGAGGAGAGCTTGCAAAGGGTCACAGAGTCCAAGGCGTGCAAGTCAAGCTCAAACCCAAACTGGAGCAAATGATTGATCAATAAATAACAGACGCTTTCAGAGCAGACTAGACTGATCCTTAAATACGAAAGTGATGTCGAAGGGAAGGCTGTCGATTGGGTTTTAATCTCGAGAAACGTACCCCGCTTTGGGGCGCTTATACTACCGGATCTAGATGTGGGATTCGATCCTAATAAAGAGCATTAGCCTTCGACCCAAACCAGTTCGAATCCTCTACCCGGAGCAGATTGACCCAGTTCTCGAAGCTTCGTGGCCAGGTCGAGCATTATCCTGTCACTGGGGTCTTCCTAATCCTCCCCCGCGTCCTCAGTCTCCTATATCCCCCCTCCCCCCTTCGCCTCCCTCAACCCCACCGAATCCCCTCTCTCCCCTCCCCTCGTCCCCTCCTCTTCCTCCTCCCTCTTCCTCCTCCTCCTTCCCCTCCTCCTCCTATCGTCCCCCTCCTCCTCCTCCTCCTCGTCCCTCCTCCTCCTTCTACCGTCCCCCCCCCCCTCCTCCTCCTCCTCCTCCTCCTCCTCCCTCACAATTCTATTCGTGCAAGAAGCTGCTCTAGTAAATGTCAACAGTGACATGTTAACCCCTGACCTTATGACCTTACCGCGCGATGGCCTTCCTCACTGACCACAAGCTGTCGATTCTCGTTGCTGGCCTTTACGTGGCTGGCGATAAGGCCCTCCTGACGAAGGAATAGGGGGAGACGAGACGAAGTGGAGGAGGTGGAGGAGGTGGAGGAGGTGGAGGAGGTGGAGGAGGAAGACGAATTGGAGGGGGTAGAGGGAGTAGATGAACACAAGGAGGAGGAGGTGAAGGAAGGCGAGGTGGAAGAGGTGGTGGAGGAAATGGAGGTAGTGGAGGAGGTGGAAGAGGTTGAAGAGGAGGAGGTGAAGGAAGACAAAGGGGTGGAGGTGGAGGAAGACGAGTTGGAGGAGGTGGAAGAGGTTGAAGAGGAGGAGGTGAAGGAAGACAAAGGGGTGGAGGTGGAGGAAGACGAGGTGGAGGAGGTGGATGAACACGCGGTGGAGGAGGTGAAGGAAGACGAAGGGGTGGAGGTGGAGGAAGACGAGGTGGAGGAGGTGGATGAACACGCGGTGGAGGAGGTGAAGGAAGACGAGAAGCAGGAGATGCGAAGACGAGGTGGAGGAGGTGGATGAACATGAGGTGGAGGAGGTGAAGGAAGACGAAGGGGTGGAGGTGGAGGAAGACGAGGTGGAGGAGGTGGATGAACACGCGGTGGAGGAGGTGAAGGAAGACGAAGGGGGGGGGGGGGAGGTGTCTTCTGTGCGATTGGGGTCTTCCAAAGGACGGCGATGATAGTGAAGAAAGGTCAAGATGGTACAGTGGAAATTTGGTGATGATGATGATGATGATGATGACGAGGACGGCGACGGTGATGAGGGGAAGAGCGATGCTCCTGCTGCTACAGTTGATGAAGATGATGATGATGATGATGGTGATGAAGATGATGTTAATGATGATGGTGATGATGATGATGGTGATGATGATGATGGTGATGATGATGATGGTGATGATGATGATTGATGATGATGATATTAATGATGATGATGATGATGATGATGGTGATGAGGATGATGATTGATGATGATGATATTAATGATGATGATGATGATGATAATAATGATGATGTTAATGATGATGTTGATGATGATGAAGAAGATGACGATGATAATGATGATGATGTTAATGATGATGGCGATGATGATGATAATGATGATAAGGAGGAGGAGGAGGAGGAGGAGGAGGAGTAAGAGAAGGAAAATAATGACAAAGACAATCATAATAATACGACATTACGGGGAACGAAGAAATTAATCACGCTCGCGATGATGATGATGATGATAGTGATGACAATGAAGATGGCGGTGAATCGAAGTGCATGGATGATCTTGACATTTTGAGATCGACCCGTCCATCAAGGGAAAAAAAAAATCTGAGAATAAGGAAAAAAATATTTTCCTCTTGTTTAAAGGACGCGTGAAGAGGATAGAAGGATGGGAATAGAAGGATGGGCAAAGGGGGCTAGGCATAGGGGGCTGGGCATAAGGGCTAGGCATAGGGGGCTGGGCAAAGGGGGCTAGGCATAGGGACTGGGCATAGGGGGCTAGGCATAGGGACTGGGCATAGGGGGCTGGGCATAGGGGGCTGGGCATAGGGGGCTGGGCATAGGGGGCTGGGCATAGGGGGCTGGGCATAGGGGGTTAGGCATAGGGGCCTTGGCATAGGGGGCTAGGCATAGGGGGCTAGGCATAGGGGGCTAGGCATAGGGGGCTAGGCATAGGGGGCTGGGCGTAGGGGGCTGGGCGTAGGGACTGGGCATAGGGGGCTGGGCATAGGGGGCTAGGCATAGGGGGCTGGGCATAGGGGGCTAGGCATAGGGGGCTGGGAATAGGGAGTTGGGCGTAGAGACTGGGCATAGGGGGCTGGGCATAGGGGGCTGGACATAGGGGCTCAGCATAAGAGGTGGGTATAGGGGCTAGGCATAGAGGGCTGGGCATAGGAGGCTGAGCATAAAGGGCTAATTATAGGGGGCTTTGCATAGAAGGCTGGCTGTAGAGGGCTGGGTATAGGGGTCTTGGAATAGGGAGCCGGGTATAGGGGGCTAAGCATAAGGGTCTAATTATAGGGAGCTTTGCATAGAGGGCTGGGTATAGAGGGCTGTGTATAAGAGGCTGGGCATAGGGGACTCTTTATAGGGAGCTGGGTATAGGGGGGCTAGGGATAGGGGCTTGGCATAAGGGGTGGGCATAAGGGGCTTGGCATAGGGGGCTGGGCAGAAGGGGCTGG
>NC_061838.1:20035042-20037542 GCF_019202785.1 Penaeus chinensis | reverse complement strand
TCGCGCCAAAAGGGACCATCAGAGGCCCTCTGCGTCTGGCACCATTTTTACGGTTATTGCAATTATCTTGGACCATAGTCGGAGAATTTGCATTGCAGATGACCGTCATATGACTGGATGCCCTCCTCGAAGGCGGCGGGGAGCCACGTCAGGGCGAGCGCGACGGGAAGCGAAAACAAAAGAGGAGGCAATGCGCAGGGGAGGGGCGAAGGCAGAACGAGTGAAGAGCGAGGATGTGTATGTGAACGCGTACGTGTGCAAAGAGGATTGTATTAGGTACACGTACAAAGGTAATTGCACGATCTCTCCCTCTCTCTCTCTCTCTTTCTCTCTCTCTCACATACACATGCAAACACAGACACATATACACAGGCAAACACACACACACATACGCACACACACACACACACACACACACACAACACAACACAACACAACACACACACACACACACACAACACAACACAACACAACACAACACAACACACACACACACACACACACACACACACACAACACACACACACACACAAAACACACACACACACACACACACAACACAACACAACACAACACAACACACACACACACACACAACACAACACAACACAACACACACACACACACACACACACAACACAACACAACACAACACACACACACACACAACACAACACAACACAACACACACACACAACACAACACAACACAACACACACACACACACAACACAACACAACACAACACAACACACACACACACACACACACAACACAACACAACACAACACAACACAACACACACACACACAACACAACACAACACACACACACACAAAGACACACACACACACACACACACACACAACACAACACAACACAACACAACACAACACAACACAACACAACACACACACACACACACACACACACACACACACACACACGGAGGACATCTATATGACACTTAGTTCACTTGATTGCAGGTCCATTTTCCGCTTTCCCATGCCACTTATGATGCCCATTGCATATTTCGTCGACTACTTATATAATTTCGTACATTTGAGTCACAATACATTTTGTAATTTCGGCAGACAAATGCACTCAATATGCAATTTTATAAAGAGGAAAAATAGACTGCATTTCTTTAATGCCAATGGTCTGTTTTATGCTGTAGATAAATGTCTACTTCTACATCATCTATTTTATGCTTTACTTGCAGCTAATGATTTTAAATACTTTCTAGACATGCTCTGGCAAGACAAGCATTTTTCCATATAGCTTTTTCTTTTTTAACTCGTAGATTCGTAGCAGGAATGTTTGTAGTCACAGTCGACATTCTTCTCTTTAATCCATTGCTTTCCAATTGATTATATTCTCTGGTCATGATTAGACACATTTTTTTTTAGTTCAATGACAATTTGTGTAAACGTCGCTTTTACAAATGGTACGCGTTTTATACATAAACATAAATATTGCATAGTTCTATTCCTAACATTATAAAGATGTGTATATCCACCTTGTGCGTGTTGTTTTCCTAACGATGTTCTAAAATAAGAATTTTGAAATCTTGTTTCATTTCATCGCTTTTTGCTAATCCTGTTTATTATTGAGTTCAGGAATCTCTGTGCTAATGGCGATTTGTATCTCCTTAATCTCCATCTGTTTTTAAAAAATCAATTTCGCATTTTTTCATTGGTTTTTGGATTCGTATTAACATTAGTTGGTCTTGCAGGGATAGAGTGTTACATTCACTTACGTAATGAGGAAGATTGTGTTGTTTATCACATGACTTGCAATTTGAAAATGCACCACGATGCTCTTGCTCATCACTCACAGTAATTTGCCAAAGCTACCTGAATCCAAGTCAATTTCAATGGAAACGACTTGACACTTCCCAATTAAGCTCATATCCTGACATTGGGAAATTAACTTGTTTTAGACTTACAGTGTCTAATTCTTATGTTTTCATTAGAACCACTAAGAAGTCACCTGCTGAATCATTAAGAAATCACCTGGTGTTCTTAGCAAATTCATCAATATTATCGCTGTGAACAGTATTCCAATGTAAGCATGTATCTATAATATGTAAAACGTGTTTGGCACCTACTTCCCTTGTATGTGGGGGATTATGCTGGGGCAAGTTTACAGCACTTATGTGATGAAGTTAGTGGCTGACCTGACTTAGTTGTAGCCGCGAAAGATCACATAGTTTCCCTTATAACATGTTATTAATAGCAAAGAGCATAGTTATTAATAGCATATAATCTCTGTAGCAGAATTTTAAAAACCTCTGAATGGATGCTAGCGATTTTTTTTTTATCACACTTACATGCTAAACCTACTCGCTCACCGTTGGAGTTTTCACCTACGTTTGCATATTTTATATAATCACTGAAAGAGGTTATATAAACCAGATTACAGGTGTCCTGGGATAATATGATAATAACGAGTTTCAGTTATACGTAGGGGGGGGGGGAGGGGGGACCAGAGGGAGGGAA
>NC_061838.1:20017542-20025042 GCF_019202785.1 Penaeus chinensis | reverse complement strand
TCCTCCTCACTTCCTCCAGTCTCAAAAAAAGAAAAAAAAAGAAAAAAAAAAAAAAATGTTAACTCAAGAGCGCGGCGGTGTTCTGCTCTGAAGAACTTGCTCTACATGTAGCAAGGATCGAAGGAGTAAGAGAGGGAGAGAAGAAGAAGAAGAAGAAGAAGAAAAAAGGAAAAAATCAAGGACTGACTTTCAGTTTCTTCGTCTCCGGATTGTGTTGATGGCGTTTAGAGAAGGAAAGAAACACACGTGCGCACATATACATATGTAATCATACATATATGCATGTTTGGTGTGTGTGTGTGTGTTTGTGTGTATGATTGTGTGTGAATTTGTATGTCTGTTTGTGTGTGTGTTTGTTTGTGTGTGTGTTTGTGTGTGTGTGTTTGTTTGTTTGTTTGTGTGTGTGTGTTTGTGTGTGTGTTTGTGTTTGTGTGATTTTTTTGTGTGTTTGTGTGTATGTTTGTGTGTGTTTTTGTATGTGTGTGTTTGTGTGTGTGTTTGCGTGTGTGTGTGTTTGTGTGTGTGTTTGTGTTTTTTTTGTGTGTGTTTGTGTGAATGTTTGTGTGTGTGTTTGTATGTGTGTGTTTGTGTGTGTGTTTGTGTTTGTGTGTTTGTGTGTTTGTGTGTGTTTGTGTGTGTGTTTGTGTGTGTGTGTTTGTGTGTGTGTGTTTGTGTGTGTTTGTGTGTGTGTGTGTTTGTGTGTGTGTGTTTGTGTGTTTGTGTGTGTGTTTGTGTGTGTGTTTGTGTGTGTGTGTGTTTGTGTGTGTGTATGTGTGTGTGTTTGTGTGTGTGTGTATGTGTGTTTGTGTGTGCGTTTGTATGTGTTTGTGTGTGTGTTTGTATGTGTGTGTGTTTGTGTGTGTTTGTGTGCTTGTGTGTGTGTTTGTGTGTTTGTGTTTGTGAGTGTTTGTGTGTGTTTGTGTTTGTGTGTGTGTTTATGTGTGTGTGTGTTTGTGTGTGTGTTTGTGTGTGTTTGTGTGTGTTTGTGTGTGTTTGTGTGTTTGTGTGTGTTTGTGTGTTTTTGTGTGTCTGTGTGTGTGTGTTTGTGTGTGTGTATGTGTGTGTGTTTGTGTGTGTGTGTATGTGTGTTTGTGTGTGCGTTTGTATGTGTTTGTGTGTGTGTTTGTATGTGTGTGTGTTTGTGTGTGTGTATGTGTGTTTGTATTTGTGTTTATATGTGTGTATGTGTGTGTGTTTGTATGCGTGTTTGTGTGTGTTTGTGTGTGTTTTGTGTTTGTGTGTTTGTGTTTGTGTGTGTGTTTGTGTTTGTGTGTGTGTTTATGTGTGTGTGTGTTTGTGTGTGTTTGTGTGTGTTTGTGTGTGTGTTTGTGTGTTTGTGTGTGTTTGTGTGTTTGTGTGTGTTTGTGTGTGTTTGTTTGTGTGTGTGCTTGTGTGTGTGTTTGTGTGTGTGTTTGTGTTTATGTGTTTGTGTGTGTGTGTGTGCAGTGTACAAACAGATACCCACGCACCCACTGACAGACGTACGTGTAGGCAGATGGAGAGATGAATTAGATAGATAGATAGATAGATAGATAGATAGATAGATAGATAGACATACATGCATACAGACAGAAAGAGAGACATATAGACAAAAAGACAAATATACACATGCATATACATATTAAATGGATACTTGAACGCCTCCGAACACGCACATCCACAAATAAAGGCAGACAGAATGTGTAGTTATCAGAAAAGGCAGACTTGTAACCCCCCCCCCCCCCCCCTCTGAGCCTCCCTGCCGAGCGCCCCAGAGAACTTTCGCCAGGAAGCCTCGGGTTCTGAGGATGCGTGATATCCTCGAGGCAAGAAGACAAGGAGATAAAAAAAAAAAAAAAAAATATGAAGACTGCTCGAGAGGAAGAATGATTATTGACGCGTATTTTCACCTTGACGTCAATATTTACTAATTGTTACATTTTATATCGCTACCGTGTTACTTTTTTTTTTTTTTTTTAAGGGGTGACTGTAGTGAATTTTCATTTACTGCCGTGTTGTCAGGTGTGTTTTTTTTTTTCTTTTTTTTTTTTATAATTTCTTTCGCTCTGTTTTGCTAATTCTCATATAAAGAAAGACCTCAAGATATTTTAGTATGCCGTTTCGTTTAACAAAGGCATCATGTTGTAAAATATTTGAATACAAAGTACCATTGTTTCCGTGTGGTAATGAGGGTTAGTAGCGGCGGCGTCGGTGGCGGTGGCGGCTCGTGGTGGTGATGACAGCAATGGTTGGTGATGGCCGCGGGTGTGAAGTGGCGATGGCAGTGGATGCACGTGATGAGATACCCGATACCGTAACACCTGACATCACACGGCGTCGCGCGGGGGCAACGAGGAACACAAGAACAACGCAAGACCATTTTCTTGCCGAAGGATCTCATTTTGCCGAGGTCTGCACTCTCCCGCCTTGACATTTTACGTGATAGTTATCTGGCTATTGTCCAGCCTCCCCCTCCCCTTCCCCGCCCTTGCCCCCTGCCCCTCCCGGCACCTCCCCTTCGGCTCCCGCGCATGCATTCACGCACGTAGGTACACACAGACGCACACGAATACGTACATGTAAGTATAATTCTGCTTCGGTGTTTGGGATGGAAATGAGAGACAAGAGGGAGGAAAGGATGAAGGAGGGAGGGAGGAAAGGATGAAGGAGGGAGGGAGGAGGCGAAGGAGGGAGAGAGAGAGGGAGAAGGAAGGAGTGAAGAGGTAGGGGAAGGGGAAAGGGGAGGGGGAGGGGAGGGGAGGGATTAACACGAAGCATATCTGTTCCGCGCGCAACGGACCGTAGAACAGGCGAGACGAGCGAGCGCGCGTGCGGCCCCATCTCGACCTCCCTCCCTCCCCCCCCTTCTCGGCTGACCTTTGGACGCATTCCACCATCTCGGGGAACCTTTGTCCTTTCCGGAGATCTTAAATGCTAAGGTCAGTCTGTAAAGGACACTCGGTCATCAGGAGCGGACCGAGAAGGATCGAAAGAAGGAATGGGCGACGGAGGAGGGAGGGAGAGAGATCCAGGAGGGGGGGCGGGGGAGGAGGGAGGTGGGAGGGAGGGAGAGAGATCGAGATGGGGGGGAGGGAGGGAGAGAGATGGAGAAGGGGAGATGGGGGAGGGGGAAGGTGGGAGGGAGGGAGAGAGATGGAGTATAGGAAGTGAGGGAGGGGTAGGTAGGTAGGTAGAGAGGGAGGGAGGGAGGGAGGGAGATGGATGAGGGGAGGAGGAGGGGGATCCTGGTGTATTCTGGTAAACAGGCGCTTCTTCGTCTCTTCGCTCTCTATGTCACCACATCCTTAACCCTTTCACCCTGCACCCTCTCCCTCCAACACGCAGATACTCATAAACATATAAAATACACGTACACACAGACACACACACACACACACACACGTACACACACACACACACACACACATATGTATATCACACACACACACACACACACACACACACACACACACACACACATATGTATATATCACACACACACACACACACATACACGTATGCTTAATTACATTACGATTAAGCATTTAATTTTCCAGATTTCCCTTGTTGCTCACCCTGCAACATCTCGATCCTTCCTTCTTCCTATTTCTCAATCCTCCTTATCTCTCTCTTCCCTTTCTTTCCCACCTCTTGTATCTCCTTCGTTTTCCCCACTCATTCTTCCTCGATTTTCTCTCCTTTAGACTTCTGAGTTCTTGCTTCTGGGCTGTTCCTCTTTCTCCCTCCCAGACACAAAGGTCATAACGCCCAGAGTCGAGGGTGACAGGTCAGAGTAGGTCACACTCCATACACTTGGCCAATAAAAGAAATGTGACATGACTTTGGCATCATTGACATTCTCATAATTGAAGTCACTGATCTATGACGATCGTATCTGTCACTCGCTCGCGACTCCACTCTCTTCTACACACACACACACGCACACGGACACATGAACATAATCATACTCACACACATCTAAACGGATACGCACACATCTACACAATAACATAAACACACATATAGAAACAAAACACACACACACACACACACGCACACACACACACACACGCAGACACACACACACACACACGCACACACACGCAAGCCCCTTCACCCCAAACGCACAGTGGTCACCCCGCCCAGCAACATGGTGGTTGACCTCCCTTGCACCTTTGCTCTACAGTGTGTGTTAATGTGATAGTTCACCCTATTTCTACCACATTCCTCGATTCTGTTCCTCTTTCTCTTTTTCTATCCTTCTCTCTCTTTCCCTTCTTCGTTTTTTAGTGGTGTTTCTTTTCCTTTGCTGTTTCATTTTGGTATCATTTTTTTTACGTATATGTATGTTATTGTTATTTTTCTTTATTCGTTATTCCTTATATTCTTTCGTATGGTTGTGAATATTCTTCTTCTCTTTTCATTTCTCCATGTTTGTCTTTGCTGTGTACTCTATCATACTGTCTTTGTTTTCTTTGTCTGCTCCAGGTCCTTTTTTTTTCGCTTCGTGTATTTTGTGTTCTCTCTATCCTCGCTAAACAAATGGCATCTTCACCTGTATTTTATTCTCTTCATCTTCTACTTCCTGTCCATTCTTCTTCCTCTGGTGATATCTATCAGTGATACTTATAAGAGGATAAAAATGAATTGTGTATGTACAATATAGCATAATATATATATGTATATATATATTTATTTTCATAGATATTTATCTATCTATCTATTTATCTACACACACACACACACACACACACACACACACACACACACACACACACACACACAGACAGACACACACAGACACACACACACAGACCCACACACACACATACACACACACACACACACACACACACACACACACACACACACACACATATATATATATATGTATATATACATATATGTATATAAATGTATATATATATATACTGATATATTAATATATATATATATATATATATATATATATATACACACACATATATACACACACACGCATATATACACATGTATATATGTATATATGTGTATACATATATATATATATATATATATATATATATATATATATATATATATATATATATATATATATATATATATATATATATACAGACACACACACACACAGACACACACACACACACACACACACACACACACACACATATATATATATATATATATATACACACATAAATATATAAACATACATAAACATATGCATTTGTGTGCATATGCAGCGTAGGATGTGTTGTGTTAAGCACACGCGTCGCAGATTTCCACACAGGCAACCCGCACGCGCAAGAGTTCATACCCAGTGATACCCACACATCCCTGTATCCCTGGCAAATATTACGCGATAATTTCGATTTTCTCTTCTCCTTTTTCGTCTTTTATTTCATAATGTCATGTGAGTCAACTATATTTATTTCCAAAGCTTTATGCCCTTTTTATTTTTGATTATCTTTTATATATTTTTGGGGGGGTATTATAAAAGTCGTGTTCTGCTTATTGGTGTTTCTTAAAATTTCGGTCTGGTTTTCGAATTGTTTTTTTTTTTTTTTCTTTTTTTCTCGTACGACCTTAGACAAAAACTGTTTTCTTTTGGACTCGATTGTGAACCTGTGCGTTGAATGGCAATTAACACTGTTAATGATACTAACGGTAATGACAATGATAGCGACAGTAGAATTCACGACAGTGGTAATGATGATTATATAATGAGATAATGATAATGCTGATATTGATAATATACGAGAATACAACGGCATTCGCAATTATAGAAAATAATCATATCTGTAATAATTACGTCAATCATGATCAATAACAATATTTTCAGTACTTGATCCGTTCATATTTGTCGTTAATATTCGATTAATGAAACTTCATATCCTGAAAAGTGAGAAGAAGGAGAGAAGAAAGAGCAAGTGAAGGATAAGGAGAAGAACGAGATGAGAGAGAGGAAGAGGCGAGAGAGGAGGAGAGCGAGAGGGAAGAAGTGAACGAGGAACAAAATAAGGAATATAATGGTAATAATGAGGAGGATGAGGAAGGAGTGGAAGAGGAGGTGGAGGATGAAGAACCAAGATAGGAGGAGAAGGAAGAAGAAGAGTATGAGGAGGAGAAGGAGGAAGAAAAGTATGAGGAGGAGAAGGAGGAAGAATATGAGGAGGAGAAAGAGGAAGAAGAATATGAGATGGAAAGGGTAGACGAGGCAAAGGAAGTGAATGAAAATGAGGAAGGAGGAGGGGGAGGAGGAGGGAGAAGATGAGGGGGAGGAGGAGGAGGAAGAGGAAGAGGAGGAAAATAAGAGGATAAGGAGGTACGGAGGAAGATAGGGAGAGGAGGAGAAGGAAGAAGAGGAAAGGGAGGAGGAGGAGGAGGAGGAAAAGGAGATAGGGAAGAAGACAAAAGATAGGAAGAAGAGAAGTAGGATGAGGATGAAGAGGAAAGGTTAAGAGGAAAGGAGAAGGAGAGAAAATGACAGACAAAAATTCTAGAAGAGGAAGAAAATGAGAAGGAAAGACTGGGAGAAAGAGTCCGAGAAGGAGACCAAGAAAGAGGATAAAAAAGGAGGAAGAGGAGGAGGCCAAGGAGAAGAAGAAGAAGAAGAAGAAGAAGAAGAAGAAGAAATCAGTCATGACCTTTGACCTGCGCCCCCCTCACGTATCGTTTGGTTTCCATATGTGACCTTTGCTTTAACGCGTTGACCTTATGACCTCTTTTCGTTTTAAATAGTTGACGGACTTTTTATTTCCAATTTTTCCCTTAGGTGTTAACTCATGGAGCTGACCTTGTGACCTTTTATTCTGACAAGCTGACCTATTTACTCAACTTCTGCCTGTAAAGTCCGTCTCTTCTGTAATTATCTGACCTTTTGATAAGGTATCTGCAGACCTTTCGGGGGTCTTTTGCCTTAACCTGCATGTTGACCTATTCCCTGACCTTTTTTTCGCATTTAAGGTATCAACCCAGTTACCCTCCTCCCCCCCCAAAAAAATAAAAAAACTTGAAAGAAAGAGGAAAGACGAAAAAAGTTGATCTAACACTCCAACTGCAGACGAAACTCCTGGTCTAACGCCTCCCCCCCCTCCTCCTCCTCCTTCCCCCTTCCCTCTCTCTCAGCTCCTAAACTTCCCTCAGTCCTCCTACGGCTTTCATCCCCCCTCCCCTCCCTCTCCCCCTCCCCCTTTTCCCCTTCCCCTCTTCCTCTCTCTTTTCCCCCCTCCCCCCTCCTGCTCCCCCTTCCCCCTTCCCCTCCCCCTCCTCCTACACCTTCCCCTTCCCCTCCCCCTTTCCCCCTCCCCTCTCCCCCTCCTGCTCCACCTTTTCCCCTTCCCCCTCCCCCTCCTCCTCCACCTTCCCCCTTTCCCCCCTTCCCCCTCCCCCTCCTCCTCCACCTTCCCCCCCTTCCCCCCTCCCCCTCCTGCTCCACCCTTACCCCTTCCCCCTCCCCCTCCTCCTCCACATTCCCCCTTCTCCCCTCCCCCTCCTTCTCCCCCTTCCCCCTCCCCC
>NC_061838.1:19955042-19965042 GCF_019202785.1 Penaeus chinensis | reverse complement strand
TTTGCGGTTTCCACGGACTGTACTTAGGCTGATTGGTGTGAACCCGACATTTTGACGGTATTCGGGTTTTAGTCATAAGTCCGTGCTTTATTATTTTTCTTTTAATTGCATTCGTCAGTTAATAGCTTTGTTAAATTTATTGGTTTATGGTTTAATGGGTTCGTCTTTTATTTCATGCATCTGATATTTATTTTTTGTTTGTATTTATTTACTTATCTGTTTATTTATTACAGTATATTACATTAATTTACTTATTCTTGTATCTCTAAATATCTATGCATACATTCAGCCTCGTATTTTTTGCCTGCTTTATTGACGAAGCATTTTCGGTTCATTAAATATGCATTAGCAATATATACACCATTTTGACAAATCTTGAAAAAAAAAAAAATATGAATAACAATGTGAAATGTAGAGTATGTACATGACGTTCAGATATTACACTAGAATTGCTTTTCATTATCATTCACGCCTAATCTGCATGATTCACAGCACAGTCTGCAATAACTCGGAGACAAATTGCATGACTTATTTTCAGAAGGATGATATAGAAACTTCCGTTGCATAACTTTATATTACATTTCATTACATCGATTGCAATTACTTCCTTACAATCACATGCATTGTAGGATTATCTGTCTTCATTGATGCTTCCTCTGCAATAACGTAAATCAATACTTTAAGACTAGGAACATCTTTGAACATCTTTGAACATCTTTGAACATCTATGAACATCTATGGACATCTATGAACATCCATGAACATCTATGAACATCTATGAACATCAATGAACATCAGTGAACATCTATGAACATCTATGAACATCAATGAACATCTATGAACATCAATGAACACCTATGAACAATTATGAACATCTATGAACATCCATGAACATCCAAGAACATCTATGAACATCTATGAACATCTATGAACATCTATGAACATCCAAGAACATCTAGGGTACATCTATGAACATCTATGAACATACAAGAACATCTATGAACATCCATGAATATCCATGAACATCTATGAACATCTATGAACATCTATGAACATCCAGGAACATCTAAGAACATCTTATCATAGTGTCAAAAGAGGTATATTATCCCTTATAACGTAAAACGCCGCTGTTGAAAATATTTCTCCTTCGCTACATAATGTTTCAAAATACCACGTCATTCCCAAGGTAGAAACACATACGATACGATATCTCAGAGGTAGCAAATCATCTTTAAAATACCAAGCCTTAGTCAAGGTCGGGTCTTTTTCTCCCGAGAAACTAATTAATTCTTCAAGGTATTGTGAGTTATTTTTATTTCACCTTCTTTCTTTTCCTTTCTTTGTATCTGGTGTCTTTTCTGTTCCATTTTGTTTCATCTCGTTTTCATGTCTGTTTGTCTGTTTCTCGTTTCTTGTCTTGGATTTGTCTCCTTCCCAAAAAGTAATTAGTTCTTGGAGGTAGCTTTTCGTATTTCATCTTAATTGTTATTTTTCATCCCCTCCCTCCCTCTCTCTCTCTCTCTGTGTGTCTTTCTCCCTCTTTCTCTTTCCCTCTCTGTATCTCTCTCTTTCTAGTCACGTGTCTCTATTACCTTCAATATCTTTTCGCTCGTGTTATTTTTTCCTATTTTAACATTCCTCTCTTATTTTTACTCCAGTTTCCTTCTCTCCAATGTTTTATAATCATGGTCGTTACATAATCCTTCAAAATATTACTTCTGAGCTGATTCTTGAAACAAACAAACAGATATGAAGATCTATATAGGCATCTACACAAAAAAAAAAAAAAAAAAAAAAAAAAACACGTGAGTATCGAACTGTAACTTATTATTTTTTTTTAAATAACAAACCCACAAATTAATCTCGGTCAGGGATTCATTTCTGCGATAAATAACTTCACGATAAAAGAATGACATGTCGTAATGGTATCCTGTCTGCAATGGTAGTTGTGTATTAACCTTGGGAAGCGTTATTAGTTAAATGAGATCGTAACTCAAGGTCCTCCTGTTAAAATGCTTAGCCTTCAGACGCATGTCATTCTACAGCCTATTAAACAGATAATATCCTCAGTGGTACACAGAATTGAACATTATATTAAGACTGTCCACTTCTTGCGTTTGTTGTAGGAAAAGAAGTTCAAAGTTGCACAGTATGATAGATTGGTTTCAATGACATTATGAAAGTTGTGCGTAATGTATTTTTGACTGTAATGGAGAGTAATTTAAGAAATTTAATAAGTGATGAAGAAATAAAAGCAAGGAATACTGCATCTAGCAACATGTAACATCGACCGTGATGCAAGCTTACGTGTTCGTAATTTAGGGTGAAGTTATTTCAGTCCGGCGCGACCTCCGCCTGAAAAGACGGCCTCCCTGGCTGGTGATCTTCTCAAGGGGAAAAGACGGCTTTCTGGTCTGATTTGTGAGGGTCAGGATGTAAAGAGGAAGGAAGAGAGGAGGAAACAGTCACGTGTTCAAAGTCGTACAGTATAATAGATGCACGACCCTGCACGCAAATGCATGCATACATTCATATGAATATATCTACAGCCATGCACACACACACACACACACACACACACACACACACACACACACACACACACACACACACACACACACACACACACACACACACACACACACACAAACACACACACACACACGCACACACACACACACACACACACACACACACACACGCGCGCGCGCGCGCGCGTAAGTGTATATAAATATATATGTGCGTGTGGATATACTTTGCAGAACCAAACTTTCCATAATTTCTTACACGACGTTTAGATGAAATCTCCATGTTACTGATTTAGAATACTATATTCATGAAGGTTTCTGATGCACGTCACGGAAAGTGATATGCTATCTAAAACCTGTTTGTACACAGGAAATCAAACTACAGAGTAAGTCAGTGTTTGACTGGAGCAACTGACTCCAGTCTTATCTTTTCTTAGTCTTGTAACGACAAACGGTCAGGTGGATGACTGCCATTTCATCCACACGGATTCAAAAATACCCCCGCCAACCTTCCCCCCTAAAAATTAGAACAACCGCATATTAACCAAGCAGACTAAATTACCCCTCCCACCACAAAACAACAACAACAAAAAAACGTGTATTATTTGTCTATGCACAAGCAGGACCAGCAAACATTCCAGTTGCTTGCTGACTCGTTCACTTGACGGCGTAATGCTAGTGCTGCCACCTGTCCCTTTCGCCATATGCTCGTTCCGTCAAATACCCGTCGGTGAAATCGGTCTTTGGGTGAAATGCTCGTCAGGTTAAATGGCCATTAGTGTAATGTTCGCCAGCCGGAAGCCGAGGTAAGGGCCTGCTTCGACTGAGCAATTCGCCCTTTTTTTCCTGTGAAGAACGGGGAATGTAACTGTTTGCGTGTTTCTACTGGAACTGCTGATACGAAGGGAATAGTCGAGAAGTTTAACCGATTAACCAACCCCTACATCACATCGATACTTACAAAATCAACATAATGGATACCAACCTTGCCTATAGGACCAGGAAAACGGGCCCAATATACCAAACAATATTCCCATTTAGATCAAAATAAAGCTGAAATCGAGGGCCTTCGGTGAAGAGATTAAAAAAAAAAAAAAAAAAATCCAAGAGGAAAGTAGTTGGCCTCATATGGATCGACATTTTATCCCCAGTAGTAAAGGGACGACCTGCAGCCTCATAGCAGGCATGCCAAAAGGCCCACAAAGACCCGGTGACGACCTATGTCCAGCTACGACCACCCTTGTCAGATCAGCCCAGCTCTCGCGGTCAGATTGATCTCTCCGATACACAGTTTACTGCTCATGACATTCAGAGAAGTCTTCATTTGTCACAACTCTTGTCGAAATTTGTCATCTTAGTGTCGCTATAGACGCTCATTGTATATCATTTATGCAATCGATGTTGCATCTCTGTTTTATTATGCAACAGCTACATCGAATTTAAAACCAGTATAAGAAAAGGCAATTTAGTTCGTTGTATCATGCATACAGTGATCAGTCGCAGAGTCAAGGTTTGCAAAAAAAAAAGTCGCAACAGTTTGATTTTAAACGTATAAAACGCAACAATATTAAGAACAGCTGAACAAGATGAATAACTGAACAAGATAGATAACTGAATAAGATAAATTGCAGATGAACAATGTAAACTAAACACAATGAATAACAACCGAATAAAAGAGATGATGGCTGAACAAAATTATTAACAACTGAACAAAACAAATAACTGAAGAAATTAAATAACAAACAAAATAAGTAACAAAAGGACAAGACAATACCTAAAGAAGGTAAATAACCAAAGCCAAAATAACAAACAAGAAAAACTTATAACAAACAAGAAAAACTTATAACAAACAAGAAAAACTTATAACAAACAAGAAAAACTTATAACAAACAAGAAAAACTTATAACAAACAAGAAAAACTTATAACAAACAAGAAAAACTTATAACAAACAAGAAAAACTTATAACAAACAAGAAAAACTTATAACAAACAAGAAAAACTTATAACAAACAAGAAAAACTTATAACAAACAAGAAAAACTTATAACAAACAAGAAAAACTTATAACAAACAAGAAAAACTTATAACAAACAAGAAAAACTTATAACAAACAAGAAAAACTTATAACAAACAAGAAAAACTTATAACAAACAAGAAAAACTTATAACAAACAAGAAAAACTTATAACAAACAAGAAAAACTTATAACAAACAAGAAAAACTTATAACAAACAAGAAAAACTTATAACAAACAAGAAAAACTTATAACAAACAAGAAAAACTTATAACAAACAAGAAAAACTTATAACAAACAAGAAAAACTTATAACAAACAAGAAAAACTTATAACAAACAAGAAAAACTTATAACAAACAAGAAAAACTTATAACAAACAAGAAAAACTTATAACAAACAAGAAAAACTTATAACAAACAAGAAAAACTTATAACAAACAAGAAAAACTTATAACAAACAAGAAAAACTTATAACAAACAAGAAAAACTTATAACAAACAAGAAAAACTTATAACAAACAAGAAAAACTTATAACAAACAAGAAAAACTTATAACAAACAAGAAAAACTTATAACAAACAAGAAAAACTTATAACAAACAAGAAAAACTTATAACAAACAAGAAAAACTTATAACAAACAAGAAAAACTTATAACAAACAAGAAAAACTTATAACAAACAAGAAAAACTTATAACAAACAAGAAAAACTTATAACAAACAAGAAAAACTTATAACAAACAAGAAAAACTTATAACAAACAAGAAAAACTTATAACAAACAAGAAAAACTTATAACAAACAAGAAAAACTTATAACAAACAAGAAAAACTTATAACAAACAAGAAAAACTTATAACAAACAAGAAAAACTTATAACAAACAAGAAAAACTTATAACAAACAAGAAAAACTTATAACAAACAAGAAAAACTTATAACAAACAAGAAAAACTTATAACAAACAAGAAAAACTTATAACAAACAAGAAAAACTTATAACAAACAAGAAAAACTTATAACAAACAAGAAAAACTTATAACAAACAAGAAAAACTTATAACAAACAAGAAAAACTTATAACAAACAAGAAAAACTTATAACAAACAAGAAAAACTTATAACAAACAAGAAAAACTTATAACAAACAAGAAAAACTTATAACAAACAAGAAAAACTTATAACAAACAAGAAAAACTTATAACAAACAAGAAAAACTTATAACAAACAAGAAAAACTATTGTTTATTTCGAGGGAAATTAATTCTTAAGATAATGGTCATCTGATTCGCTCAAGTTTTTTTCTGCATTGCTTTCCTCAACCATTTATTTTTTCTTGCAAAGATCCCGTGCTATAGTTTGCAAGACGTATGCTATTTCATGCCGATTATCTCCTGTTGCTCTCCATGAATACCAATACCCACGGCATAATGCGTTTATCGTTGTATTCGGGATCATAACACTTTGTAAGACGGTTACTCGCTTACTACGATCGGATCTGTTTTGGTATTAATACATTTTTCTTATTGTATACGTTGTCTTGTGGTTGCTTGTACCTTTGGAGTGCCATGGAGTCCGAGTTTGCATTGTCTTTCTCTTGAGGGCTATCAGTTTTGATGGATTTTTTTTGTTTGGTGTGCGTCTGTGTCTTTGTTTGTTTGTATACTTGGTTGGAAATGCGGTGGGGATGGCTCCAATTATTTTCTTTTCAGGTTATCACATTTTCTAACTTTTATTTTGTTTTTTGTTGTTTTTTTTCTCTCTATTTTGTGTCTCTTCTTCTCTTCTTTTTCCGTTCTAGGGATATTGATATGTATATTTTTTCATTCCTTTTCTATTTTTTTCTCTCTTCCCTTTTTGTCTCCCTCTCTCTCTTTCTTCCCTCCTTCCCTCCATTCTTTTCCCTTTCCCGTCGTCCTTCTCTCTCCCTCTTCGTCTTTTCCCATTCCTTCCCTTTTATCCCTTCTTTTATCCTTCATCTCAAATATTTTCCTGTCGTCCTTCTCTCTCCCTCTTCGTCTTTTCCCATTTCTCCCCTTTTCTCTCTTCTTATATCCTTCCTCTCCAATCTTTTCCTTCCTTCCTAACCTTCGTATTTATTCCTGTACTCTTCCTTTTCTCTCTTCTTCTATCCAGTCTTTTCCTCCCCTTCTTACCTTCGTATTTATCCCTGTGCTCTTCTTTTTCTCTCTTCTTCTCTCCAACCTTTCCCTTCCCTCCTTACCTTCGTATTTATTCCTGTACTCTTCCTTTTCTCTCTTCTTCTTTCCAACCTTTTCCTTCCCTCCTTACCTTCGTATTTATCCCTGTGCTCTTCTTTTTCTCTCTTCTTCTCTCCAACCTTTTCCTTCCCTCCTCCCCTTCGTATTTATTCCTGTACTCTTTGCATTTAATTCTCACATTTCAGGGCTCGGCGATAAACTAGGGATCAGGCAAGGGTGTTCATCAGGGAGGTCCCATATTTTCACTCGTTACCGTCTTGACTCCGACGCTGGAAAGCTAATACCATAATGGAAAAGGGATTTGATTGTTTTGTTTTCTTTACAACTGCGCCTCGTTAGAAGCAGATGCAGTGGTAGGATTGTGTCTCTCCTATTCCCTTCTCTTTCTCTTTTTCTTTCTTTCTTTCTTTTCTTCTTCTCTTCTTCTTCTTCTTCTTCTTCTTCTTCTTCTTCTTCTTCTTCTTCTTCTTCTCTCTCTCTCTCTCTCTCTCTCTCTCTCTCTCTCTCTCTCTCTCTCTCTCTCTCTCTCTCTCTCTCTCTCTTGTTTTATTTTAAGTTCATGCATTTATATTTTCATTTGTGGATGTGCCTCTGTGCGTTTGTATTTGTATGTTTATGTTATCTCCTGGAAACCTGTATTGGTGCACATACGCCTTTCATGTATACAAGCTTAAACTGTGTGTCTGTGTTTTTATCTGCCTGCTTTATGTGTGTGAGTGCGTGCGAGTGTTCGTGTGCCCGTGTTTTTGAGAGTACATGTTTTAGAGAATGTACGTGAGACAAAATTTATCTTCGACCATCACACTTTAGCAGCGCGAGGGCCCCGCTCTCTGGCTCCCCAAAGAGGAAACTTGTTTAGCATTCCCGAGCCGAGCGCGGCGACGGCAACCCCGCTACGGTAGCATCTCGTTTGAGAACTGTCAATTAGCACCTAAAATAATGGCAGCCGCTAATGGTCGCGGCTTTTGTTTACCAACACCGATACATTCACATACTGGACGTAATCTCGTGATTGGCAAGCTCGAATCTATTAGCGGCGGAGACGGAGCGAAACCTGTTTGGGAATGTCCGAAAGAAAGAAAAAAGAAGGAAGAGGATAAAAACTTTTATTAGAATATATTAGGTGAAAAAAAAAGAACTTTGGTATATGAAGCAACGTATTCAATTATGGGAAAAGGGAAGAGGCAAATGAATCGAATGCATTTTACCTTTTATCAATTTTCTTAAGAATATCACAAAGTTGCACTTCCATTTTGGGAAAGCATCGTTTGCTAATGGCATGATATTTATGGACGATTAATAGCTTGTGACTAATGAACGAAATCGTATCAACACAAATGCATTAAGTCGATACCTTCAGCGTGTTTGTCTTATTAATTCAAGCCAATATCATTAACTATATCATATCAAATAGCACTAAGTCAAAAGCGTGGCATAAGCTTCAGCAGCTATGAACTAAGATATCATAAACTCCAGCGCAGATAATTGAACAACAGAAAAAAAGAACTCACAAGCTCTATCTAAACTAATAGCTTGCTGGATAATAAGAGATGCATTGAATAATTCCTCCTCTGCAATATTGACTTTAAGGTTTGCCGTGAGTTTTCTTGCAAGGAACTAAAACCAGCACGTTTTCCGTTCGGCTTTAGAACGTTGTTTAAGTACCAAAGGCTGTAGATAACCTTTCAATATATAAGTACCCTCTTGTTTACCACCAAAGGGAATCTATACATATCTTAAAAGAATGAAAATAAATAGGGTAATAATTTTTTTTTCTCGATTTCCAAGACACGTAACGAGGATATCCTTTAGCGGCGACATGAAAAAAAGAAAAGAAAAATAAGAGAAAGAAAAAAAGAAAATTCGCAGCCCAGGGACACGACAGAAGGGAAGAGTTGCAACAATAAACAATAAAGTTTATAAAAGCGAATCAGGACGGTGTTTCAACGCTCCTTCAGGACAGGACCAATAAAGATGGGAGGAGCCAGGGAGGGCCAGAGGCAAAAAAAGGCCAGACTCGGTTCTTAAAGCAAATTGATGGCTGAGAAGTGGCTGAAAGACTGCTTGCTTGGCGGTGCTTGCTTGGAGAGGTCGATTTTACGATTTTTTTATATTTTTTTCTTTTTTGAATTTTTGAATTTCGATGCGACTTGTTTCCAATTTTTTGTTGTTGTTCATTTCGATATGTGATTTTTCTTCTTTCCTTTTGTTTATGAGTAGTTTGAGCTTGATTCTAGTCTGATTGTAATGGTTTTATTTTGATATAAATTTTGAGAAAAAGCAAAAAAGCAGTATGAATTTTATTTTCAGTTTTGTATATTTGAATTAAGTTTCCATCACTAAGTTTTGTATACATTTCCATTTTTAATTTTGTGTCTGTATTAAATTTCTGTTCTTAATTCGTATCTGAAGGAGATGACTTCTTTTGATTTTGCTTTTTCATTAAAAAAAATCAGCTTAATTTTTCATCTTTATTTATATCTACTTCATTCATATACGTAGCTATCTATTATTGTCTCCCTAAGTTTGAGTTTGATTTGGTGTCCCTTGGAAGCCGAAAAAGGAGGCTTCCAGTGAAGAAATTTTCCCCAAATGTTTTGATACCATTATCGCTCACTCTGAAGCTTCGTCAAATCTGCCTCTCAATCTTAACTTTCAACTTGCAACTCTCTTTTCCTTCTTATTTATTTATTTATTTATTTATTTATTTATTTATTTATTATTATCTTTTGCAGACGGCTTGAGCAATTTTAACTTTTCGTTTTTTTTTTCCTTGCAAACTTCTTTTTTTTTTCTTTCCTTTTTAACGAATGTCTGATCTTCATATTTTATTGTATTCTTGATTGAAGCTTTATTGTTCGTCGAGTTATATAGTCAATTCGTTCTATGTTGGATGCATACGAACCTACTCATTTTCTCATATAAAACATTTCGTTAGTGAAATAATTCCTTTTTCTATTTAAACCATAAAGTGAACGATGAGATTATGAACTTGTAAATAAGGATTAGATATTGTTAAAAAAAAGGCCTCTGTTTAAACTTAACAATTGGGATTTCGCTTCAATCTCCCACTGATTCAATAAAGAATTGGATTTACTTAGTGAACTGTGATTTTTTTGTATTTACTTGAGTGCTTTTTGACGAGTCTTTATAGATATATAGATATTATTTTTTTTTTTGTTTTTGAGTTATGGATCTCTCTCTCTCTCTCTCTCTCTCTCTCTCTCTCTCTCTCTCTCTCTCTCTTCT
>NC_061838.1:19920042-19930042 GCF_019202785.1 Penaeus chinensis | reverse complement strand
GATATTAATTACAGTACTAATAATGATAATGATGATAGTGATAACAATGATTATAGCAATGATAATAATGATGATATCAATGATAATTACAATAATGATAAAACATTTGATACTTATGATAATAACAATAATAATGATAATAATGAGAATAAAGAAGATAATGATGATGATAATAATAATAATGATAACTACTATAATATTGATAACAGTAATACTAAATAATGATAATGATAATAATAATGATAATAATGATAATGATAATAACAGTAATAATAATGAAAATAATAATAACGATGATGACGATAATGCTAATAATAATAATATATTTTAATAGTAATATTGATAATTAAAATAATAGTGATAGTGATAATAATGATAATATATTATTGAAAATGGTAATAGCGATGATGATGATGCTAATAATATTAATGATAATAATAATACTAATAATAATGTTGATGATAATAATGATAACGATAATACCAACAACAATAATAATAATGATAATAATAATAATAATAATAATAATAATAATAATAATAATAGTAATAATAATAATTATGGTAACAATTATATGAATGAAACTAATGACAACCATAATAATAATAATAATAATAATAATAATAATAACACCACCAACAACAACAACAGCAAAACAACAACAACAACAACAAAAACAATAATAGTAATAATAATAATAATAATAATAATAATAATAATTATAATAATAACAATAATGATAATAATAATTGTAATAATAAGGATAACGATAATGATGCTAATAATAGCAATAGTAATAATGATAAAGATAAAGATGATAGTGATAATGCTAATAATAATAATAACAACAACAAAAATAGTAATGATAATATCAATGATAATAGTGATGATGATAATAATAATAATAATAATAATAATAATAATAATAATAATAATAATGAAAATAATAAAGATAATGATGGCAATGATAATTATTATTATCATCGTTTTCATATTACAATCATTATCATTATTATTATTAATTATTATTAGTACCATCATCATTATCATCATTATTATTATCATTATTATTGCTATCATCATCATTAGTATCATCACCACCATTCCAATTATTTTTGTTATGATGGCGTAGGCAGAATTAATACTGACAATTATTATAATGATGGTAATTATAGTAATAAGGATGCAATAAATTAGGGACTAATGATATTTCAATATTCGTATTATTATAGAAAGAGAGAGATAGATGACTTCATATGAGCGGCAATGGTGATAATAATGGTGACGATTATGGTGATAGCTGATAAAGGGAGATAATAATGATAATGATAAGGATAAAAGATAGGAGGATGGTAATGACAACAAAAACAGTCTTGATAATAATAGTGATAATGATGTTTAATGATGCTGATAATGATACTGATGGTGTTGATAATAATAATAGTGATAATAATATTTAATGATGCTGATAATGATACTGATGGTGTTAATAATAATGATAGTGATGATATTGATAATGATAATAATAATAATAATGATTTTGATAATAGTAATGATGCAAGCTATAAATAATGAAAACAGTAAACCCTTCAGCCATAAATAACAACAATAATGATCATAACTAAAACAGTCATTCTTATTACTATCATAACCGGTCTGATCTCAGTCTAATATACCCTCTACGAACCAACGCGTCCAACCCTCTTGGCTACGTATCTCATGCCCCATCACTATAACGAGTCCTTCTCATCTCTCCCCAAAGCGAGAGCAGGATGCTGACCGAGGATGCTGACCGAGATCATTGCCACATCGCTCGCCGACCTCCTCCGCGCCTTCAAGAACGCTTATAAGAACGGTCTCGCCTGCGGTCAGAGACGCTGCGGCCTCTGTGCGTTTTTGCTGGGAGATTCATTGGCAATGGAGGAAGAGGAGCGTGGATGGGTATGTGTGGAGGGGGGAGAGGGGGAGGAGGGGGAAGGGAGAGAGGTGGAGAGGGAGGAGGGGAGGAGGGAGGGGGAGAGGAGAGAGGAGGGAAAGGGAAGGGGAAGGGAGATGGGGGGAGGGGGAGGGGAGAAGGAGGAGGGGGGGAAGGGAGAGGGGAGGAGGAGAAGGGAGAGAGGGGGAAGGGGAGGAGGGAGGGGGGAGGGAAGGGGAGAGGGGGAAGAGGAGGACAGGGGATGAGGAGAGATCGGGGATGGACTGGAAGCGAAGGAGGGGAGAGGGAGGAGAATGGGGAGGAGGGGGAAACGAAGGGATGAGCGGAAGGAATAAAGGAGGAAAAGGAGGAAAAGGGAGAGGGGAGGAGAAGGAGGAGAGGGGGGAGATGGGAAAAGGGGGAGGGAAGAGAGATGGGGGGGAGTGGGGGGAGAGGGGGGTGGGAAGGTTGAGGGAGGGGAAGGGAAATTTTAAAGCGGGGAGGAGGGGGAGGGAGGGGGAGGGAGGAGAGAGACGGGGAAGGGAAAGGGAGGGGGAAGGGGAGAAGGAAGATGAGGGTTGGGGAGGGGAGGGGGGAAAAGGGGAGAAGGAGGGAGGGGTTTTTGGGGGGGGGGAGGATGTTGGGGGATAGGTGGGGTGTGGCGTTGGGGGGGGGGTGGGGGGTGGGGGGGGGGACGTAGAGTGGGAGAAAGATGGGTATGGTAATGTATTGGAAAGAGGAGCACTTGTTACTGTACGAAAGTAATCCTGTGGTTTATTGATTCTTATGTGTTAGGTTATGTCTGTGCACCATATGTTTTCAAGTTTATATATGGAGAGCGTACGTAAGGAAGATGTGTATGTATGTATGTGTGTGTGTACATGGGTAGAGTGCGTTAAAAGTGTCAACCTATAATTATATTTACATGTAATTATATTTAACTATATGTTATTTCCCAATTTGGGGCAGTTCCCGGGTTAATTATGTTAATTAAAGATTAGAAATTTTAAATTTTATCCCTGATATTAACTCTCACTTAGCTGAATCTACATTGGTTTGCTGAAGGTATATCTAGCCACTATTAAAGGGAGAACGACGTAAAGAAAAACGGCGAGGATTAATCAGAATTAGTTAAAACAACAAAAAAACAGGAGGAGAGAGAGAGAGGGGAGAATGGGGAGAAGAAGGAAGGGGGAAAGGTGAGAGGAGGAAGGGGGGGGATTTAAGAGGGGAGGGGGAGGGTGGGGAAAGGAGGGAGGAAGAGGGAGAAGGAGAAGGAAAGGGAGAGGAAAGGAGGAGAGGAAAATGGAGAGGGAGAAGGAAAAGGAGAGAGTGAGTGAGTAGGTGAGAGAGAGAGAGAGAGAGAAAAAAAGAAAGAGACGGGGGATGATGGGGGGAGAGAGAGAGCAGAGAGATAAAAACAGAAACAAGGAGAGAGAAGAGAGAGAAAAATGAGCGCGAGAAGGAGAGAGAAAGAGGAAGAGGAAGGAGAGGAGAGATGGCAACAATGATGACGACAGGAAAGGAAACCCACACACACACACATACACATACAGACACACACACACACGCACGCACACACACAGGAACTTTGTGTTCTCGCCCATTAGTGATGATAATGATTAAGATCACTTATGATATATCAGAAAAGTTGCACAAGGAGGGATAATAATGATGAAGTTGACAGTAATGAAGGCGGTCTTGATGATAATGATAATGGCAACAATGATAATTATCTTTCACGATTGCTGTGATAATGGTGATTATGATGATGATAACGATAATGATAACAACAACAATATAATAATGATAAAAATTTAAAGATAATAAAAGTAAAAAGTAATATATAATAATATAATAATAATAAAAAAATAAGGATTAAATTTAAAGATGTTGATGATGATGATGATAACAAATTTTAATTGTATAATAATAATAATTAATATTATGATAATAATTTGCAATAATTAATGTTAAAGATAACATCAATAGTAACAATAAATTGTTTCAAGTTTTTTTTTTATGGTGATAACAGTAATAATGGTATTAGGCATTTTGATAATTTTTTTAATATTTTTTATTTGATAATGTCAATGATAGTGATAATGATAATAATGATAGTGATAACGATAATGATAAAAATTATGATAAGGAAAACAATAATGATGATGATTATAATTGTAATAACAATAATGCATTTTTCTGGCTATTTTGTTGCTGATTTAAAGCTAATATCCCCTTAGATAAATTGTTGGTCATCGTAATTACTGGTACAATTCGCGTCTTTACTGTAACTATTATCATTATTTACCTTTACACCCATAATTACAGAGTGTAATATCTATAAATCACATTTTCATTTTAACAATTATCACTACCGATAAGTTGCCACAGTCACAAGAATGATTGTAGTGTAGTATCTATAATGACAATATGACCACCGTCTTGACACACACGATAACTGACCTTTAGAAAATCATCGTCTCTTTCGACACCAAAAAGTCCCAAACAGTTACCACTCCGGCGGTCTCATTAAAACGTGAATTTTTAACGCCGGCGAGAATCCCCTAAGACCTTTGTGGTTTCGTTGGGACCTTATGGGCAAGAAGGGCACGCGAGAGCCGTCCGCTGTCCATGGCTTGACCACATGTTCCTCCCTCCTCCCCCCTCCCCCCCTCTTTACCTTCTCCTCCCTTCCCCCTCTTATCCTGTCTCCTACATCCCACCCCCGCCCCTGGCCTCCCGGATCCTGGGTGGGGCATGGGCGTCTCTTTCCCACACAGACGCCCGTGGACTTTCCACAGGCAACGTACATGGACAACACACCCGATACAGAATCGACAGACGCACAAAATTTAACACACACAAACACTCTCTTTTCCTCACACACACTCCACAAACACACAAAACACAACCACACATACACACACTCACACAAAAACAACACACAAACACACACATACAACCATACACACCTCACACAAAAAACACAAAACCCCACACACACCACAAAATAAAAGGGGGTACAAACGATATGGACCAGCAAACACTTATGCACATGAAAAAAGTACTCACAACACAATTCACATGCACACAGACACACGCCCACAATGCCGCCCATCGCATTCAGAGGCAGGTACGCCCACCTTCGTTGACTTGAATCCCTCCTTTCCTCTCTCCCCCCACCTGCCCCTCCCTCTTCCCCACCTACCGCATTCCCCTCTCTCTTCTCCTCTTCCTCTCCCTTTTTTGTCCTCCCTTCTTTTTTTTTCTCCCTTCTTTTCCTTTCCCCTCACTTTCCCCTTCCTCTTCCCTTTCTCTCTCCTCCTCTCTCTCCCCTCCCTTTTCCCTTCCCCAAACCTACCTCTCTATTCCCTTTCTCTTCTCTTCTCTTCCTCTTTTCCCCCTCTTCTTTCCCTTATCATCTTCCTCTCCCCCTCCTCTTCCTCCCTATCCTCTTTCCCCTCTTTCCCCCTTTTCCTCTCTTTTCTTCTTCTCTCCCCCCTCCCCCTTTTTCCCCCCTCCTCCTCTTCTCTCTCTCTCCTTTTCACTTCTTTCTCTTCTTCTCTCCCTCCTCCCTTTTTCTCGGTCTCTCCTTTTTCCCCCCTCCCCTTCCTCCCAATTAAAAATACCCCTGCCCTTCCCCCTTCCCCTTCCCCTTTACCTCCCCTTTTATCCCCTTTTCCCTCCCCGCTCCCCCACGTCAACCCAATGTATTCCTTTCCCCCTTTTCCCCTTTTTCTTTCCCCCTCCCCCCTTCTCCCCCTCTCTTCTCCCCTCTCCCCTTTCATTTTCCACTCTCTTCTCCCTTAGTCTCCACATTCCCCTCTCTCCCTTTTCTCCCTTCCTTTTCAAACCTTCCCCTTTCTCCCACTCCCTTTCCTTCTCTCTCTTCCCCTCCCTCCCCCCCCCTTTCCCTCCCTTCCCCTTTTTTTTTTTGGGCTTCTCTCTTCTTTTCTCCTCTCCCTTTTATCTCCTTCAACCCCCCCCTCCTCTCCCTTTCCCTTCTTCTTTTTTCTCCCTGCTCTCCCTCTTTTTTCCCTTTCCCCTACCCCTCCCCCCTCCCCCCCTACTCCTTTTTCTCCCCCCTTCCCTCCTTTCCCCCTTTCCTACCCCCTTTCTCTCCTCCCTCCATCTCTCTCTCCTTTCCCCCCCTTCCCTCTCTCCTCTCCCTTTCCACCTCTCTTCCTCTCTTACCCTCCACCTCCCGTGTCTCTCCCTCTCCCCAGATCTTCCTCCCTCTCCCCTTCCCACTCATCCCCTCTCCCTTCCCCAATTCCCCCCCTCTCTTCCCACCTTTTCCCCCACTTCCCCCCCCTCCCTTTTCCCCCCTCCCCCCCCTTTTCCCCTTTCCCCCCTCTCCCCCACTCTCCCTCCCTTTTCCCCCCTCTCCCCACTCTTTCCCCCTTTCCCCCACTCTCCCACCTCCCTCCCCTATCCCTTCCTCCTCTCCCTCTCCTTCCCCACTGTCCCCCACCCCTGATCTAACACATTCCCCGCCTACCACACTTCCTGGGTCACTCGCGCTCACACCACACCTAAATAAGAACATTTTACGGACTACTTTATAGACCCGGACACGAAGGCAAACGCGGCCGAGGGAGGAAGAGAAGGAGAGAGAAAGAGAGGGTGAGAGAAAGAGAGGGAGGAAGAAAAGGAGAGAGAAAGAGAGGGAGGAAGAGAGGGAGAAAGAGAAGGAAAGAGAAAGAGAGGGAAGAAGAAAGGGAGAAAGAGAAGGAGAGAGAAAGAGGGGATAGGAGAGACGGAGAGAGAAGAGAAGAGAGGGAGAGAGAAGACGAGGGGAAAGATGAAGGGGGGAACTGAGGGGGAAAAGAAAAGGGAGGAAGGTGGGGGGGGAAAGGAGAAGAAAGGAAAGGAAGAGGGAGAAGGGAGGGGGGAAGGAAGGGAGAGAAAGAGAGGGAGGAAGAGATGGAAAAAAGGAGAGTGAGAGGGGGAGAAAGAGAAGGAGAGAGAAAGAGAAGGAGGAAGACAAGGAGAGAGAAAGAGAAGGAGGAAGAGAGGGGAGAAAGAAAAGAAGAGAGAGAAAGAGGGAAAATGATAGGGATGAAAGGGGAAAGGAAAGGGAGAAAGAGGGGGAAAAGGGGAAGAATGAGACGGAAGGAGAGGGAGAAAAAGAGGGAGAATGAAATGGTGAAAGAATGGATGGAGATGGAGAAAGAGGAAGAAAGAAAGAGGGAGAGAGAGAGAGAAATATAGAAAGAGAAAGAGAAACAAAGAGAGAGAGAAAGAAATATGAAAAGAGAAACAAAGAGAGAGATAGAAAGAAAATCGACGAAAATGAGAGAAAAGAAATCGGCGAGAAACAAAGAAAGGGAAATAAAAGGGAAAAGAATAAAGCGAAGGAAATAATGGGCGAGCGATAGGACGCTAATGAAATATAAAGGAAGGAGTGAACTGGTTTACTTATAATAAAATGCGATATAAAAACGGTTTGGAAAAATAACAGAATGCTTCACCCCCTTAAAAGATAATAAAATCAGTTTGAGAGATTTTTTTGGGTGAGGATATTTCATATAAAAAAAACATATTTATGTACATATACACACATGCATGCATACTTTTCATCTTTTACATAACATTATTATATCATGCGCATACATAATAAAATTTATAATATATCCCATTACTTTTGCATACGCCATTGTTGAAATGTTACACCAACATTATTTCCTTACATACATTTATTTTCTTACATTAAAAGACATAATGCATAGGATACTTTATATTAATACATACATCGAAACATTTTTAATATATAATATTATTATATATTATATTTTTATTTTTATAAAAGCACCACAACTCACACAACACACACCAACACAACACACATATATTATATATTTTTATTAAATATAATTATATATATATTTTGTTAATGCATTATGCCGCGGCCTTCAAAAGCAAAAAACTCCCCCAAAAATTTGTTTATTTTAAAATTTTGACAGGGACAGACAAACAGATAGGAACAGCTTTATTTTTTTTTTTTTTTTTTTTTTTTTTGTTTTTTTTTTTTTTTTGGGATGATATAAACGGGGGTGCAACCGACCCGAGACCCAGCGCGGCGCATAGCAATTACACGTGTCTATAAGCCTTGTTTTCCTGGAGTCCACCTCGAAGGAAATCCTGCATTGCGCACCTCCGACGCCCTTTAGCACCTCCCGTGACGGACAGATCCCCAGAGCCGAGTTCCTCCCGGCCTGAGGAAGCGGATCCTCGGCGGAGAGGGTGGTAGCCGCGCGGTGGTGGTCGTCATCGTCATCTCCTACGCAGCGAGGCGCTTCTGGAACGACCCCACCCCTTTGCCTTCTCCTTCCCCTCCCCTCTGTCCCCCCTCTGACCTCCCCCTCCTCCCCCTACACTCCCTCCGCCCTCCCTCCCTTCCATCCTCCCCTCTCGCACGCTCCAGGGCCTCCGTCAGAGAGACCACACCTTCGCACTGACCTTTAAGTGTGTCCATAAAGGTGTAAAAAGGAAAAGGGGAAAAATCATCAGCGACTTCAAAGCACGCCGTTCGCATTCTCTGGGCCTGATTTAGTTTGGCGGCTTTATGCTCATCTCCCTCGCTCTCTCCGCATCTCCACCCCCCCCCCCCCCCCTTTTTTTTTTTTTTTTTTTTTTTAGGTTTCTTTCGATCTCCATTTCTTTCTTTCTTCGTCTTTGTCTTATTTTTTCTGTCTGTCTGTCTGTCTCTATCTCTGGCTTTGTCTCTTTCTATGTCTCTCTCTCTCTCTCTCTCTCTCTCTCTCTCTCTCTCTCTCTCTCTAACCCACCCACCCTCCCTTCCTCCCCCTCTCTCTCCCTCGTTTGAAGCAAATAGAGAACAAGCAATTAATTTTACATAAACTCGCGGCTACTCTACGACGCTCAATAAAAAAAAAAAAAAAATGAAAAAACAAATCAAATACGGATGATGAATAATAAAGAAAATTTATTCAACATGAACATCATAATCAGTCAGTATGAAAATTCCGATTTTCTGTCATAACCTGTTATTTGCACTTAATCACTGTCCGGTTCAGCATCAGGTGTATCGCAGGTAGCCAAATTAGAGGCTACTTCGATCGTGTTTTTGTACGACAAGATCTTCCTCGTATTTTGAAATTTTGCTCAAAATATTTGCTCGTCTTTCCTCCTATTTTACATTTTTTTTTTTTTTTTTAATCTTTGGTAATCAGCCTATCCCTTAAAAAAGTAGATTACTAAGTAGATTAAGAAAATGATAGATGTATCTGAACAAATTATTTAGATCTAAGCCTCACGTTATATAACATAGTGATTTGTTTTATTATATTTATTTTGAACTATATATCCTATTGGTCAGTCTATATTCGGAGGAGAAAAAAAAGAAAAGAAAATGAAAAGAGAAATGAAAGGAAATCAAAGCTCTACATCGAAACTTGATATCATGTGATAGTATCCATTAATATTACTATAATTTACGGAAAATACTAGACAAAAATCTTTTTAAACCTAAACATAGCAAAAATCAACTTATAATCTTCATTAGCTTTGCTTTCCACTTACTCGTTGAAAGGAATAAGCAAGCACATAAACAAACAGAAACGCAAACGAACAAATAAACACACACACACACACAAAGAATAACTTACGCAAAAATGATAATAATAATAATGAGCTTTTGTAAATCAGATTCCAGATCTAATTCCGCGTACTCGTCCACTTAACACTTGTCGTGGGAAGCGATAGCCCTCGGGCCGTCACAGCTGATCACATTAATTCCACTCAATTATATAAACACGACCCAGTTTCACCATCGTAGGAAGCTCGAGGGAAACAGCGACGGTGGCGGCGACGGAGAGCGAGAAAGTGAGCGGAGGCAATTTTACCTTTCGGAAGGTCGGTAGCAGACTGGGAAGAGGGCTTGTTCAAATGATTGTATTTTGGTTGTTATTATCATTTGTTTAATTATTCCGATTGCGTTTTGGGGGAGAAAGCTTTGTAATAATTTGATCTCGATGATTATCATTATTTTTATTATCATTATGATAATTATTATTATTTATTATATATATATATATATATTGTAGTGCTTCTGATAGA
>NC_061838.1:19867542-19870042 GCF_019202785.1 Penaeus chinensis | reverse complement strand
TCTGTCTCCTTTTCTGTCTGTCTGTGTCTCTCATTTTATCTCTCTCTCTCTCCTTCTTCATTACCTCCCTCTCTCTCCCCTCCCCACCTCTCTCTCTCTCTTCCCTCGCCCACTTCTCTCTCTCCCTCTCTTTTCCCCTCCCCCACCTCTCTCTCTCTTTATATATCTATCTATCTCTATCTCTCCCCTCCCCCCACCTCTCACTCTCTCTCTCTCTCTACCTATCTATCTCTCTCCCCTCCCCACCTCTCTCTCTCTCTCTATCTCTCTCTCTATCTCTCTATCTATCTATCTATCTCTATCTCCCCCCCTCTCTCTCCCTCTCTCCCGCACGCTTCCTTTGTGTCAAGCGATGACATAAGGACCCAATATTAACTTAATGAGACTCAGCAGGTAGTAAGGTCGCAAAGTTAGACGCAATGCAAATAATGAGAATAGAGAAAGTATTTAGAAAAAAAAGGGGAGAACATAAAAAAGATAAAGAAAAAGACCAAGAAGAAAGTTCGAAGAAGAGAGAACAGAGGAAGTAACGAGAGACAATAATGAAGCTTCTTGAGTGAACATGAATAACGAGGAAAAGTTATTTAGATGTGATTCGTATCGAGAAATAATGAAGCACAACGGTATAATGAAAAGCAATAAAGAGTAATGACACACAGGGCAATAACGAGAGAAAAGGTTGAAAGAAGAAGAGGAGAAAAAAAAACAAAAAAAAGGCGGATGAGACATAATGATAAGGCAATAAAGAGGGAGAGAAATGTAAGAAACGATAAGAGGCGTTCATAAAGAGTCCAAGTGTATAATTAGAAGCGATAAAGAAGCAAAGAAGAAGAATAGACAGAAGCAAATAAGGCAATAAAGTGGCTGGAGAAGAAAGACAAATGACTGGGAGGAAGTGGATTATCGGATGTGGACGAGGCAGTGGAGTGGATAAGGCAGTGCTGTGGATTATGGATTCGGGAACACAATCACGCGATGTTGCAGGCTGTCAGTCGGCTATAAATCTTCTCTGATAATGTATCCAGTTAGTCAGTCAGTCAGATAATCGGCTATACGGTCCGTCAGATAATCGGCGATACAGTCATTCAGGCAAATAATCGGCTATAGAGTTAGTCACTTAGATAATCAGCTATGCAGTCATTCAGATAATCAGGTATACAGTCATTCAGGCAAATAATCGGCTATACAGTCGGTCACTTAGTTAATCAGCTATGCAGTCATTCAGATAATCAGCCATACAGTCACTCAGTCAGACAATCGGCTATACAGTCACTTAAAGTCAGAAAAAAAATATACGAAATGAGCACAAGCGACTGTGTGTGTTGAATTCTCACAATATTTATGATTTTGATAATGCAAATACCTGTTTTTCGTTTATCGTTAATATTATTGTTCTATTTTTGTATGCTTCATCTACCATGTACTTATCCGATGAATAATAACTCATTTAGTCAGTCAAATAACCGTATC
This sequence comes from Penaeus chinensis, assembly GCF_019202785.1. Classification (NCBI taxonomy): domain Eukaryota; kingdom Metazoa; phylum Arthropoda; class Malacostraca; order Decapoda; family Penaeidae; genus Penaeus; species Penaeus chinensis. The sequence continues at coordinate 19,868,572 of NC_061838.1, read as the reverse complement.
TCAAGAAAATTATATATATAAAAGAAAAAAAAAACAAGAATTCATCCATAATTCCATCCGGCCATAAGTCAATCGATTACTTAAGAGATCAGTCTAGTGCTCAATCAAGCATCAGTCAGAGCGTCAAGTGATCAGTCCTTCAATCAGTCAAGTGATCGATCAGTCGAGCCCGGCGATCGATCAGTCATCTTAAACAGCGACGCCGGAGCCACGAGCGGACAAAAGACGGAAAGTATGCGTCGCGGAGGGCATTCTTGGCCGCCATTATGTCTGTTTTGCCGATGGAAGGTCCAGTTTTTACCGTTACGCTTATTGGCCATTTTGTTATATAATTTGTTGTTGTTTTGTTATTTTTTGTGTTTGTTTTTTTGTTTTTTTTGTTTTTTGGATTTTTAGATTTTTGGATTTTCTATTCTTTCTTACCTTCTCTCGGTCTTCTCTTCTATCCCTATTCGTTTCTGCCTCATTTCGTCCTTCTCTCCGTCACATTTCTCTTTTTCTTTCTTTCTCCTCTAATTATTTTCTCAATGTCATTTTCCTATTTCTCCTTTTCTCCTCTCGTTATTCACTCCATCCATCTCTCTATCCCTCCCTTCTTTCTCCCTCACTTCCCTCCCTCTTTCTCCCTATTCCTCCCTTCCTTCCTCACTTCCCTCCTTCTATCTCCCTATTCCTCCCTTCCTCCCTCTATCTCCCTATTCCTCCCTTCTTCCTTCACTTCCCTCTATCCATCTCTCCCTATTCCTCTTTCGTCTCTCTCCTAACCCCTAATTTCCAACCCTTTCCGTAGCCTTGCGTGTTGGTGTCATTGACAACTGTTGTCAGCCGGTGATTGTCTGCGATTGTCTTTTGTTTACTCATCAGAAATTCGACTGTTGCCATCACGGGGTCGATTTCAGGGTGTTTGTTGGTTTTCTTAATTTTTTTTTTCCTTTCGTTTCATTTTTTTTTTTAAATGTTGGGATGGTGATGATGATAGTGATGACTGTAGATGAGGATGATGGTGATGTTGGTAGTCATGATAATGATG
>NC_061838.1:19832542-19845042 GCF_019202785.1 Penaeus chinensis | reverse complement strand
GAGGAGGAGGGGAAGGGGAGGGAGGCGGAGGTAGGGGAGAAGGAGGTAGGGGAGGAGGGGAAGGGCATCAGGGGGGGGAGGGGAAGGAGGGAGGGAACGAGGATGGAAGTGGGGGGTCCGAGGGAGGACGGGGAGAGGGGGGAGGGGGAGGGAGGACGCTACCTATTAAAGCGCCTCCGGGCACAAGCTACTCGTGCCCACAGTGAAGGCGATGGAAGTACTCCGCTATATCATAATGGACGCTCTAATTGGCATATCTAGACATAGACGGAGTGTGGGGGCGGAAGAGAAGGAAGAGAGAGAGAGAGAGAGAGAGAGAGAGAGTGAGAGAGAGGAGGAGAGAGTGAGGAGAGAGAGAGAGAGATGAGAGAGAGAGAGAGAAAGAGAGAGAGATAGAGGGGTGGGGAGAGGGAGGAGGAGAGAGCGATATATAATATATATATATATATGTATATGTATATATATATTTAATATATATATATATATTATATATAATATATATTATATATATAGAGAGAGAAGAGAGAGAGAGAGACGAAGATGAGAAGGATGAAGAGAGAGCTGAGGAGAGGAGAGAGAGGAGAGAGATGAGATGGAGAGAGAGAGAGAGAGAGAGTGGAGAGAGATGAGCGATTGAGGAGAGAGAGAGACGAGAGAGAGAAGAGAGAGGAGAGAGAGAGAGAGAGAGAGGAGAGAGAGAAGGAGAGAGAGAGAGAGAGAGAGCTGACGACGAGAGAGAGAGAGAGAGAGGAGAGAGATGAGAGAGTGAGATGAGAGAGAGAGAGAGAGGATGAGAGAGAGAGAGATGAGAATGTGAGAATTGTAGAGATTGAGAGAGAGAGAGGAGAGAGAGAGGAGGTGAGAGCGAGAGAGAGAGAGAGAGATGAGAGAGAGAGATGGAGAGAGAGAGAAGATGGAGAGAGACGAGAGAGAGAGAGTGGAGCGAGAGAGATGAGAGATGAGAGAGTGAGGAGAGAGAGGAGTGATGGGAGAGATAGTGGGAAGAGAGAGAGGAGAGAGGAGATGAGAAGTGATGGAGGAGGGAGGATTGGAGAGAGAGACGATGAGGAGAGAGAGAGAGAGAGGAAGACAGATGAGTAGCCTACAAAAACAAAGAGAAATAAGAATGGGAAAATAGGAAAGGAAAAGAAAACAAGACGAAAACAAGACGGAAACTTAAATAAACAAACTCAAACAAGAAAAGAACGATAAAAGATAACGAAAAACAAACACACAGAAGAGAGAGCTGTGGGAGGGAGGGAGGGAGAGAGAGAGAGAGAAAGAGAGAAAAGAGAGAGAGAGAAAAAAGAGAGAGAGAGAGAGCGAGAGAGAAAGAGAGAGAGAGGGGGGAGGGAGGGAGGGAGGAAGGGAGGGAAGGAGGAAGGGGGAAGCGAATTAGAAAATATTATTAATGGAGAATTTTCAATGGCTTGCGAACACCACCATATGGCAGCGATAGGGGGTGGAAAGAGAGAGGCAAGAAGAGAGGAAAATCACGAAAAGAAAAGGCAGAATAACAAGGAAAAGAAGAGAGAAAAGGATCAAAACGAAAGAACGAGAAGCTGTAGACTGAAAATCCCCCCCCCCCCCCTCTCTCCTCCTCCTCCTCCTCCCACATGCTTCCCTTATCCCCCCCCCCACCTTTTGCTTGAGTTTTAAGTGTTCTTACTTTAGGGGTGGGGGTATGGGGGGGATGTTGCTTGGAGGGGGGGAGTCGGAGATGGGGAGGGGGGGGTGGGGGTGGAGAGGTGTCGGTTGGGTGTTCGAAAGGGGGTGGGGGTCGAAATGGGGGGGGGGGAGGGTGTATGATGGGGGAAGGAGGTGGGTGGGGGAGGTAGGGGGGTTGGGGGTCATGATTAAGTTCCCGCCACTTACACGCTCAGCCTCACACGTGACTAATGTCCCCCACGCCGCTTGAGTTATGCCTCGTGACGTCATCAAATGGAGGGGGGGTTATCCGGGCTACTTAATCGGGGGTGGGTGGTGGGTTGGGGGTGGTGGGGGAAGGAGGAGGGGAAAGGGGGAGGGGGAGGAGGCTTGAAAGGGAGGGGGCAAGTATATGATTTATGATATGTATATGTCTGTACACACACGCGAACATATACAGACAGACAAATAGGTACACGTATACACACACACACACACGAACACCCCCCACACACACACACACACACACACACACACACACACACACGAACACACACACACACGAACACACACACACACGCACACACATACACACACACTCACACACACGCACACACACACACATAATGGCGCGCACGAACTAATGATCAACTGTTAATTGTACAAATAATAATGATGACATTAAGAATGATGACGATGAGTAAACAACGGCCAAGATGATGACTACGACGATGATGATGTTTATGATAATAATGATAATGATAATGGTAATAATAATAATAATAATAATAATGATAATGATAATAATAATAATAACAACAATAATGGTAATAGTGATGATGATGATGATATTAATAAAATGGTCATGGTAATGATGGTGAGGATGATGATGATGATGATGATGATGATGATGATGATGATGATGATGATGATGATGATGATGATGATGAATGATAATGATAATGATAATGATAATGATAATGATAATGATATTGATAATGATAATGATAATAATGATCCTAATAGTAATAATAATAATACGATTATGAAAATGATAATGACAAATAATAACAACAACAACAATACCAATCATAATAGCATCACCCACAACAACAACAACAACAACAAATAAATAAACACAAGCCTAAAATACCATCGTAACGAAATGACAGTGACACAATGACAGCATCGTCACCATCAGTCACCATAAAATTTCCCCGGAGACTGACCTTTCACGCATATCTTGTTATTCCTTCTTATTACTACTTTATTGGGGGGGGGGGGGGAGGAAGGAGAATGGGGGGGTGATAAAAAAGGAAGAGGGAGCCTTTATGTTTTTTTGTTATTGTTGTTGTTGTTGTTGTTGTTGTTATAACTACTATTATAATTATTATTGTTGCTATTATCATTATTATTATTATTGTTATCATCATTATTATTATTATTATTGTTATTATTATTATTATTATTATTATTATTATTATTATAATTATTATTATTGTTATTATGTTGAAGCTAGAAATGAAAACTAAAATACTGATAATCAAGACAAAAGGAAAAGAGGAAGGAGATGAAGAAGAAGAAGAAGAAAGAAGAAAGAAGAGGATGAAGTAGAAGAAGACAAAGAAGAAGAAGGAGAAGAAGAAGAAGAGGAAGAAAAAGAGGAAAAAAGAAAGAGGAAGTAGAAGAAGAATACGAGGAAGGAGAAGAAGACAAAGAAGACGAAGAAGAAGAAGATGAAGACGAAGAAGAAGAAAAAGAAGAAAGAGAAGAAGACTAATATCAAGAAGAAGACGAAGAAGACAAAGAAGACGAAGAAGAGGAAGATAAAGACGAAGAAGATGTAGAAGACGGAGAAGAAGAAGATGAAGAAGAAGAAGAAAAAGAAGAAGACGAAGAAGACGAAGAAGAAGAGGACGAAGAAGACGAAGAGGACGAAGAAGACGAAGAAGACGAAGAAGAATAGGATGAAGAACGCGAAGAAAAAGAAGAAAAAGAAGAAGAAGAGGAAGAGAAAGAAGAAGAAAAGTGTGGGAGGACGAGCAGAAGCAACAGAACAAGTAACATCTGTTTGCGTAACTTTCGTGCGTTCCAACAGCCAGGGGGCGTGACGGAACGGAGAGGGAGGACGAGAAAAAAAAAGAATGTAAATAAAAGAATGTAGAAAGAATCCATGGAAGTGTAAAAGTACGAAAAGGTTAGAATCTAATCTATGATAAAGACACACACACACACACACACACACACACACACACACACACACACACACACACACACACACACACACACACACATATATATATATATATATATATATATATACACACACACATATATTTACATACACATATTTACATATACACTGCCGTTCATCATAAGAATATGGAAAGACATAGAAATAAAAATACAATGACATATAAACACAAAACAAAGAAATTCAGTTGTCAAAGTAAAAAGAATAGACGATTCGGAGACCTCATAAATCCCCAAAGGAACAAACAAGTGAGCATCGAAGGCAAGGTATCCAATCCCGCCAGAGCCAATCCAACACCCTTCGAGGGGGTCTGAGAGTCAGGCTTCGGTTACACGGTACAATCGTCTATTCTCGCGTGGTTGAGACTCGAGTGTTCCTCCAAGCAGAACTCCAAACACACTGTAGTGCTTGTTGTCTGCATTCTTTCACACCTTCCAGGGTGCTTGCGCTCTCTAAGTTCTCTCGCTTTCGAACTCTCGAACTCTCTCGGTCGTTCTCTTTCTCTAACTTGTGCCTTTCTCTCTTTTCTTCCATTTATCTTTCTCTCTCGGTCGTTTCCTTTCTCTATCTTGTGTCTTTCTCTATTTCTTTTTTTCCCAATTCTCTTTCTCTCTTGGTCGTTTCTTTTCTTTAACTTGTACTTTTCTCTCTTTTTTCATTTTCCTTCCTTCTTATTTCTCTCTCTGATTCCTTTCTTTTCGCTTCGTATCCGTTTCTAATATTTCATTGTCTTTCTTAAATAATTAAGATCGAAAATAATATAAAAAGAGGAAAAAGAGGCAAGACAATGATAATCATATAAAAATAGAAAGAAACACAGAAGTAACAAAGGGAGGAAGCAAGGAGCAACAGGAAAGAGAGAGAGAGAGAGAGAGAGAGAGAGAGAGAGAGAGAGAGAGAGAGAGAGAGAGAGAGAGAGAGAGAGAGAGAGAGAGAGAGAGCGAGAGAGAGAGCGAGAGAGAGAGAGAGAGAGGGAGAAAGAGAGAGAGAGAGGAGTAGGAGAAAGAGGAGGAGGAGGAGGAGAAGTAGGAGAAAGAGGAGGAGGAGGAGGAGAAGTAGGATAAAGAGGAGGAGGAAGAGGAGGAGGAGGAGGAGGAGGAATAGAGGAGGAGGAGGGGGGAGAAGGAATAGAGGAGGAGGAGGAGGAGGAGGAGGAGGAGGAGGAATAGAGGAGGAGGAGGAGGAGGAGGAGGAGGAGGAGAAGGAATAGAGGAGGAGGAGGAGGAGGAGGAGGAGGAGGAAAGAGGAAGATGGACAGAAAACAGGAGAGGAAGATCAAAATTAGGAAGAAGAGGAAGCGAAGAAAAAAGGTGGAGGAGGAGACGCAGAAGGAAGGAATCAAGTGTAGGAAGAAAAGGAGGAGAAAGAGAAGGAGGGCGAGGCGACGATACAAACAGACACACACGCACGGTGACTGATGGCAGCGGCGATGACGGCAAGTTAAGCATGATTGATGGCGACAGGCTCTGAGACGGAAGCTGAACCAGACATTTAAGGAGATTTTCCTAATGTCTTTGATAACGACCGGCGGTTCTGGCAACAGTGGGAGTTCTCGTTAGTGTATGTGTGCTGGGGGGAGGGGGGGGAGGGGGGGAGGTACAAGAGAGGAGAGGTTAGGTGCTGTAGTTGGCAACATTAAGGGAGAAAGAGGTTGGTGTTGGGGGTGGGGGAGGAGGGGAGGAGGGAGGAGGATCCCCGTGTTGTAGAGTTGTAGTCATTTGTAATGTCTGATAATGGTTTAGCAGAGTGAGAGAGAGAGAGAGAGAGAGAGAGAGAGAGAGAGAGAGAGAGAGAGAGAGAGAGAGAGAGAGAGAGAGAGAGAGAGAAGAGAAAAAAAATAGCAGAGAGAGAGAGAATGGTTTAGCAGAGAGAGAGAGAATGAGTGAGAAAGAGAGAGAGAGAGAGAGAGAGAGAGAGAGAGAGAGAGAGAGAGAGAGAGAGAGAGAGAGAGAGAGAGAGAGAGAGAGAGAGAGAGAGAGCGAGAGAGAGAGAGAGAGAGAGGAGAGAAGAAAAAAAATCGTAGATGGTAACACTGAAGTCATCAAGGGGTATGATTTATGGTTGGCAAAGCTGACGGATTATTAAGGATGAGACTGTGATGTGTTCTCCATGTTCTCTCACTCCCGACGAGAACAAAAGTGTAGAGACAACAGCGATAATGATGAAATTATAGCCAACGTCACGGTAATGGTACATAATATTACTAATGACAATCAATAAATAAATGAAGACAATGCTAACGACCGAAACAAAATGATAATTGTTCGAAAGACACAGAGACTAAATACTTGTTTAGGATTTAGTCTATCCCTACCTCTCTAATTAGACAATTTACTGAATATACCACAATATTTGCAAATAAAACAAACCAGCTGGTACGATATTTATTCTCAAGAACTGCAAACAAGCTGGTATTTTCAAAGAGACTGACCGACTCCCTCAATCAATTTAATTACCCGGTGGTCCTCATTAACTAGTTCTTGAGCCATAGGCAACCCACACGTAAAATTTTCATTGCAATCCGACTGTAACTTGTCGCGTAATTTTGCTAACAAGTTATTCAAAATGGTAAATATAACTTTCTCCATTAGACGGAAAAATATCAATAATATGATAAAGAATAGTGAAATAATGTTAAAATAATAATGTTTTTTCAGTAATTATTAGAAATTAGTACTTAAATGACTGCAGAATTTACTCACTTTATCGAAGACGTTCCAGGTAACACATCTGATCAGAAAGAAAATATTATTAGTAATATTCACAATGAACAAAACAATAATGAATTAATTAAGAAATTTCAATAAAAGATAGTGTTAGGAAGAGCAAAAAAAAAAAAAAAAAAAAAAAAATCAACAACAACATTAAAGATAACTGTATTGTGATAATTGTAATAAAACTGAATGTAGGAGTGACTAGACTTTTTTTTTTTATTTTTTTTTTTTTGTGTTATAGAGGTCAAGTTCCCACAATTAGCCTCTGATAACAGTAAGTAATGACACCGTCCTTGGAAAAAAAAAAAATAAAAAAACTGAAAAAGAGAAAGGAAAATAATGAAAGTCACAGTGACATAATACACATAAAAAAACGAAAAAAAAAAACCAAACCGAAATTAGATGAAAAAAAAGGGTCAGATATTTCCCCACTTCGTTAGTAGGACGCGATAAATTTGCAATCCTTTTCCCGTGTGACGCCTCTGCAGAGCTGCCGTGAGAGAGTTGCAGTTCCTGTTGCAGACCAGTCGTTCGAGTTTTCACTTGTTGCTACTAACAACAGAGTGCGGCGGACGAGCTGTGCATCATCACGGGCTCCGTCGCCGTCGATCCTGATGGCCGTAATCAGATGCAAACTTCGCGTCGCAAAAACAGAGCTGGTTCGACTTGGGTTCCCGGGCGAGTGCATTCATCCCGGAGCGATTGAGGGCGGGAGGGGGGTCGGGGGGGCGTGGGAGGGGGAGAGGGACGTTTGGATGTATATATGTTACGTGTAGGCATACATAACACACACACACACACATACAGATACACAGACACACACACACACACACACACACACATACACATACATACAGACACACACACACACACACACACACATAAATAGATAGATATAAATAGATTGGCAGACAGACAGATAGGTAGGTAGGTAGATAGATAGATTTGCAGATTTATAGGTGAATAGGTAGGTAGATAGATTTGCAAATAGATAAATTGATAGGAAGATAGATAGGTAGGCTGGCAGATAGACATATAGGTCGATATGTAGATGGATTGGCTAACAGGTAAATAGACAGGTAGACAGGTAAAAGACAGATTGGCATACAGACTGATAGATAGGTAGGTAAATAGACAGATAGGCAGATAGACAGGTAGATAGATTAGAGGGAAAGGGGTTTGAGACACGTCAATCATTGATCGAGTGCTCCCCCCCCCCCCCCCCCCCCCCCCCCCAGGAGATGTAAGTAACGCAGCTTCTCTATTTTTTCTTTATTTCTTTTCTTATTTTTTTTTTCTTATGTTTAATATGAGAGAGGAACTGCTCTTTAAAAATTAGTGCAGGAAGGAAAGTAGGGGGAAGGGAGAAAAGAGAGAAGAGGGAGGGGGAAGAGAAAAGGGGGAAGAGGGAAAGGAAGAAAAGGGGGAAGGGAGAGGGGGAAAGAAAAGGGTGAAGAGGGAGGGGGAAGAGGGGGGGAAGAAAATGGGAGAAGAGGGAAGGGGGAAGAGGAGGAAAGAAAAGGGAGAAGAGGGAAGAGGGAAAGAAAAGGAGGAAGGGGAGGAGGAAAGAGAAGGGGAAGAGGGAGGGGTTAAGAAAAGGGGAAGAGGGAAGGGGGAAAGAAAGGGGGAATAGAGAGAGGGAAAGAAAAGGGGGAAGAGTAGAGGAAAGAAAACGGGAAGAGGGAGGAGGAAATAAAAGAGGGAAGAGAATGGGAGAAAAAAAGATAAAGGAAAAAGGGAAGGATAAAAGAAAAGAAAAGAGGAAACGAGAATGATTTGGAATAGGGAGAGAAGATAAGAAAAAAAGAGAGAAGAAGGAAAATGGAGAAGAAAAGAGAGGAAGAGAAAGAGAGAGAAAAGAATTAGAAAAACAGAGGAAGTAAAGAGGACAGGAAAGGGACAAGAAAAAGACAGAAACAAAGAGAAAGAAAAAGAGGAATGAAAATACAGGAATAGGGAATAGGGAAAAGGTAGAAGTAAACGAAGTATTTAAATAAACTCTAGAAAAAGACATCCGACCGGAAGTTACGCAAGCGAGCAAACTTAAAAAAAAACAAAAAAAAAAAAAACGCCACAGATTTCGGAGATTTATTTGCGCTGTTTTTCTTTTCCTTAAACATCAAAAATCCTTAATGGAAACTCATAAAAAAGACGAGAAAGGAAGGAGAGGGAAATTATTTTCAAAAAGGGGGGGGGGGGAGGAGGGAGAAAGATAGAGATGAATACAAACACAAAAAAAGTCAAAGTTTCAAAGAAAGTCACAAAGAAAGAAAGGAAAAGAAAAAAAATATATATCTGAATGAGAAAAAAAAGAAAAAAAGAATGGTGGAAGGGCAGAGAGACGAATATACACTAAAAAAAAGAAAAAAAGAAAAAAGACAAAAAAAGACGAGGTATAAGACAAAGGAAGACAACAAACTTAACAGACGTTGCGTAACCATTGTTTACCCCCTCCCCCCCTTCCCCCCACTCACCCCCTCCCCCCCCAAAAAAAAATCATAACGAGTCAAAACATTCTCTCCGACGCCAAGTCCCTTTAAACCTGTCATTGTTATGCCATTTTCCCCCCTTCCTCCTCCTCTTCCTCTTCTCTCCCTCTCTTTCTTCCCCCTTTTCCCACCTCTTTCTTTCTTTCTCTACATTTTTCTCCCTTGCCTCATGTCAGCGGATATATATATATATATATTTTATTAGTTATCATTTAAATATCAATCAAGTATCAAAATTTGAGAATCAGGGACCACGGACCTAAAACTAATTTTTTCGTATCTTTCAACACATATTTTCGTTTTCTCGTTCTCTCTCTCTCTCTCTCTCTCTCTCTCTCTCTCTCTCTCTCTCTCTCTCTCTCTCTCTCTCTCTCTCTCTCTCTCTCTCTCTCTTTCGTATCTTTCAACACATATTTTCGTTTTCTCTCCCGGTAACCAAGAGAATCAAGGACCACGGACCTAAAACAAAATTTTTCGTATCATTCAACACGTATTTTCGTTCTTTTCTCTCTCTCTTTTTCTCTCTCTCTCCTCTCTCTCTCTCTCTCTCTCTTCTCTCTCTCTCTCTCTCTCTCTCTCTATATATCTCCCTCTTTCGTATCTTTCAACATGTATTTTCGTTTTCTCTCCTGAGAAGAAAAAAAAAGGGGGTAACCATCCTAAAAAATAACCCTGTTTACTCTCCCATTGAATTTTTGCTGAAGAAGCGATTGATTTCCTTCTGTGTTTTCATTCCAAACGAAAATGTTGTTAGGATAACTCTTTTTTTTTGTTTTGTTTTTTTTCCCTTTTTTTAACGGAAAGGAAAGGGAACTTTTGTTTACTTGTCTATTGGCCCGATCTCCATGTCTGTTCGTTGAGCCCTATGCTAATAGAATGAGAGAGAGAGAGAGTGAGAGAGAGAGGATGATGAGACGAGAGAGAGAGAGAGAGAGAGAGAGAGAGAGAGAGAGAGAGAGAGAGGGGGGGAGAGAAAATGAGAGAAACAGATAGATAGATAGATAGATAGATAGTTAGATAGATAGATAGATAGAGAGATAGATATATATATAGATAGATAGATAGGTGATATATAGATATGTAGTTTGATAGAGAAAGAGAGAGAGGATTGAGTGAGAGAGAGAGAGAGAAAGGGAGAGAGAGAGGGGAGAGAGATAGATAGATAGATAGATAGATAGATAGAGAGAGAGATGAGAAGAGAGGGGATTGAGAGAGAAGGAGAGATAGTAGATAGTTAGATAGATGATAGGTAGAGAGATTGACATATAGATAGATAGATAGATAGATAGATATATAGAAAAGGTAGTAGATAGAGAAAGAGAGAGGGGAGAGAGATGAGAGAGAGAGAAAGAGATGTGAAGAAAGATAGATAGATAGATAGATAGATAGATAGATAGATAGGTAGATAGAGAGAGAAAGAGAAGAGAGAGGGGATAGAAAAAAGAGAGAGAGAAGAAAAAATTAAAAAAATGGAGGAGGGGAGAGAGAGAGATGGAGATGAGAAGAAAAGGAGAGAGAGTGTGGAGAGAGAGATGAGAGGGTAGGTAGATAGATAGAGAAAGAGAGAGGGGAAAAGAGAGGGGAGATGAGGAGATGGTGAGAGAGAGATTGAAGAACGAGAGTGAGTGGAGGAGAGAGAGAGAGGATAGGTAGATAGATAGAAAAAAGAGAGAGTGGAGAGAGAGAGAGGGGAGAGAGGAGGAGAGAAAGAGAGAGATAGAGACAGAGAAGAGAGGGGGAGAGATGAGTGAGATGAAGATTGAGGATGAGAGGAGAGAGAGAGGGAGAAAGAGAGAGAGAGAGATAGATAGGTAGATAGATAGAGAAAGAGAGCGAGAGAGAGAGAGAGAGAGACTGGAGAGAGGACGAGAGAGTGAGAGAGAAGAGCGAGAGAGAAGAGAGAGAAGAGAGATAGGTAGATAGAAAGAGAAAGAGAGAGAGAGAGGATGGGGAGAGAGAGAGAGATAGAGAGAGTGATGAGAGAAGAGGGAGGAGAGTTGAGGCGAGAGAGAGAGGAGGGAGGAAGAGAGAGAGAGAGAGATAGAAGGTAGATAGTAGAGAAAGAGGAATGAGAGAGAGAGAGGATAGATGAGAGAGATAGAGAGAGAGAGAGAGAGAGAGATGAGGGGGGATGAGAGGGGAGAGAGGAGATAGATAGGTAGATAGATAGAGGAAAAGAGAGAGAGTGAGTGAGGGGAGATGAGGAAAATGAGAGAGAGGAGAGGATGAAGAGAGAGAGTGAGAGTAGAGAGAGAGAGAGAGAGATAGGTAGATAGATATGAGAAAGAGAGAGAGAGAGAGGATGAGAGAGATGAGGAGACTGAGAGGGAGAGGAGAAAAGAGAGATAGGTAGATCGATTTGAGGGAAAAAGAGAGAGAGAGAGAATTGAGAGAGAGAGAGAGAGAGAGAGACGAGAGAGAGGAGGTGGTTTGATAGATAGAGAAAGAGAAAAGAGGGGTGAGAGAGGGAGGAGAGGGGAGAGAGAGAGAGAGAAGGAGAGAGAGAGAGAGAGTAGGTAGATAGTTTGAGAAAAAGAGAGAGAGAGGAGAGATGAGAGATGAGAGGAGATGATGGGGAGAGAGATTGAGGGGGGAGAGAGAGAGAGTTGGTAAGATAGATAGGAAAAAGGAGAGAGAAGAGAGAGAGAAGAGAGAGACGAGAGAGAGAGGGGGAGATTGAGGAGGAGAGGAGAGATAGGTAGTAGATAGAGAAAGAGAGGAGAGGATGAGAGAGAGATAGAGAGAGGAGAAGATGAGAAAAGAGGGAGGAGAGAGAGAGAGATAGGAGATAGATAGAGAAAAAATGAGAGAGAAGTGATGGAGAGAGAGAAGAGAATGGACTGAGAGAGGAGAGAGACGAGAGAGAGAGAGAGAATAGGTAGTTTGATAGAGAAAGGAGGAGGAGAGAGAGTGAGAGAGAGAGACGAGAGAGAGAGTGAGAGAGAGAGAGAGAGAGAGAGACGAGAGAGGAGAGAGATAGGTAGATAGATAGAGAAAGAAGAGGGAAAAGAGAGAGAGAGAGGGTGAGAGAGAGATGGAGAGAGAATGAGAGGAGATGATAGAGAGGGACTTGACGAGAGAGAGAGATGAGAAGAGAGAGGAGAGATAGGTAGATAGATAGAGAAAGAGAGAGAGAGAGATGGGGGAATGAGAGAGAGAGAGACGATGAGAGGAGGAGAGAGAGAGAGAGAGATAGGTAGATAGATAGAGAAAGTGAGAGAGAGAGAGGGTTTTGGAGTTTTGAGAGAGAGAGAGAGAGAGATAGATAGGTAGATAGATAGAAAAAGAGAGAAAGAGATGAGAGAGAGGGAAGAGAGGGGAGGAGAGAAGATGAGAGGAGAGAAGAGAATTGAGGAGATGAGAAGAGAGAGAGACTGAGAGAGGAGAGAGAGAGAG
>NC_061838.1:19795042-19800042 GCF_019202785.1 Penaeus chinensis | reverse complement strand
AAGGAGGGGAAGGGATGGGTTGAGGAGATGGGGAAAGAGGGGAAGGGAGGGGTTGGAGAGATGGGGAAGGAGGGGAGGGGAGGGGTTGGGGAGATGGGGAAGGAGGGGAGGGGAGGGGTTGGGGAGATGGGAAAGGAGGGGAAGGGAGGGGAGGGGTTGGGGAGATGGGGAAGGAGGGGAGGGGAAGGGCTGGAGAGATGGGGAAGGAGGGGAGGGGAGGGGTTGGGGAGATGGGGAAGGAGGGGAGGGGAGGGGTTGGGGAGATGGGTTGGAGGGGAGGGGAGGAGTTGGGGAGATGGGGAAGGAGGAGAAGGGAGGGGAGGGGTTGGGGAGATGGGGAAGGAGGGAGGGGAGGGGTTGGGGAGATGGGGAAGGAGGGGAGGGGAGGGGTTGGGGAGATGGGTTGGAGGGGAGGGGAGGGGTTGGGGAGATGGGGAAGGAGGAGAAGGAAGGGGAGGGGTTGGGGAGATGGGGAAGGAGGGGAGGGAAGGGACTGGGGGGATGGGGAAAGAGGGGAGGGGAGGGGTTGGGGAGATGGGGAAGGAGGGGAGGGGAGGGGTTGGGGAGATGGGTTGGAGGGGAGGGGAGGGGTTGGGGAGATGGGGAAGGAGGAGAAGGGAGGGGAGGGGTTGGGGAGATGGGGAAGGAGGGGAGGGGAGGGGCTGGGGGGATGGGGAAGGAGGGGAGGGGAGGGGTTGGGGAGATGGGGAAGGAGGGGAAGGAAGGGAGGGGTTGGGAGATGGGGAAGGAGGGGAGGAGTGGGGTTGGGGAGATGGGGAAGGAGGGGAAGGAAGGGAGGGTTTGGGAGATGGGGAAGGAGGGGAGGAGTGGGGTTGGGGAGATGGGGAAGGAGGGGAAGGGAGGGGTAGGGAAGACGTGGAAGGAGATAAGGGGTCGGGGAAAGGGAGATATGGTAGGGTAAGGAGTTGGGGAGGTGTGGTAGGGAGCGGTTGGGGAAAGGAAGATAAGGTAAGGAAAGGGTTGGTTGAAGGGGAAATATGAAAGGAGGGGAAGGGAAGGGGAAAAGGGAGATGAGATAAGGAGTAAGGTTGGGGAAGGGGAAATGTGGTAGGGGGTAGTTGGGGAAGAAGAGACGTAGTAGGAAGGGAAGGGGATGGGAAAGGGGAAATATGGTAGGACGAAAAGGAAGAAGATATGAAAATAAAGAGAGGAAGAGGAGGCAAAGAGGAGAGGGTTTCAAAAACAAGGGCTGGGAGGGGAAAATGGGGAAGGGGGGGGGGGGGAGAACTGCAATAGGGGAAGAGGAATTGGGGAGATATTGGGTAAAGTAAGTGTGAGAGTGAAGGAGGGAGAGAGATAAATCGATAGATAAAGAGACAGGTAGACACATAGGGAAAAAACAGAAGGGGAGAGAGAAAGGAAGAAAGAGAAAATGAGAGAGAGAGAGAGAGAGAGAGAGAGAGAGAGAGAGAGAGAGAGAGAGAGAGAAGAGAGAGAGAGAGAGAGAGAGAGAGAAGAGAGAGAGAGAGAGAGAGAGAGAGAGAGAGAGAGAGAGAGAGAGAGAGAGAGAGAGAGAGAGAGAGAGAGAGAGAGAGAGGAGAGAGAGAGAGAGAGAGAGAGAGAGAGAGAGAGAGAGAGAGAAGAGAGAGATGAGAGAGAGAGAGAGAGAGAGAGAGAGAGAGAGAGAGAGAGAGGGAGAGAGGAAGAGAGGGAGAGAGAGAGAGAGAGAGAGAGACAGGGAGAGATAAAGAGAGGGAGAGAGAGAGAGAGAAAGAGAAAGAGAAAGAGAAGGAGAAAGAGAAAGAGAAAGAGTTAGAAAAAAAGAAAAAAAAAATAGAGAAAGAGAAAGAAAAAGAGAAAGAAGAAAAACAAAACAAAGAGAAAGAAAGATAACCACGAAAAAGACAACACAAAAAAAAAGAGAAAGAGAAGAAGAGAGAAATAAAAGACGAAAGAGAAAGATAAAGAGAAAGAGATAATAAGCTATTGTATACAGGAAAGAATCGCTTCATACAGCCATCACAGCAAGGGCCCTGTTCACCACCTGTATTTTGTGGTTAGAAATGGAAAATAGTAAATGGCACTGACGTTCATAATAATAACAGCAGCGTGAAAAGGCTTTCGGTGGTTGTTAAGCAAGAGTTAGAACTTTGTACATTGATATAGATTTTTTAAAAAGTAGTTGGGGTGGGGGTCAGGGGAGGGGGTCAGGGGAGGGGGTCAGGGGAGAGGGTCAGGGGAAGGGTGAGGGAGGGTAGGGGGTGAATAATAATAATAATGATAATAGTAATAACAATAACAAAAATAATTATAATTTATAATATATATGATAATAACAATAATAATTATGATAATAATAATAAGTATAATAAGTGGGGATACCTAGATAAGTATTCATAATTTTGTAAGTACACGCAGGTATATAAGAAGTTATAACTTTATAAATAGATATGAGACATGAATATTTATAATTTTATGCAGCGGATAATTAAAATAATATTTATAATTATCCTTTAAAAAGTTAATAAAGTTAATGACCATAATAATAATGATTTCTTAATCGATAATCTTTAGAATGATAACAATAAAATGAAGAATAAAGACAATTAAATGAATCACAACAAGGAGCATATACCAAACTCATCACAAGAAGAAAAGCAACATGGTAATGACACTAGTAATGACACTAGTAATGACACTAATAGTAATTATAATGATAGCAGTAGTACTAGTAGTAGTTGTAGTGGTAGTAGTACTAGTAATAGTTGTAGTTGTAGTGGTAGTATTAGTAGTAGTAGCAGTAGTATTTTATCATTAGTAGTAGTAGTAGTAACAATAACTATGTTGATAATAACAGTGATGTTAATGATAATAATAGTGATGATAATGATAATGATGGCAATGATGATCATGGTAGCGGTGATAATAATGATTATACTGATAATGATATTGATCAATTATGTTAATAATAACAATAATAATGATAATGATAATAATCATAATAGTAATAATAATAGTAGTAATAATAGTAATACAAATAATAATGATAATAATAATAATAATAATAATAATAATAATAATAATAATAATAAAAATAATGATAATAATAATGATAATAATAATAATGATAATAATAAAAATAATAATAATAATAATAATAATAATGATAGTAATAATGATGATACTATAATAGTAATAATAATACTAATACTATAATGATAACAATAATAAAAGTAACAATAATAATAATAGCAAAGAGAACAATGATAATGATTATAATCAAAACACACACACACACACACAAACACACACACACACAACCCCCCCTCCCCACATACCCCCCCAACCTACACAACACACGCACACACACACACACACACACACACACATACACACACACACATACACACACACACATACACATACAACCCCCCCACACATACCCCCCAACCTACACACATACACACACGCACACACATGTCCCTCTACTTAACAAATGAAACCCACTGAAACATTATATAAACAAAAAGTAAATTCAGCTATTAAAAGCCGCCGCTGCCTCTTGAACGCATAAAACAAAGGGTGGGGAGGGGGGAGGGGGGAGGTGGGGGATATAACAAATACTAGAAAACAACGCAATAAATCTCGGGGAAAAAGGTGAAAATAACCGACGCTTCTAACCACATTGAGGAACGTTAGCGATCTGCAGTCACGTTTTTCACAGCTTGGGAGGGAATGAGGGGAGGGAAAGAGGGGGATGAGGGGAGGGGTGAGGGGAGGGGGTGAGGGGAGGAGGTGAGGGGAGGGGGTGAGGGGAGGGGGTGAGGGGAGGGGGTGAGGGGAGGGAGTGAAGAGAAGGGGTTGAGGGGAAGGGTGAAGGGAGGAGGTGAGGGTAAGGGTTGAGGGGAGGGAATGAGGGGGAATGGGGGGAGGGGGTGAGGGGAGGGGGTGAAGAGAAGGGTGAGAGGATGAGGGGAGGGAATGAGGGGGGATGAGGGGAGGGGGTGAGGGAATGGAGGGGAAGGGGGTAAGGGGAAGGGTTAGATGATGAGGGGAGAGTAGGGGGTGAAAGGAGAGGGGGTGAGGGGAGGGGGTGAAGGGAGGAGTGAGGTGATTAGTGGGGAAGGAGAGGTAAAGGGTGAGGGAATGGGGAAGGAAGGGTGGGGAAAAAGAGGGTGGAGTGCGGAATGAGGGAATAGGGAGTGAGCAGTGAAGGGAGGGGGTAAGGGAATGGGGAGGGAGAGAACAGGGAGGGGGAGGAAAATAGGGGAGGGGAGGAGGGTTAAGGAGGAGAAAGAGGACGAAAGGAAGGAGAAAAAAATAAGAAGGAAAGGGAGGAGAAAGAAGGAGAGGGGAAGGGAAAGCGAGTAAGGGAGCGCGGAAGGGAGCAGAAGGAAGGGAGAGGGAAAGGGGAAGTGAAGGGATAGAGGGAAAGGAGAGGGAAAATACGAATGGGAAGAGAAGGGGGAAAGGGAACACAGAAGAAAGAAAGGAGAGAAGGGAATTGGAGAAGAGAGAGGAAGAAGAAAGAAAGATAAAAGGTAGGGAGGGGGAGAGTCTGGGGAGGAACAAGAGGGGGTCGGGAGAGGGGAAGGAGGAGGGGAGGAGAGGGAAAGGGGAAGGGGGAGGGGAGGAGAGGGAGAGGGGGAAGGAAGAGAAACTTCTTGTCCGTCATTTTATATTTCCTCGTTAGCCAAAAGAAACTGTCATAAAATCACTTTCCACCCTCTCGTCCCCTCTTACCTACGACCCCCTTTCCTCTTCCCCCCCTTCCCCTGCCCGCTCTTCCCTCCCCCTCCCGTCTACACCTCCCCATCCTCCTCCCTCTTCCGCTAATCTCTCTCCACCCCCCGTCCTCTCTCCCTCTCCCTCCCTCCCCTATCCCTCCCTTCCTCTCTTTCCTCCCTCTCCCCTCCCCCCTCCCGTTCTCACCTCCTCCCATCCTCTCCCCCTCCCGTTCTCCCCTTCTCCCTTCCCTCTCCCCTCCCCTCCTCTCCCCCTCCCTCCCCCCCTCCAGTCGTCACGTAACGGCCAGCGAA
>NC_061838.1:19767542-19775042 GCF_019202785.1 Penaeus chinensis | reverse complement strand
GAGGGGGAGGAGGGGGGAAGGGGAGGAAGAGGTGGGGAGGAGGAGGGGATGGGGAGGGGAAGATGAAGGAGGAGATAGAGATGGAGGGGGGAGGGGGAGGAGGAGATGGAGGGTGGTGGGGAGCGGAAAGAGGGGTGTGGTTGGCTGGGGGTACAGGCGGTGGGGAGGGGGATGCGATTCGGGATGTGGGAGGCGGATTGTGGTGGAAGGGGAATACGAAGGAAAGAGGGGAAAAAATAGGGTGATGTGAGGGAAAGAGGGGAAAGGGGATAGGAGGAGAACTGAGTAGAGGGAAGAAGAGAGAGATAGGATATGTAGTATGATAGAAAGAGGAATGTAGGGATTAGGGCATGTGGGTAAAAAGGGGAAAGAAAGTAGATGATGTGAGGGAAAGAGAAGAGAAAATGTAGGCAGAGGACGATGAATGATACGAAAGAAAGAAGGAGGAGAGGAAGGCACGAAGAACTGATGGAGATGTAAGGAAAAGAGGAGGGGAAGTAGGGGAGGGGGGGGGGTACGAGGAAAGGAGGGAAGGCTTGGGTTGGGAAGAGTGAGGGAGGGTGGAGTCTCCCTCGCCAGTGAGAACACACTTGTCATTACTGATATTTATTATGGGTAGGGGCGGGGGTGAGGGAGGGAGGGAATGGGAGCAAAAGAGATGAGAAGGGAGGAAAGGTTCGAAAAAGTGATAATTTGTTAATAATTGTAATTAGAAGACGCGCCTTCCAATTAACGAGTGTATAGTGAGAGGAATGAATACCGTGATCAGCATGCCTGAAAGAAAGACTGTGCTACGTCTTATTTTGTTCCAGGAGTGTCTTGTGTCCGAAGGTGTGCAGTTGAACAAATTATGCATATGTGTTTTCAGTGGAATCCAACCGAGAAGTGTATTTCGTATACAAAAGGCGAATAATATAGACTCTCCAGACGGAGTCAAAGCTAATTTTGCAACGAGACAGACGTGCTAAATCGCATTTACAACAAGTACCCTCTTATTCAAGTTTCTAAGAATAGTAAAATGAATGAGCTAAGAGGTATGTAGTCACAATTGATGCTCATTCCATCAGTCTTGACTTCTGACCCTTCCTGGCCTCCTTTTCCTCTTATCTCGTCCCACTTAGGTCATGCGAGGTCGTGCCGTAGGGTAGAGTACCCCAGGGCAGGCAGCGACGAGGCCACGCCCAGGTTGGGTCACTCTAATGAGGTCATGTTGAAAGTCAGGGGATCGGTGCAGGACCTGTGACTTTCTGGACCAATTGACCTGCGCGGGCTCCGGGGGCGAGGAAGGGGCAGGTCCTCGCCGTCGGTCGGGTGGACGGCTGGTTTGATTCTGTATGGGTCTCAGTTTGTCTGTCTGCCCGTCTGTCCGTTTAACTGTCTGTCTGTCTGTCTCTCTGTCTCTCTCTCTCTCTCTCTCTTCTCTATCTCTCTCTCTCTCTCTCTCTCTCTCTCTCTCTCTCTCTCTCTCTCTCTCTCTCTCTCTTCCTCTCTCTTGCTCAAACACACAGACACACCCCTCCCTTCTCTCTCCATATACAGCGACATCTATCCCCTCTCTCTCACTCCCTCTCACACTCCTCTCTTCCCTTCCTCTCTCTCTTGCCCTCTCTCTCTCCCTTCCCTTCTACCTCCTACAACCTTCTCTCTCCACCTCTCTTCACCCCCCCCCCCCCCACACACACGTTACTACATTAACTCCTCGTACCCATTAATCTATCCGTTTTCTACTTTCCATCACTTATACTTCGAGGCCAAACCACCGATTTCCTATCGCCTGGCTGGCTTGACCCTTTCCTGCATCCGGCCATCCCAAGTAGAACGGAAGACACACCTCCTTGTTGTACCGCCATTGAGACACGCCAGGTAATATTGGGGTCCTTGCTGCCTAGTGACGAATGCAAATAGAAAACGGAACGGAAGACGTAGAGGAAGATTGGAAAAAAAAGAGAAAACGGGTAAGGACAAAAAAGATGAAGGAAAACGGGTAAGGACAAGAGGATAAAAGAAAACGGGTGAGGACGAAAGGATAAAAGAAAGAGGTTAAGGATAAAAAGATAAACGAAATCGGTTAAAGGCAAAACGATAAAAGAAAACGGGTAAGGCCAAAAAGATAAAAGAAAACGGGCAAGGAAAAAATATAAAAGAAAACGGGTAAGGCCAAGAAGATCAAAGAAAACGGGTAAGGCCAAGAAGATAAAAGAAAACGGGTAAGGACAAAACGATAAAAGAAAACGGGTAAGGACAGTGTGGAATGATTGGAAAGAGAGACGTCGACGGAAATGACGAGAGGAAAAACTAAAGGTTGAATGTACTTTGTTTCTCCGTTGAGTAGAAGAAGGAGGCAAAAACTTACAAGAAGAAAGAAGGAAAGAAAGAAAGAAAGAAAGAAAAAAACAATATAAACAGAATGTCAAGCGGAAAGGTCATTTTGTCTTGTCGGAACATTAGGTCAGACTGAACCACATTTTGCCTCGCGACAAGAACAGCAAATACCACGAAAGCAGACGGACTTCGTGCTGCCAAAGATGCAACAGCGATTGCAACAAACTGTCTATTGCAAGGCAAAAAATAGTAATATGCAATAGTGAGCTAAATCGCTTGTAAAGTGTTTGTTTATTGCTTGAAAGAAAGAGAGGGTGTGTCTGCGCGTGCGTGCTTCAGTTTTTGAATGATGACTGAGCTGGTTTGTTCATGTATTTCAATACGTATGTATATATATGACTGTTTATATACAAATGTGGCTATTTATGTACATGTTATCTATCTGTCTGTCTCTCTATCGATTTATCTGTCTACGTAACTACCTGTCTATCTATCCTTCCTTCCATGTATGTATGTATGTATGTATGCATGCATGTACGTATGTATGCATGTGTGTATGTATGTATGTGTGTGTGTGTATGTATATGCATGTATGTATGTATGTATGCATGCATGTACGTATGTATGCGTGTATTTATGTATGTATGTATGTATGTATGTATGTATGTATGTATGTATGTATGTATGTATGTATGTATGTATGTATGTATGTATGTATGCATGTATTATGTATATATGTATGTATGTATGAATGTATGAATGTATATATGTTAGCATGTATAAGTATATAACAGTGTGCATATACTGTATACGCACGTACCCCCCCCCCCCCCTGATATATGACCACTTCATGTCCTCGGGGTCGATTTCCGATTGTCGACCGCCCCTGTCATCTAATTGTGCTCTGCGAATGACCCTGTTAGGTGACCGACTGTGTGTACTACGTGAATTTAACATTATGAGCTCATGGACACCCGTTCAGCTTCTCATGGCAATGACGTCAGGATATTCGCGTTCTCGGCATCAGTAGAGTGGAAGCTGTATCATGCTCTATGCTCTAGCTCGCTTCACTCGCGTTTTGATCTGTTTTCAATGTTATCTTCATAATTGGGAACTACACGGACGTTGTCATTTTTTTTTTTTTTTTTTTTTTAAACATCCTCCGTCTCTCTCTCTCTTTCTTGCTTTTCTCCTTCGTTCTTTTCTCATCATCGTCCGAACAAAAGACGAGGTCGATAACGGAGTCTCTCTCTCTCTCTCTCTCTCCCCTCCCCCTCTCTTCCTTTCCCCCCCTTCTCCCCAACTCTTCCCCCACTCCTCCTTCCCCTTCCCCTTCCCCTTCCTCCCTCTCCCCCTCCTCCTCTATCCAGCAAGGTGAGGTTAGACAATCATTTTACTTTTTTTTTTTTTTTTTTTTCTTTTGCCGAGCGGGGGATGGGTGGTGGATGAGGGGGGGGGGGGGGGGGGGGGGAGGGAGGAGACGCCATGTTTCCTGGAGCTCGAAAATACCCGCCATTATTGTCTCATAGGTTTGCCGGACTTCCTTGACGAGTGTACGGAATCAGATTCGCTTTCACTCGGGCTATAAGTACACAAAAAAGAAAGAAAAAAAAAAACTTGGTCTCAATGAGATGCTGGAGTGGTTGTTTCGCATATCCCCCCCTCCCCCACCTTCCCCCCCTCCTTCCCACTCTGGCCCTGCCCACCCGCCTCCCTCCTTATCATCCCCCCCACCCCCCTTGTCTTCCCACTTCCCCTTAGTCATCTCACTCCGAACTCTGGTCATGTCATTCCCTTCTCTGGTCATGTCACTCCCCCCCCCTACCCTGATCCTATCACTCCCTCCTCTGGTCATCTCACTCCCCCCCCTACCTTGTCTCCCCCCCCAACATGTCTTCTCCCCCAAGTCATCTCACTCCTCACCTTGTCTCCCCCCCCCCTCCCCCCCCATCTCTGACCACATATGCGCGTTTGTCATGTTTCATGGCGGCGGCGGCTCAAGATCTCCCCTCCTGTGTAATTTTCCCTCTCAGCGTGTCAGGAAAAAGTTTATTTTAATGTCGGTCTCTCTCTTTTTTTCTTTCTCACTCTTCCTTTCTTTTTCTTTTTCTTTATTTTTTTTCTTTGATTCTTTTTTTTTCTTCATTTTTTTGCTCTTTCTTCTTTCTTTCTTTCTCTCTCTCTCTCTCTCTCTCTCTCTCTCTCTCGCTCCTTCTCTCTCTTCTCTCTCTCTCTCCTCTCTTCTCTCTCTCTCTCTCGCTATTTCTCTCTCTCTCTCTTTCACTCTCTCTCCTCGCTCGTCACTCGCTATTTCTCTCTCCTCTTCTTCTCTCCGGCAGATCTCTCTCATCATCTCTCGTCTCTCATCTCTCTCTCTCTCTCTCTCTCTCCCTCTCTCAGTCTCTCTCTCTCTCACTCTCTCATCACTCTCCTTCTCTCTCTCTCTCTCATCTTTCTCCACTCTCTCTCTCTCATCACTCTCATCTCCTCTCTCTCTCTCTTTCTTTATATGTATTTAGACATACACATCTCTCTCTCTCTTTCTCTCTCTCTCTCTCTCTCTTTGTTCCCTCACACCCTCTCTTTCCATTCCCCCCCTTTCTCTCTCCTCTCTCCCCCCTCACCCCTCTTCTTCCTCTTTGTTCTCTCCTCCCCCTCCCTCACCCTCATTTTCTCTCTCCCTCCTCCTCCCTCCCTCCCCCTCTCCTTCTCTCTCTTCCCTCCCCCCCTCCCTTACCCTCTTTTTCTTTCCCCCCCCTCCTCATCCCTCACCCTCTTTTTCTCTCTCCCTCCTCCCTCCTTCCCTCCTCCTCGCCTCCCTCCTCCCCCCTCCTTCCCTCCTCCTCGCCTCCCTCCTCCCTCAACCTCTTTTTCTCCCCCTCCTTCCCTCCTCCTCGCCTCCCTCCTCCCCCCTCCTTCCCTCCTCCTCGCCTCCCTCCTCCCCCCTCCTTCCCTCCTCCTCGCCTCCCTCCTCCCCCCTCCTTCCCTCCTCCTCGCCTCCCTCCTAGATCAAGTTTTTACCGGATGCTTGACGTTTGTCTCAAATGCTTCAGGTTTTATAAATCGTTCCGAACGGCATTCCGCAGGAAACTGAAAGACCACACGTAACTCGGAAGGAAAGGAAAGGGGCAGCTTGCAAAGGAGTGGGGTGGAGGGGTGGGGGGGGGAGGTGGGGGTGGGAGGTGGAGGGGTGGGGGTTGGGGTGGGAGATGGGGATGTGGGATGGAGTTATAAGGGAAGTGGGGGAGTTGTGCAAAGGAGTGGGGTGGAGGGGTGGGGTGGGGAGTGGAGGGGGGGGGGGGGAGGGAGTGGAGGGAGTGGGGAGGGGGGAAGTTGTAAGGGAATGGGATGGAGTTATAAGAGAAGTGGGGGAGTTGTGCAAAGGAGTGGGGTGGGGGTGTTGGGTGGAGGGGTGTGGGTGGGGGAGGAGTGGGAGGGAGTGGGGAGGGGGGAAGTTGTAAGAGAATGGGATGGAGTTAAAAGAGAAGTGGGGGAGTTATGCAAAGGAGTGGGGTGGAGGGGTGTGGGGTGGAGGGGTGTGGGTGGGGGAGGGAGTAGAGGGAGTGGGGAGGGGGGAAGTTGTAAGAGAATGGGATGGAGTTATAAGAGAAATGGGGGAGTTGTAAGGGAAAGGGGGAAGGGGAGTTATTAATGGAGTGGGGGAGTGGGGGGGGGGAGTTGAAAGAGAAAGAGGGGTGTTGCAAGGGGAGTGGGGGAGTGGGTGAGGGAGGAGTGGGGGGAGTTGCAAGGGAGGGAAGGAGCTGGAATGCAGGGGGGGGGGGAATACAGGGGAGTGAGGGAGTTGCAGAGGAGTGGAGAAGGGGGGAGGGGAGTTGCAAGAGAAGGGGACGTTGCAAGGAAGGGGCGGAGGGCAGACAAAGAGTGTAAATAAAGGAAGAGAGAAGGTTGCAAAGGAAGGGGCATTGAAGAAGGCAGGAGTTATAGGGAGAAGATAGGGAGAGGACGTGTAAGGAAGGGATGAAAGAGAGAGGGAGAGAGAGGAAGGGGTTACAGGGAAGATGTCTAAAAGGAAAGCAAGGTAGACATCGGGCAGGGTAGGGAAGAAGAGGTACATAGGAAAGTTTTGTTTTCGTGTGTGTTTGTGTGTGTGTGTGTGTGTGTGTTTGTGTGTGTGTGTGTCTGTGTGTATACGTTTATGTGTGTTTTTGCGTGTGTGTGTGTGGGTGTGTGCTTGTTTGCACGTGTTTTTGCACGCGCGCGTGTGTGTGCGTGCGTGCGTGCGTGCGTTCGTGTCTTCGAGAAACGAAGACATGGGTGGCAGAGGAGTAGGGAAGGGGGTGAGTGTGTGAGGTTGGGGGGGGGGGGGGGTAGGGAAGGCATTTGGCAGCCCCGGATCAGACTCGGGCCACGTACGGGAGGCGGGATAGGGGGTAGAGGGTAGGGAAGGCATTTGGCAGTCCCGCATCAGACACGGGCGACATATATAGAAGCGAACGAAATTGGAGGAACCACTGAATTTTTTTTTTTTTTTTTTTTTTCAATTCTTCCCCCTCCCCCCCATCCATTGGTACATAAAGCTTCAGTCAGGCTCGACCTCCCTGGCACGCATTGCACATAGCAGAGACCCCGGGAATGGGCACAAGCTGTGATAGAACATGAAAAGAAAGAGGTATAGCGAGAGAGAGAGAGAGAGAGAGAGAGAGAGAGAGAGAGAGAGAGAGAGAGAGAGAGATAGAGAGACAAAGATAGCGAGAGAGAGAGAGAGAGAGAGAGAGAGAGAGAGAGAGAGAGAGAGAGAGAGAGAGAGAGAGAGAGAGAGAGAGAGAGAGAGAGAGAGAGAGAGAGAGAGAGAGAGAGAGAGAGAGAGAGAGAGAGAGAGAGATAGAGATAGATAGATAGATAGATAGATAGAGAGAGAGAGAGAGAGAGAGAGAGAGAGAGAGAGAGAGAGAGAGAGATAGATAGATAGATAGATAGATAGAGAGAGAGAGAGAGAGAGAGAGAGATAGCGAGAGAGAGAGAGAGAGAGATAGCGAGAGGGGGAGAGAGAGAGAGAGTGAAGAGAGACAGAAAGCGAGAGAGAGAGAGAAGAGAGAGAGAGAAGAGAGAGAGAGAAGAGAGCAGAAGAGAGAGAGAGAGAGAGAGAGAGGGGGAGAGAGAGAAAAAAGACAGATAACCGTAGACAGATACGGATGGCCCGACAAACACATATTTGTT
>NC_061838.1:19758671-19766171 GCF_019202785.1 Penaeus chinensis | reverse complement strand
CCCCAGAAAAGAGAAACGACCATCGGAAACGACCAGTGAGAGAGAGAAACGACCACCCGGACCAAAAAAAAAAAAAAAAAAAAAAAAAAACGAGGCGAACCGACCCGCACGCATAAATAGACAGACAGACAGACAGACAGCGGGCGTAACTAGGGCCTTCGAAACCGCCCAATTCTACTGCTCGTCCGGAAAAAGGGGACGAATGACCTACGGGCGGCCACCAGATCGCCTTTCCCGTCCCTAAAATGGCTCACTTTCTCATTCAGCTGCCCTTTCCGCCGGCACTACTTGGGGGGAGGGGGGGGGGGGCAAGGGAAGGGGGTGAGGGGAGAGGGGAGAGGGGGAGGGGAGAGGGGAGGGAAGAGGGGGAGGGTGCAAGGGGAGAGGGGGAGGGTGTATGAAGGTAAGGGGAGGGGAGGGTGAGGGGGCAAGGGGAGAGGGTGGGATGGGGGGAGAAGGGAAAGGGTGAGAGGGTGAGGGCAAGGAAAGGGATGAGGGGGAGAGGGTAAGAGGGGAGGGGCAAGGAAGAAGAGAAAAAGTGCCGGAGAAGGGAAAGAGATAACAATGCGTGTGCCGGAAGAGGTATACATACACACAAATACACACATCACACACACACACACATACATACATCACACACACACACACACACTACATCACACACATACATACATCACACACACACACACACACACACACACACATACATCACACACACACACACACACACACACACACACATACATACATCACACACACACACACACACACACACATACATCACACACACACACACACACACACATACATCACACACACACACACACATACATCACACACACACACACACACACACACACATACATCACACACACACACACACACACACACACACATACATACATCACACACACACACACACACACACACATACATCACACACACACACACACATACATCACACACACACACACACACACACACATATATATTGTGCGTTTGTGTGTTTGCACGCGCGTGATCATAAACAAGTAAGAAAGAAGAAAACGAAGAGAAAATTTAAAAAAAACAAAACAGAGTAAAGCGTAAATAGATAGAAAGATAGACAGGTAGACAGATACATCCACAAATATATAAACAAATAAACAAAATAAGAAATGAAAAAAGCTGATAACAAATAAACCACACAGAAGAGAAGCGAAAAGCGATAAACGATGGATAAAATACGAGACAACCAACGAAAAAATATGAAAACATCACGTATTTTTTTCTTTATCGTCTTTTGCCACTTCCCTTATCATCATCACCCAATAGATTACTGGGCACGTTGTAATTATCTATTCTCTATCGTAAACCTATCTATAAGAAACACTATGATTTGCTCATTAAGCCATTACTGAACGTTATAATGACTTGTTGTGTTTAATAACCTGAAGTATTATTTTTGGGGGGGCATTATTATCATTATCTGTATGTTTATCATTTATCAAAACTTTTGCTGCAGATTTTATAAAAACTCTCAAAATTGATGTGGTTCTTAATTACTGTTATTAGTGATGTTTTATTAACTATTAATGTTCTTATCATCTGCTTTATAAATTTAATTTCTGTTTCCCTGCTATCGCTACTATTCACTGTTGTTATCGTAAAACCTTTATTATTTGTTTTATCATCGTTATCATCTTTATTGTGATTATTATCGCCAATGACGCTTTGAAAGTCCCCTCTACTATAGCTGTTATAGAAGCCATTGCAAATATCGCCATAATTTGCAACACCAACACCTCTACAAGGACTATTGTACTTACCATCATTATCATTACAATAGCAACACTACGGGTTCGCAATTGCAAGGTCCGCTACTGTTATTGCAATGCGTGCAACAGAGCCGCAAAACCACGGAAAACGGGAAGTGTAGCGTAATGTCTATGCAAGGGAAGACTAGGGGGGGTCGGGTGGGGGTGGGAGGGGGTCAGAAGGGGGGGAGAAGGAAGGGGGTAGGGGAATATGGAAAGCGATTGTAGGGGAGAAAGGTAAAGAGGGTGGCATTGGGTGGGGGGAAGAGGTGGGGAAGGGAGGAGAGGGGAGAGGAAGGGATGGGAGGAGAGGGAGGGGAAGGGGGAAAGGGAAGGGGGGAGGGGGGACATGGGAAGAGAGTGTATGGAGAGGGGAAAGGTAAAGTGGGTGGCATTTGATAGGTGGGGAAGGGGTGAGAAAGGGAAGAAGGAGGAGAAAGGAAGGAGGGGGCGGTAAGGGGGGTCAGAAGGAGGAAAGGGGGAGGGGGAAGGGAAGAGGGAAGGGAAAAATAGAAAGAGATTGTATGGGGGAAAGGTAAAGCGGGTGGCATTGGGTCGACAGGGAAGGGGGTAGGGGAAGAGGAAAGGAAAGGGGGAGGGGGAGGTAAGGTAGGATTAGGTGTGGCCTCGAGTGAGTTGTTGTGCCCGAGGCGGTGCAACAGAGAGAAAGAGAGAGAGAGAGAGAGAGAAAAAAAAAGGTTGATCGTTGGAAGGAAAATTTTCAGGCTTTTCATAGCATCGGTTTGCGAATTTGCGTTGGGCTAAAAAGGCCTCTATTGCCTCGCCCTATAAGGCTTAATAAGTGGCCTTTTCTCCCTCATCCTATGACAGGTGCAACAAGGTCGCTCATTCCCGTTTCGTTAAGTTCATAGAAGGGGGGGGGGGGGGGGATAGAGAAATGGAGAAATTGAGGGAAAAAAAAAGAGTCAATAAGGTACTGAAATAAAGCAGAGGGAGAATGAGATAAGATGATAGCAGATGATTAACGAATATAGAGATCTAGAAGCGAGAATGTGACACACACTTTGCATATAAACATACATACACGTGTGGGTGTCTATATATTCAACAACATAAAGCACACACACACACACAAGCACACACACACACACACACACACACACACACCCCACACACACACGCACGCACACACACACACACACACACCCACATTATAAATATATTTATATATATTTTTATAAAATTTTAATATTATAGAGAGAGAGAGAGGAGAGAGAGAGAAGAAAAAGGGGAGAAGGGGGGGGGCGGGGGGGGGTCAAATAAAAAGGAAAAGGGCAGTCAGAGTGAAGGAAAGGTATTGCACGGGGCAGCAACATGAAGAGAGAGAGAGAGAAAAAGAGAGAGATAGAGGAGAAGAGGAGGAGGAGCAAGATGAAAAATTGCCCAGCTGTGTAATGAGTACTGATAAAGCTGCATTATGATCTGTGCATCTTTACCCCTTTCCTTTTAAAACCCCCATTTCCTTTTTCCCCCCCCCCGCTACCCTTCCCCCCTTCCTTCCTTTCCCCCTCCTACCCAGCTCTTCTTCCCCTGCCCCCACTTAACATTTCCCCCCCCCACCCCCCTTTTTCCCCTACCCCGCCCCTTTTCTTTCCCTTCCTTCCTCCTCATTCTTCTTCTCTTTCCCCATCCCCCCTCCCTCTCCCCTTAGTCTCCCCATCTCCCCTCGTCCCCCCACCCCCCCCCACCCCCCCCGCCCCCCTTCCCATTCTCCCCCTTTCCCCTCCTCTCCCCCGCCCCCCTTCTCCTGCCCCCCCATCTCCACCTGCCCCTCCCCCATTTTCCCTTTGCCCCCCCTCCCTCATCTTTTCCTCTCCTCTCCCTCCCCTCCCCCTCTCCTTGTCCCCCCAATTTTTCCCCCATCCCCCTCTCCATTTTCCCCCTTCCTCTTCCCCCATCTCCCTCGCCCCCCCTCTCTTCTTCTCCCCCTCTCCCTCATCTCCCCCCGTCCCTCACCCCTCCTCTCCCCCCTCATCTCCCCCTTTCCTCTCCCCCATCTCCCCCGCCCCCTCCCCCCTCATCTCTCCCTCTCCTCTCCCCCATCTCCCCTCCCCCCTCATCTCCCCCTTTCCTCTCCTCCATCTCCCCCGCCCCCTCCCCCCTACCCCATCTCCCCCTCCCCCTCCCTCCCTCTTCTCAGCTGGGCATTTGGTTCCTTACGCCGGTCGAGGCGACTATCACGCCATCTAGACACGCAAGCCTCGGTGGGCCTTCGCTCTGCAGGTGGGGAGTGTGTGTGTGAGGGGGGAGGGAGGGGAGGGGAGGGGAGGGGCGTCAGTGTGGGAGGTAAGGGTGAGAGGGAATGGGAAGTGTAGGGGGGTCTGAAGTGGGAGGTCCTGGGGGGGGGACGGAGTGGGAGGTGTGGGGGGGGACGGAGTGGGAGAGAGGTGGGGGGGGCGGAGTGGGAGGTGTGGGGGGGGGCGGAGTGGGAAGAAGAGGAGGGAAAGGAGGAGGGAAGGTGGAGAAAAAAAAAGATAAAATAAAAAAATAGAAAGGTAATAGTAATAGTAATAGCGTTGTTATCAGATGCAAAACAAGAAGAAAATACAGGAAGTCGAAAAAGAAAAGAAAAAGAAAAAAATTCTGAAATTTTGAAAATATAATGCAGAGGGAACTAAAAAGAAGAAAAATGAAAGAATATGGCGTAAAGAAGAAAATGGGGAAGAATCAGGGAAACGGAAAAAAAGAAAAAGAAAAATGGCTTTTCGTATCATTTTACTCCAAAATGCTTAGAATCAGCGACTTATTTTACATGCACCCATGTTGTCTGTCGCTTTTTTTTTTTTTTTTTTTTTTTTTTTTTTTTTTTAGCGAGAGGGAATGAGAGAGAGAGAGAGAGAGAGAGAGAGAGAGAGATTGAGAGAGATGAGAGAGAAGAGAGAGAGAGAGAGCGAGAGAGAGAGAGAGAAAGAAAGGGAGAGAGAGATAGAGAGATAGAAAGAGACAAGAAAAAAAGGTAAAGCAGAGGAACTTTCTGTGCCACATTATCAAGTCCTCTACAGTATGCATTTTTGAAAGGATATATAAAACCGCAAAAAAAAAAAAAAAAAAAAAAAAAAATCTGCCATTATGATGACGTCTTAGAAACACAATAGAAAATCTTATTGAATGTCTGTATGGATATTGAGTAAATAGAACCGAACGCTATTTTATGAATAGCGTGCACAATGCACTCACCAGAATGGAGGGAAAACAAGGCGTGTTTGTCCTAATGTGTGTCTGTCTCTTATTTTTCCCCCAAGACTTTCGTTCTTTTCTATAAATGTCTGCGATTCGGAAATTCGATGTATATTGCTCATAGTTTTCATTAACGGTTTTGTTTCTCTTTCTCTTCCTTCATGTCTATCGTTCTTTATCTCCAGCGCGCTTTCTCTCACCGGTCTTCTATCAGACGTGGACTCTGTACGTCGAGTTCGCCTTTCGTGGGAATCTATTAAATGGAGGTAATACAAGGTGTCTTCGTCCTAATGTGCGTCTGTCTCTTTTTGTTTCCCCCCAAGACTTTCGTCTTTCTACTATAAAAGTCTGCGATTCGACAATTCGATGTATTTTGTCATAGTTTTCATTAACGGTTTGTTCTATTTTCTTGCTTCATGTCTACGTTTTTTTGTCCACGCGCCTTTCTCTCACCTGTCTGTCAATCAGTCGCTTCTCGACGAGGTGCGCCTTTCGTGGGAAATCATTATTAATAGTACTCCGTGTCCACGGACTTCGCCTGTTTATTCTGTCCTCTCTCTCTGTTCACTTCTCGTCTTCTACTCACCACCCCTCTTCTTTGTTCCGTCTTTCTTCATCGTTGGCATTTCTTGTCGTGTTGTGTGTGTATGTCCATCCCCTCTCTCTCTCTCTCTCTCTCTCTCTCTCTCTCTCTCTCTCTCTCTCTCTCTCTCTCCCCCTCTCTCTCTCTCTCCCCCCCACCCTCTCCCCCTCTCTCTCTCTCTCTCTCTCTCTCCCTCTGCCATTCTACCTCCTCACCCAGCAGGTCTCCTCATCGTGCAATTTCACCCCTAAAGCCGTGTCATTCTCCATTTTCCCTGTGACCGAGTTCGTTTAAAGAGATAAAAAAAGAAAAAGAGAGAAAGAGAGAGAAAAAAAAAAAGGAATGATGTCTTTTTCCGAGAAGATCTTTAAACGTCACCGGGTCAAAGGCGATGCAACGAGCGCCTCCGAACGGTATGTGTCTTCATCTATTGCAGTTTTGTGTTCGTTTCTAGAACTGATATGGCAACGCAGGCACTCGATCAGTACTAGAAATGCATTTTTTTGTCGCTGTCTCGTTCAGTCTATCTGTTTCCCTACACACACACACACACACACTATCACTATCGTTCTCTGTGTCTGTGTACCGAATACAATTAACCTTGTTTCTCCCATAATGCTTATTCCTTTGCTTGATCTTCCTCTTTACTCCTGACATAGATTAATTCCCACTGCCAGGGCTCTCAACACTTGCAATATCAACAATACCACTAACTCTGCAACACCAGTTTAACCTCCCAACAGCAATAACTGCATTGCACGTCGCTGCAAGAACGTTCCTGCAGCACATCGATGGCTTCTACCACAGCGCGTCCTTCAGCGACCGCACACACATCATTCTCACTCTGGCAAGGCATGGAGTGGCACCCCGAGGCACTGCAGGGCCAAGGGAAAGCGCCGAGACAGGTGGAATCCCGTAAGTGCCACTATCGCGTGACTTCGTTTGGTCCGAAGTATGAAGTGTCTTAAAGTACTACGAGGTCTGAGTAACACCTTTTTTTTCTTCTTCTTTTTTTAATGTTGTAATGGTTATAGGTGAGATTGGAGTGGGTGGTTACAGTGCTAATGATGGTACTGGTTGAATGATCGTGTTTTCGCGTTTTTTCCCACAGGCGTGACGTTGGTAATAGATAGTCATTGTTTCATTTCTCATGGCGTTGGTTCCTTTTCTGATAATAACAGTAGGATCTGGATTGAAGATTCCATTAAAAGTAAGTGATAAGTGTTATGAATTTATTGCGAAATTATAATAGAACAAATCGCCTAGGAAAACCAGAGCTGTTTAGTTTGACAGGAGAGTCTCTGTAAACGCTGTTTTTCGTATTATTAATCAAGGACAGCTTAAAACAGTCCTTCCCGAATGGAAAACGACGGGAAAAACAATACCGACTTTACTCACAAATGATCACTGTCACACAAGATTTCCAAATGCTTTCTAAAATAAAAAAGGAATAAATACAAAAAATCCCGAACGAAGCAGGAAAAACTAACAAAGAACTAAGAACGAGAACGCCCCAGTAAAATCGGGGCATTTAGCAATCGATCTCCATAAAAAAAAGAGCGAAACCGCCGCGCCATTAAAAGAGTAGAAAATGGCACTGCGGTAAACACGAGCACACTCACGCTCGCTTGAAGTCATCAGTGGCAAAGCACTAAAAGCGGCGAGGGAAGGCCTGAAGCACAGTATCACTGGTCAAGGGTAACATCAATACATTTCCTCGATCTGGTAATAGTCTATTGGCAAAATACAATGTTAAACCTATATGCGGGTAAGTGTCAGGAATAGATATCTATTGAACTCCTGCGACGAGGGAAGGCCTGCAGCACGGTATCACTGGTCAAGGGTATCTAAACTACGTTTCCTCGATTTGGTAGTAGTCTATTCGCAAAATACGTTGTTGAACCTATATGCGGGTAAGTGTTA
>NC_061838.1:19753671-19756171 GCF_019202785.1 Penaeus chinensis | reverse complement strand
AAACAGACAGACCAAGCATGGAGGGAGACACGCTAATCAAACACGTCGGACTGGCACTAAAGCGAGGTGCGCTAGACAAACCGAAGGGAGAAGGGGGGGAGGGGGTAGGGTAGGGAGAGGGAAAAGGAGGGGAGGGGGAGGGGGAGGGTAGGGAGAGGGAAAAGGAGGGAGAGGGGGAGATGTAGGGTAGGGAGAGGGAAAAGGGGGGGAGGGGGAAGGTAAGGAGAGAGTAAATGGAGGGAAGGGGGGGGGGGGGGCAAACGGTGAGAAACTGAGCAGAAACTTAATTACCCCCACACAAAGGAGCAGCCCCCCCCCCCCTCCCCCCGTGACCACGACAAAAGAACTTGAAGAAAAAAAAACTTGCGGGTGATTGGCAAAGGCGTTTGTTCCTGCCTTCTCTCGAGGATCTGCCCAGCGCTCTCTTTCCTCTCTTATGTCGCTCCTTCCTCTCTGCTTATCTCTTTCTTTTTTTCTTCCTTTCTCTCTTTTTTTCTTCCTTTCTCTCTTTTTTTCTTCCTTTCTCTCTGCTTATCTCTTTCATTCTTTCTTTCTTCCTTTCTCTCTTCTTATGCCGTTCTTTCTCAATTTCTCTCTGCCTGATTCGTTCTTTCTCCCTTTCTCTCTGTTTTTTTCTTTCCTTCTTTTTCTCTTTGCTTATCTCATTCTTCCTCCATTTCTCTATTTTTTCGTCCCTTCTCCTCTTCTCTCTGCTTATCTAGTTTTTTTCTTTCTTTCTCTTTTGTTATGCACTTCATTCCATATTTACTGAGTTCTCCTTCTACCTCTTCTCAAGGTTTTTTCTATTTTGTCTCTCTTGCTTTCTTAACTTCTCTCTTTGTCCCTGTCTCTTTTCTCCTCCTCCCCCTTCCCCGATTCTCTCTCTCTCTCTCTCTCCTTCTTCCTCTCCTTCCCTTTTTCTTCCCCTCCTCCCTCCCTCCCTCCTTCCTTCCCTCCTTCCCCTCCTACGTGTCTCATCTGAGTCCACTTTCCTTCTCAAGTCTCTGCGCATTTCGTTTTTTACTTGTTTGTTGTTTTTCCTCGCATGTTCCCGATTTGCTAATTATGTTTTTTTTTTTTTTTTTTTTTTTTTTTTTTGTGTGTGAGTGTGTGTGTGTGTGTGTGTGTGTGTGTGTGTTGGTGTGTGTGTGTGTGTGTGTGTGTGTGTGTGTGTGTTTCTGCGCGCGGCTGAGTGTCGTGTGAGGAGACCGATCGCCATAATAAGGAGGGAAAGGGATGAGAATGGAAAGTATCTGTGATGCTGTAATAACGTTGATTCATTTGCCAGAAGGCGAGTCGGACCGTCGGTGACATTTCGGAACGTTTGATGCGATACTAGGTCTGAAAAATCCGTTTTTATTTAGCGTGTTTGGATGTTACTGGATGTCAAATTATATCGACTTAATGGGGTAGACTTCTCCGATTGAAAATGGAAAGCGCGAACAAACAAACACACACACACATACACAAACACACACACACACACACACACACACACACACACACACACACACACACACACACACACGTACATACAAAAAAATGGATATTAAAAGGAAGAAAAATAAAACAACACACACACATACAGACAAACATACACACAAACAAAAAAACAACACACACACAAAACACACACACACACACACAAACACACACACAAACACACACATTTATATATATATATATATATATATATATATATATATATATATATATATATATATATATATAAAGCAGACGTGTATGTGTCTATTTCCTTCCCGCAAAACACACTTAGTGAGGCGCCGAGGAAGACAATAATCACCGCGCCTGTTAAGTGGTCTGGCGGCGCTCCACGCAGCCTCCCGACGCTAGTGTATTTTAGGTCGAAAAACTGGATAATGATAACTCCGGGATCGGTTTCTCTGTCATGCTGGACGTTGGCTGAGGACGCCGGCGGGGATCGAGTCCGGACGCCCTGGCCAGCCTTGTGCTTGGGAGAGGGCTTGATACTTGGGTGAGGGCTGGGTTCCTCGCCCTCTCTTTCGTTGGCTCTCTCTTTTCTTTCGTTTTTTTGGCTTTTTTTGGTTTTCTTTTCTCTTCTCTTCTTTCTTCTCTCTTCTCTTCCATTTTTCCTTCTCTCCCTTTCCCTCTCTTCACTTCTTGCTTCTCTCCCTCTTCCAATCTTCCTCCTCTCCCTCTCTTCACTTCTTCCTTCTCTCCACCTCACCCATTTTCCCTCCTCTCCCTCTCCCTTTCTTCACTTCTTGCTTCATACCCTCTCCCATTTCTCCTCCTCTCCCTCTCCCCTTTTACATTTTTCCTCCTCTCCCTCTCCCTCTCCTCCCTTCTTGCTTCTCTCCCTCTCCCATTCTTCCTCCTCTCCCTCTCCCCTTCTTCCTCCTCTCCCTCTCCCTCTCTTCACTTCTTGCTTCTCTCCCTCTCCCCTTCTTCCTCCTCTCCCTCTCCCCCTCTTCCCTCTCCCCCTCTTCCCTTCTTCCTCCTCTCCCTCTCCCCCTCT
>NC_061838.1:19728671-19733671 GCF_019202785.1 Penaeus chinensis | reverse complement strand
CCCTCCTCCCCCCCCCACACTTCTAGCCTAGCGTAACTTCTTTATCCCGCTATCTCATATCTCTCTTACCCCCTAACCACTCTCGTCTACTCTTACCTCATCTAATTCCCTGCCCCTTTCTCATTCTTTTCCTTCCTGTTTCTTACTTACCCGTCCTTCCTCATCCTCCCTCCACCCACTTTCTCCTCTACGCCCGCTGATTGCTCTGCGACCCCCTCTTGTCATTTTGGTCCTTAACTACAAAGCCTTCCTTTAGATTCTCCTCATTCACACCCTCGCCCCTTCATTTCTCAGCCTCTCCCTCTATCACTGTTTTTTGTCCTCTCCCCTCCCCCCTCCCCTATTCGCTCCTTGTCGCTCTCCTCTCGCCCTCCATCCTTTCTCTCCCCCTCCGGTCTTCCCCACCTAGCCCCGCCGTCTGAGCTTCTCCACCTCCCCCTCGCCTTCAATTACCGCTCCACGACCTCGCTCTTCTCTTTCACCTCTTCCATATCATCCTTCCACCTACCTGTCTGCCCACCCATCCTTTCTCCTCGTCTTCCTTTCTCTCTCCCTGGCTACACAACTCGTCTTCACCACCTCTTCCACTTTTATATTTGTCTTTTTTCCTGTCCCCCCCTCTCACAGTTCCGCCCTCACCTTTCCTTCCGCGTATACCTGCTCACCTCTTCTTACATTTTCTTCTGCGTACCCTTACCCTTACTTCTACCCTCCCCTCTTCTCTGCCTTTCCCCCCCTGTACGTCCCCTCCCCTTGAATCCCCCCTTCTGTCCCCCAACCTCCCCCTACCCGCATATGCCCGCCCTCGGCTTCCGCTTACTCTCTTCTCTCTCTCTCCACCCCTCGTGCTCGATCCCACCTTCGGCTTCTATTCCCCCCCTTCCCCCCGTACTTTCCTGCTCCTCGACGCGAATCGCCGCGCGGAGGACAGCCTCGCCATTGTGCCCGGAGGGACCGCCACCCCTCCGCTCCGCTCTCTCCGGGCGCGCTCCTCTCGTCCAACTTGTGCAAGGCTGCCACTTCTCTTACGTTCACCCATTCCACTCCTCTTTGTCCGCCTCCCCGACCCCGCGCTCATCGTCTCCTCACACGTCCTCTCCCTCGCTCCCCGAAGCCGCCCCCTCCTCGTCCGCTGCGGCTCTACCTCTTACTCTTCTTCCTCTCTCGCGGGCGCGACCCGCCCTCCGCGCGCATCTGCCGTTCTCTTCGCTCAACTGCTCTCTGTCGTCACTCTCCCTTCCGCGCTCTTCCCTCGGTCTCACCGGCTCGCCCTACTTACTTCTCCCTCCCCATGGCCTCGCGTGCTCCCGAACGCTTCTCTCCTGCGCGTGCTCTACCTCCTCTCTCACTCTCGCTCCTACTAGTCGGCTTTCCTCCTCCTGCCCTCACCCCTCCTCCTCTGTGCTGTCTCCCTCTCTTCCCCGCTCGCGCGTCGCCCCGCCTCTCTTTCTCATCGCCCTTCTCCGCTCCTCTCTCTTCCCGCCCTCCTGCCCTCCACATCCCCTCTCATATCTCTTTTTCCTACCTGCGCTTTCCTTTTCTTCGCTCCCTGGCCGTTCTCTTTCTCTCACCAAACCTCTTTTCCTGGTCTCTTCCGCCTTCCATTCTCTCCCCTCCTTTACTTCTCTCTTTTCTTCTATTCTTTCTCTCCTCTCCTGCTCCTCTCGCTCCTGTCCTTCTCCCTCCGCTCGCTTTCTTCTCTGCCTTCCCTCCCTGGCTTGCTACCTTCTCCTCTCTTCCTTTTCTTGCGACTTTTCTCTGTCCCGCCTTCGACTCTGACCTCTCCCCCCTCCATGTCCCACACCCCCTGCTTCAACTCACACTATCCCTCTCGCTTCTCTCTCTCTCTCTCCCTCCGTTCTCTTCTCTCTACTCTCTCTCTCCCCCCCCCCCCGCAAACATACCCCCCCCCCAAAACCAAACCACGACGGTGTCTTTTAAAAACCCCCCCCCACCCCAAACAACAATACTAAAAAACCCCCAACACCACATCAAACATACCCCTCCCCCAACCCCAAACCACCACAAACACCAAAAACCAACAAACAACCATAAACCTCAAACCAACCAAAACACCACAACACAAGAAAAACACAAAAAACCTCACACAACACCAAAACCCCTCACACCACAACTCAACCCACCACCCCAACACTCAAAACACCCCGAACCAAACACCATACAACCACCCACACCCCCAACCCCCCACCAACAACACAAAACCCCAAACACCCACAACAAAACACCCCCAAACAAGACCTCCTTATTATTCCCGCAACCCAACCCGAGCTATCCCTTCCTCCACCATCACCCCAACCTGTAATAATCATTAACAATTAGGAAAACAAACAAACAAACAAAAAACAACAACGGAATAGCGAGAAAAACATAATCAAGAGTGACATGAGACTCACTCTATGTAAATGACCGGGTTGATTGGTTGATTCAAACGATTAACAACTGGATTGGTTGGATGGCTGGTTGAATAGATGATTAGGAAACCGAACTGAATCAATGACTGGTGACTGGAATGATTGGTGACTGAGCTGCTTGGTTGGATAATTGGTTGAACTGAAATGAATTTGTGGTTGTGATTGGTAAACTGGTAACTGGAAAGATTGGTGACTGAGTCGATTGGTTTGAAAGAGGAATGACTGGCGAACCGAAATGAATTAGTGACTGTGATCAGTTGATTAAAAAAGAAAAGGCTTGTAATTGGAATAGTTGGTGGCTGAATGGTTTGTCTGAAATGGTTATTTTGAGTGACTGTTAACTGAATTCCTCGTTGGTCAGTTCAAAAGAGGGGATTTTAATAACTGTGAACCGAGATGTTTGATGGTTGATTGTAATAACTGTAGACTTTTTTTTTAAAAAAAACAAACATGATTTTGTATTTTGAAAATAGGGCGCTGGAATAGAAAATGGAAGAGGGAAAGAGAAGAGAAGAGAAAAACAGGGGGAGGGAAAAGAGGAGGGGGGAAAGAAGAGAAAGGGTGAAGACTAGAATCAAAGGAAGTACAAGGAAAGATAAAGATTGAGAAAAAAAAAAAAAGGTGAACAAAGGGGGGCGAAAAAAAAAGGAAAAAAAACTGGAAACGG
Organism: Penaeus chinensis; assembly: GCF_019202785.1. NCBI lineage: Eukaryota > Metazoa > Arthropoda > Malacostraca > Decapoda > Penaeidae > Penaeus > Penaeus chinensis. The sequence goes on along the minus strand of NC_061838.1, from coordinate 19,730,572 downwards.
GAGGGAGAGAAGGAGATGACACGCGGAGATGGCTAGAAAGAGCGAAGATAGCGTCCAGCGCGCGCGCGCGAATGCACCAAGGGACGACCCTGTTGGGGCGCCTAGGCTTCCCCCCCCCCTCCCAGCCTGCGCCCGTCGCGCGCGAGGCGCTGGTGGCCGGAGTGGGTTCGCGGCTCTTGGACCGCCCCATGCCTCGTTGTGCGGCGTCTGCCTCGTACTCCCCCCTTATCCTCTGACGCGGCCGCCCACGTGGGGGGGGTGGTGTGTGTGGACCCCAACGCTTCCGGCGCCCTGTGCAGGCGCCCTCCTCTTCCGCCGCGGCGCGTCCTCGCCTTGGCCCCCCGACTTCTCCCTCCGTCTGCCCCTCCGGCTGCGCCCCCCTCCCCCCTCTCCAGTCCATCCTGCTCCCTTCTCCACCCCACCACGCCACAAACCCCCACTCCGCGATGGCCCCCCCTCCGCACGGCGGCCTGGCGCTGCTCAACCGCGGCCTTCCGTCTCTACCGCTGCCCTCTTGGTCCCGGGCGCCTTGCGGTGTTTGTGCTACTTCGGTTCTTTCTTTCCACCGCACCCTTAGTTCTATCTTCGCCACCCCCCACCCCATGCAGATACCTCCATAACCAAAAACCTACCCCGCTAACCACCCCCCACGCGAGAGCCATCAACGCTAACCCTACAGGTTTTTACACTCCCGGCTTCAGCGAGAGGGCGGGACTGTGGGGGGTGTATGTGGGCCGGGGGGCTCTGTGGGGATCGAGGCGGGACTTCCTGGTTGGGGGAGTGGTAAGGGAACTGGGGCAGGAACTACGTAGGGGTTGTGGGCCGTGAGGGACGTGACCCTGTGGGGCATGTGGGCGGGGAACACTGTGGTGGTGTGGGCGGGGACTGAGGGGGTGTGGGGGCGGTACATGGAGGGGCTGTGGGCGGGCCTTTGGTAGGATAGAGTGGGTGTGGCGGGACTCTGGGGTATGGTGGGCGGGACCGTGGCTGGGATTGTGGGTTGTGGGCGGGACTATGGGGGTGTGGGCGGGACTGTGGCTGGGATTGTGGGGGTGTGGGCGGGACGATGGGGTGTGGTCGGGACTGAGGGGTGTGTGGGAGGGACTGATTGGGGTGTGGGCGGGACTGTGGGGTGTGTGGGCGGGATGTGGGGGTGTGGGCGGGACTGTGGGTGGGATTGTTGGAGTGTGGGCGGGACTGTGGGGTGTGGGCGGGACTGTGGCTGGGATTGTGGGGGTGTGGGCGGGACTATGGGGGTGGTGGGCGGGACTGTGGGGTGGGATTGTGGGGGGAGTGGCGGGCGGGACGATGGTGTGGGCGGGACTGTGGGGGTGTGGGCGGACGTGTGGGGTTGTGGGCGGGAATGTGGGGGTGTGGGCGGGACTGTGGGTGGGATTGTGGGGGTGTGGCGGGACTGTGGGGGTGTGGTGGCGGGACTGTGGGTGGGATTGTGGGGGTGTGGGCGGGACTATGGGGGTGTGGGCGGGACTGAGGGGGGGGAGGTGGGGGTGTGGGCGGGACTATGGGGGTGTGGGCGGGACAGTGGGGGTGTGGGCGGGACTGTGGGGGTGTGGGCGGGACTGTGGGGTGTGGGTGGGATTGTGGGGGGTGTGGGCGGGATTATGGGGGTGTGGGCGGGACAGTGGGGGAGTGGGCGGGACTGTGGGGGTGTGGGCGGGACTGTGGGTGGGATTGTGGGGGTGTGGGCGTGACTATGGGGGTGTGGGCGGGACTGTGGGGGTGTGGGCGGGACTGTGGGGGTGTGGGCGGGACTGTGGGGGTGTGGGCGGGACTGTGGGTGGGATTGTGGGGGTTGTGGGCGGGGACTGTGGGGGTGTGGGCGGGACTGTGGGTGGGATTGTGGGGGTGTGGGCGGGACTATGGGGGTGTGGGCGGGACTG
>NC_061838.1:19719314-19723571 GCF_019202785.1 Penaeus chinensis | reverse complement strand
GTGTTCTTGGGTGTTTGTGTGTGTACGTGGGAAGATATTTTGCCATTCTTTCTCTCCTCTGTGCGTGTGCGTTTGTGTGTGTCTGTTCGGTGCGGGCGTGTAATTGCACATGTGTATGTATGTATATGTTTTGTTTGTACGTATGTTTGTAAGTGTGTTAGGCATATGTTTTTTTTGAGCGAGAAGACTGTAGGAGGCTGATTAATGAAAGACAAATAGGTACAAATTATGATCGGAAGAGAGAGAGAGAAAAAAAAAAAACGATAGAAAGACACACACAAAAAAAAAAAAACGAAGAAAAGTCGAAAGAAAGACAGAAATAAAGGAAAATAAAAACACTAACGAAGATACAACAAAAAACAAAAAAACAAAAAAGGTTTAAGAAAAAAAAATATATATAACTCCCTCCCCCCTACCAAAAAAAAAAAAAAAGATAATAGATACTCCTATAATAATGATAATGCATATGCCCCCCCCCTTTCGTATATGTTTATGGCTGCCTCTGCTTATATGAACCAGCGACCTCGTACGTGTGAAAACAAGAGACTTCTAAAACGAAAAAAGAAAAAAGAAAAAAACACTCTTGAACAACAATAATACTTGTAAAAACATCACCGATTCTCCATTATGAGTTATAAAAATCTGTATTGGGAAGTGAAATCGTACTATTAATATGTTTCTACTTTCCCGACCCAGCGCCGCATCATGACCTTCCCCGAATAAAGAGAAAGACAAATGTGGAAGAGAAAGAAGGAGAGAAAGAGAAGAGGATAGAAGAGGAGAGAGAGGAGAGAAGAGAAGAGAGAGAGAAAGAAGAGAAGAGACGAGAGAAGGAGAGAAGAGAAGAAAAAAGAAAAGAAAAGAGAAGAGAAGAGGAGAGGAGAGAAGAGAAGAGAAGAGAAGAGAAGAGAGAGAAAAGAAGAGAAGACAAGAAAATAGAAAGAAGAGAAGAGAAGAGAAGAGAAGAGAAGAGAAGAGAAGAGAAGAGAGGAGAAGTCACAGTAGAGAAGAGAAGAGAAGAGAAGAGAGAAAAAAGAAGAGAGAAAGAATAGATAAGAGAGAGAGAGAAAAAAAGTATAATGTCATGTTACATAAAGAGAGATTTAGGAAGACACTTATGGCTTTTACATTTTGGAGCGAGGAAAGTGTATGAGAGAGCGTATCTTATAAAATATGATTCTGTAAAAGGCTTTGAGCTTGGCACCTTAGAAAGATTTTGACTAAGCATGAAAATCGTCATGTGCAATCACTGTAATCAGCTCTGATAATTAATCTTATATATGGATCTCTCTCACTCTCTTTCTTTCTTTCTTTCTCTCTCTCTCTCTCACTCTCTTTCTTTCTCTTACTCCCTCTCTCTCTCTCTCTCTCTCTCTCTCTCTCTCTCTCTCTCTCTCTCTCTCTCTCTCTCTCTCTCTCTCTCCCTCTCTCTCTCTCTCTCCCTCCCTCCCCCCCCTCCCTCCCCCCTCCCCCCCCTCCCTCCCTCCCTCCCTCCCTCCCTCTCTCTCAGCTCTGATAATTAAATTTATATATGATCTTTCTCCATCTCTTTCTTTTTTCTCTCTCTCGCTCTCTCTCTCTCTCTCTCTCTCTCTCTCACTCTTTCTCTTACTCCCTCTCTCTCTCTCTCTCTCTCTCTCTCTCTCTCTCTCTCTCTCTCTCTCTCTCTCTCTCTCTCTCTCTCTCTCTCTCTCTCTCTCTCTCTCTCTCTCTCTCTCCCTCCCTCTCTCCCTCCTTCCTTCCCTCCCTCAAAATAAAAGTAATAATAACAGCAACAGCAGTAATGATAATAAAAATAGGAGAGATAATAACAACAATAATAACAATAACAAAACTGAAACTAAAGAAAACTATAGTAATGCCGATAACAAAAACAATCATGATACTGATGATGATGATGACGATAACAGAAAGGATGATAATATTATGATGAAAAATTATACTGTTAATTATAGTTATGATGGTGATGATGATAACAAACAGTGATAGTAATGATAGTGATAATGATAATAATGATAATTAACAAATACAATAGTTTTGATACTGACATTATATAATATTAACAATAACAACAATGATAATAAAAAATAAAGATAATATTGATAATAATGATGATAACAATGATGCTAACAATGACCATGATTAAAAGAAGAGCAAGAACTATTATCATTATAATTATCATCATTACTCTAGCTAGACCCTCAGTTAATGTTCATTTGTTATTAATACGACTACTCGAGAGGGTTATTGAGCTAAAAGGGGAAGGGGGAAGGACCGATGAGAAGAAAGAGGGGAGAAGGAAGAAGGGAGGGGAAAGGGAGAAAGGGAGGGGAGAGGGAGAAAGGGAGGGGAGAGGGAGAAAGTGTGGGGAGAGGGAGAAAGGGAGGGGAGAGGGAGAAAAAGAGGAGAGAGGGAGAAAGGGATAGAGAGAGAGAGAAAGGGCCGGGGGGAGGAAAGAGAGGAGAGGGAGAAAGGGAGTAGAGAGGGAGAAAGAGAGAGGAAGAAAAGAAGGGGAGAGGGAGAAAGGGAGGAGAGAGGGAGAAAGAGAGAGGAAGAAAAGAAGGGGAGAGGGAGAAAGGGAGGAGAGAGGGAGAAAGGGAGAGGAAGAAAAGAAGGGGAGAGGGAGAAAGGGAGGAGAAAGGGAGAAAGAGAGAGGAAGAAAAGAAGGGGAGAGGGAGAAAGAGATAGGGAGAAAGGGAGAGGAAGAAAAGAAGGGGAGAGGGAGAAAGAGATAGGGAGAAAGGGAGAGGAAGAAAAGAAGGGGAGAGGGAGAAAGGGAGTAGAAAGGGAGAAAGGGAGAGGAAGAAAAGAAGGGGAGAGGGAGAAAGAGATAGGGAGAAAGGGAGAGGAAGAAAAGAAGGGGAGAGGGAGAAAGAGATAGGGAGAAAGGTAGAGGAAAAAGACTTAAATATAAAAGGTTGAGGAAGGGGAAACGGAGGGGATGGGTGAAGGAAGGAGGGGAATAGGAGAGTGAGGGAGGTGGGGGTGTTTAGGAACAAGAGAGAAATGAGAGGAGACAAAAGGTTTGAAGAGGGAGTAAGGAGTAATTTAAGGAAGCTTTGGGCAGAGCTGGAAAGGAAAAGGTAGAGGAAGAAGGGGAAGGGAAAGATAGGGGATAAGGGAGACGAAAAGCAGAAGGAGGAAGGTAAAACAGGGAGAGAGGGAAACTTTTTATTTTTTTTGTAGTTAAGATTTTTATTATTTTCATCATTACTATCACTCATATTACTATTATTATTATCATTATTATTATAATAATTGTTACTATTACTATTACTATTACTATTATTATTATTATTATTTATTAGTGGTAGTAATCATCCTTATTATTATCATTACTATCACTTATATTATTGTTATTATCATTATTACTATTATTATCATTATTATTAGTAGTTACTATTATTATTATCAATTATTCTCATAATTTTTCGTTACTGCCATCATCTTTTTTATACAGTTATTGGTGTTGCTTTTGTTGCTTTGATTATAATCATCATCGTAAACATTATTATTTCAATCACTCATTATCTCCATTACATAATCCTTTTCAACCACTCTCATAACCCTCATTGTATAATCATCAATACCATTATCAATTCTCATCAATATCTCCTACCAGCCTCTTTATCACCAGCCCCCCCCCCTCCCCCCCACACACTCCTTTACAATCCAACTACCCCCCCCCACCCCATCGACCCCTCATCTCGCAGATTTTCTCCTCCTCACGAGCCTCATAATTCCGAGATTAATATGAGCAGCGCATGGAAGCCTCACCTCAGAGCGCGCCTGACCCCCGCCCGGCGCTTAAGCTGTCAGCACGACGCCCTATGAAAAGATACACAATTAAACACAGGTAAAACTGCTTAAGAACACGTTCCCTTGCAAGTTACTGTCGTCGTAAATACTGACAGATGTTCTCTTGGCAGCTGGCTTGACGCTTCTCAATCCTCCGTTTGTGTTTTGTCTTTCGTCTTGTGGCATAGATGGGTGGTGTTTGTGTGTATGTGTGTGTGTGTGTGTGTGTGTGTGTGTGTGTGTGTGTGTGTGTGTGTGTGTGTGTGTGTGTGTGTTGTGTGTGTGTGCATACATATACTTTCACGCAAACAAGGAAGACGTGTCAGTATTTCCGTATTTTTTTCTTTTCTCTCTCTATCCCCCTTTTTCTCCCTCCCCCCCCTCTCCCTGTATCTGTCTCTCTCTCTCTCTCGCTCTTACCCCCTCCCTCATTCTCTTTCTCTCTCTCATATATGTCTG
>NC_061838.1:19686814-19691814 GCF_019202785.1 Penaeus chinensis | reverse complement strand
CTCTCTCTCTCTCTCTCTCTCTCTCTCTCTCTCTCTCTGTCCGTCCGTCCGTCCGTCCGTCCGTCCTGTCTGTCTGTCTGTCTGTCTGTCTGTCTGTCTGTCTGTCTGTCTGTCTCTCTCTCTATCTCTATCTCTATCTCTATCTCTCTCTATATATCTCTCTCTGTCTCACTCTCTCTCTCTCTCTCTTTCTCTGTCTGTCTCAGTCTGTCTCTGTCTCTCGCATACTCATCGGAAACAAGCCAATCTAAAAGCCCTTCTCTCCCCCCGTCAGCGTTCTCCCCCAACCCAAGAACCCTTCGAGCGCCGTCCTTTCCGTCCAGCCGGCTCACTCCCGTGTAAGGTCAGCCGGGCAACGAGGGCAGGAGAATGTCAAGAGTTGTATACGGGTTTTCTCACCAATTAAGATGGGCAAAAGCGGGAGCGTAATCTGCAGCTGCTGAAGGGTGAAGGAAGGGTGAAGGGGAGGGAGAGGCTGCGAAAGGTCACGAGAGATTGCATGGGTGAGATGGTATTATGAATATATTATCCAGGGAGGCTGCGCTGGTCTCCGCGACTGGGAGGCTCATCCAAGTGTTCCTATAAATACTTACATTGATAATGACTTGATAAATATTCAACCATTTGGTGTAGTAAATCATGCCACACAAGCCCACATATATCTATCTATCTATCTAATTATCTATCTACCTATGTATATACACACATATATATTATTATTACTATTATTATTATTATCATTATTATTATTATTATTATTATCATTATTATTATTATCATCATTATTATCATTATTATCATTATCATTATCATTATTATCATTATTACAACTATTATCATCATTATCATTATCATTACTATCCTTATTATTATTATCATTATCATTATCATTATTTTTATTATTATTATCATTATTATGATTGTGATTATGATTATTATTACTTTTATATGCATATATATACACATTGTGATATATAAACCGTCATTAAAATGTAATCATCGCGTAATTACCACTAAGGGGGTTGGGGGGAGGAGGGGGGGAGGGGGGGGAGCAGAAAGGTAATTAACGTGGCCGCCAAGAAATTAAGTCTTTCGCTATTATTATTATTATTATAATTACTATTATTGTTATTATTATTGTTATTGTTATTATTATCATTATTATTATTATTATTATTATTATCATTATTAATATTATAATTTCTATTATTATTATTATTATTATTATTATTATTATTATTATTATTATTATTATTATTATTATTATTATTATTATTATTATTATTATCATTATTATCATTATTGTCATAATCTTATTATTATCAAGCATCATCGTATTCATCATTATTGCTATTATCATCATCATCTGTTTATTATGGCCATTATTTACAATAATAATAATTAGTATTAGTAGTATTAGTAGTATTTTTCCTATAGCAATATTGCTAATAATAATGATAATGATAATGATGTTAATGATAATAATATAAAAATATTGAGAATAGTAATGATAATAATGCTAATACTAATGATGATAATTACAATTATGGCAAAGATGAAAATAATGACGATAATGATAACGAGAATAGTATTAATAATAATAACGTTAGTAATAACATCAACAACAATTACAATAATAATAATAATAATAATAATAACAGTGATAATAGTATCCCCTACCCGGGAAATATTTTAAATAATTAAATAACAACTATAACAATGCTAACTATACTATAAAATCAACAATAACAACAATAACAACAACACTTCCCTCTTTCCATCTTGCATTGAACACAATCCTCCATTGATTCGCATGCCAGCCTGCAACTCCCTTTCATTCAGAGTCCTATCAATCTTGCAGTAATAAATCGGCAAGGCTTATTACCTCTCGATTTATAGCCTCTTCGTCCATGTCCGGTGATGAGTCATGATCATTTTATGAAGCTGCTTTGGCCGACGCTAATGCCGATTGTGTGCGACGTCGCCTGTGCCGCTGACCACATTGCTAATGATGATCGATCCCAAGGGCCATCGAGGCATATACGAGGCAGCGGCGCTCGGGAGTATGCAGGCCTGTTTAATCACGTGTGCAGGCGGGTGGATATGGAGATGTTAGTTTGTCTGTCTTGTTTTAATTTTTTTTTTTTTTTTGTACTTTTTTTTGGGGGGGGGGGGCGGAAAGGGGGGGTTGATTTTTGTTTTGTTTCTTTTTGTTTCTGTTATTCCTTCTTTTTTTCTGTCTTTCTCCCTCTCGATTTTTCTTTTTTTGGGGTTTGACCTTGTTGCATAGGTTTCTTTTTCTTCCCTTTCTTTTCTTCTCTCTTTTCTTCTCGCTCTTTTCTCTCTCTCCTCTCTCTCTTCTCTTCTTCTCTCTCTTATATATATATATTATATATTATATATATATTATATTAAAATATACCACCCCACACACACACACACACACATCTCTCTCTCTCTTGCATGAACTTTAGATGCATAAGTTCATTTCCGTCTCTCCCTCTCTCTCTCCCACTCTCTTTTTTCTTGTTCATCCTCCATTTTCTTATCCATCTCCCTCTTTCTTGTACCCCGGTCCTTTCCCGTCCCCGCAATTTTACTTTAGATTTGGCCATTTCCAGCCATTTCACACCTGGCCCAACCTTTACCTCCTCGCAAAGCCCCCCACGATGGTTCCCTCCCCCTCCCTCCCCCCTCCTCTTCTCCTCCTCTCCTCGTCTCTTATCATCTCTTTTCTTCTTCTCTCACTAACTCTTCCCTCCTTCCCTTTCTCCTCATCTCCTCCCCCTCTTACCCTCTCCTTCCCCCTCATCTTCCATCTCTCTCCTCCTTCCTCGCTGGCATCTCCTATCCTTCCCTCTCCCTCTCTACACCCTGTAGCTCACCATCACCCCCCCCCTTTCTCTCTCCCTCCCTTCACATCTCTCTTGCTCCTCCTTCCCCCATCTTCCCCCTCTCACCATCTTCCTCTCCCCCCCCTCTCTTTTCTATCTCCTCCCCCTCCCCCCCTCTTATCCCCTTCCCCCCCCCTTCCCGCATCTCATCCCCCCCTCTCCCATCTTTCCTGCCTCCTCTCTCCATCTTCCCCCCCTCACCAAAACTCCCCTTCCCCCCCCCCCCCCCCCCTCTCTCTCCATCTTCCCCCACTCACCATCTCTCCCCTCCTCCCCCCCTCTCTCCCTCTCCCTCCTCCCCCCTCTCACCATCTCTCCCCTCCTTCACCCTCTCTCTCTCTCTCTCTCCTCCCCCCTCTCTCTCCATCTCATCCCTCCCCCTCTCACCATCTCTCCCCTCCCTCTCTCTCTTTCTTCCCCCCCCCCCTTTAACCCCTCCCCCCCTACGCCGAAAGACTGTCTGGCCGCTTACGATGCATACAAGTAATTTAATCAGGGAAATTATCTTTGTGATATATAAACCGTCATTAGAATGTAATCATCGCGTAATTACCACTAAGGGGGTTGGGGGGAGGAGGGGAGGAGGGGAGCAGAAAGGTAATTAACGTGGCCGCCAAGAAATTAAGTCTTTCGCTACCTAAGGGGGAGACTCAGGTCAGTTGTGCCGAGGGTCGGAGGTCGAGAAAAACCGAGTGTGTTCGGGTCGGGTCGGGTGATGGCGGAGTGTCAGATCGGGCCGGCAAAAACAAGCTGTGGTCGAGTATGCAATTTTGGATTTAATTAACCTTATTGCAAGAGACCATAAAGGTGGAGGAAGGGTCGAGAAAGAGGAGCATGTTGGACATGAAGAGAGAGGAAGACAAAGACAGAGAAATGGCAAAATGAAAAGAGAAAGACTGAAAGATTTTGCCGTTTGCACAATGCACGAGACCGAAATTATATCTTCTTGGTATGTGCGAAAATAAATGATAATAGCAACTGCTAAATAGAAATGAACAAGTTAAACGTGAAACATAATGATATTCTACTATTAATACTATCAAGACAGTTACTGATAGTAGTACTAATAATGGTGATCGTGATGATAATTATGGTGACAAAAAATGGTAATTTTATTGATGCTACTACTAATAATGATATGCATAATAATAACAATAATGATAAGAATAATGACAATAATAATATTATTAATAATAACAATGATAAAAAATAATGTTGATATCAATATTGATAATAATCATGATAATGATAATGATGAAACAATAATAATGATAGTAATGGTGATAATGATGACGAAGATCAGGATAACAATAACAGTAATGATGATAATAGTAATAATAATAATAATAATAATGATAATAAAATAATAATAATAATAATAATAATAATGATAATAATAACAACAATAATAATAATAATAATAATATCAATGATAATGATAACAATGATAATGATAACAAAAACAATAATAACAATAATAATGATAGTGATCATAATGATGATGAATATGAGGATGATGATGATAATAATAATGATAATGATAATAATAATAATAATAATAATAATAATATAAATAATAATAATTATCACTAAAATAATAATGATACTAATAATAGCAATGATAATAATAATAATAGTAATAATAATAATAATAATAATAATAATAATAATAATAATAATAATAATAATAATAAGGATAATAAAAATAGAAATAATGATAATAATAAAAATGCTAATGGTAATAAGAAATAATTATGATGATGATTATAACAAAAATAATTATCTAATATAATGATAATAACAAAACAATAACAATAATATTATCAGTAAAAATAACACAAATCATAGAATGAGAAGAACCTCTAATACATATTAATTAAGAAACAATGCTAATAAGAAGTACATTGAGAAACACCCTTAATTGTCTCTAAATATAGTGAGGTAACAGTTTTTTTTTTTTTAAGATCGTATCAGACAACAATTTTTTTTTTTTCTCAAAAAAATGAACAAGACCAATTATTCAGTAAGAATATTGATAAAGATTCGGTCATATACAAAATGCTAAGTGTTGAGTCCTTCCACAAGATATTATATCAAACGAAATAG
>NC_061838.1:19674314-19679314 GCF_019202785.1 Penaeus chinensis | reverse complement strand
AGAGAGAGAGAGAGAGAGAGAGAGACAGAGACAGAGAGAGGAAAAAAACAACAACAAGAAAACGAAAAGAAAAAAAAAAGAAAAAAAACGGACTCGTCTGCGCTGTGACTGTGAATCACCTATTTAAATCGCGCAACAAGAGAGATGACGCAGGAGAGATGCTGCGAGCTTGCCAAGCACACGACCCGCCTTCCTGAAAGTCCTTTTGCCTCCTTAGTTAGAAGGGGAGGAGGGAGGAGGAGGGGGGGGGTGGAGGAGGGGAGGAGGGGGGAGGGAAGGAGGAGGAGGAGGAAGGGGGGGGAGGAGGAGGGGGAGGGGAAAGAGGAGGAGGAGGGTGAAGGAGGGGGAGGAGGGGGGAGGAAGGGTGGGGGGAGGAAGAGGGGGGGAGGAGGAGGAGGGGGGAGGAAGGAGGGGGGAGGTGGAGGAAGGGAGGGAAAGAGGAAGAGGGGGGGAGGAGGGGGGGAGGAGAAAGGGGAGGGGGAAAAGGGGAGGAGGAAAAGGAAAGGGGGAGGGAGAGGTGACCCCCCCCCCCTTTAGGATAAAGGGGGAGGGGGAAAAAAAAAAGGTAAAGAGGGGAAAGGGGGAAGGAAAAGGGGGAAAAAAGGGGGAAAAAAAAAAAAAAGGGGAATAAGGAAAAGGACATGGGGAAGAAATGAGGAAGGGGGGAAAAGAAAGGGAGGGTGGAAGAACCGGCTCGGCCCCGGCGGCATATAAAAAAACACACCTGGATGAGGTGGAAGGAGTGGGGAAAAAGGTGGGAGGTTGGGGAATGGGGAAGTTGTTTGGGTAGGTTTGGTGGATTTGGGGTGGGTGGTGGGAGGTGGGGGTTTGGTGAGGTGGGGGGTGGATGAGGTGGATGGTGTTGGGTGGATGAGGTGGATGGTGTCGGGTGGATGAGGTGGATGGTGTCGGGTGGATGAGGTGGATGGTGTCGGGGTGGTTGGGTGGGTTTGGTGTGGGTGGATGGGGTGGAGGGGGGGAGAACCATCACTACCACTACTACCATAGCAGTAATAACATCAACAACCACTATAACGCCAATGATAACAATGTTAATAACATGATATCGTACAAATAAGAAAACAAAAAAACACACACACACAACAAAGAACAAATATAAAAGCACACGAAAAAGGAGAGAAATATAGGTATCCATGAGGATAACGAACAAAAGTGTCCTTAATCCCTTCACAAGCATAAAAAAAAAAAGGAATAAATCTTCAGTATTTCAGCCCCCCCCCCCCTCCTCCTCCTCCTCCTCCCCCTTCCCCCCTACTCCTCCTCCTCCCCCCTCTCTTCCCCCCCCTCCACCCTCCCCCTCACTCCCCCCCTCTCCTCCCCCCCTCCTCCTCCTACCCCCTCCTTCCTCCTCCTTCCCTCCTCTCCCCTCCCCTTCCCCCCTCCTACTCCTCTCATCCCCCCCTCTCCTCCCTGCTCCTCCCCCCCCTCCTCCCCCCTCCCCCTCCTCCCCCTTCTTCCCCTCCCTCCTCCTCCTCCCCCCCCGCTCTTTCTCCTTCCCCTTTCTCCTCCCCCTCTTCCTCCTCCCCCCCTTCCTCCTCCCCTCTCCTCCTCCCCCCTCCTCCTCCTCCCCCTCTTTCCCTCCTCCTCCCTCCTCCTCCTCCCCCCCCCCTTCACTTATACACCACCAGGAGCACAGGGACACAGGTCTTGCCCCTTCCTTGCCCCTAATCCTTGAGAACAGGTAGTGGGATGGCCGAGAAAAGGTCACGTGACACCTCCTTATTTACGCCACGACGAAAATCAGGAAGCAATAAAGCGATAAAGAGATGAGAAAGATCGAAATGATAGGAAGATTATAAAAGATCTTCCTTAAGACTTTTATGGCAGACATGATCACGCTAATAACGGGGAGAATATAAAATAGGATTACTCTTAATAAGGATTGTAATACGTGTAAAGACAGTGATTTTAATCCAATGAAATCGTCATGCTGCATAGGGCGATGGTACATAAACGTGATTTTCCTCGAGGGATGATAATCAAAAGTATTCTTTCTTGTATAAATAGTTTTGTGTTATTTTGGGCGTTCGATTGTGTGTGTAGACGAAGCTTTTAGATATTTGAACTCATTTTACTTGACTGAACATAATTCTATATTCTCATGTTTGGTTAATTTTTTTTTTTTTTCTTCTTCTTTACATGATTTATATTTTAAAAATCCTATGACTCCTTGTCTTTCTTTACTTCCTTTGTTTTATCTCTTTTATTGTTTCTTTTTTTTCGTTATTTTGTCTGGTTGTCTGTGTTTATTTTCATTGGGTGATTGTCCGGATATTTGTAAGTACTTTTTGACTGTCTATTAGTCTGTCAGTCAACCAACTCTTTTGTTTTCCTTTTTATGGGAATAAAAACAAGGTAGAAAGCTCAAGCATGTATGTTTGTGTGTGTGTGTGTGTGTGCGTGTGTGTGTGTGTGTGTGTGTGTGTGTGTGTGTGTGTGTTTGTGTATGTGTTTGTATGTGCGTATATGTGTTGGTATACAGCCCTCTGTATTTGCCTTTCTGTGTATTTGTTTCTTTCTTTTTCCATTTATCTATCTATCTATCTCCTACCTCGCTCAGAAATAAACATTCGTGCTCGTACACACAAGCACCCACGTACATAAACACGTTCACTGTTATTTCATCGTTGGGAAACTTAGCAGAGACTTTGCTGTGAAAATTTCCAGGTCCTGTTCCCCTCGAGACGCGAAAATGTTGCAAAACTAAAATGCAACATTTCCCATGTATTAATCCGGCCGCGCTGAACACAGCTGGGGGACGTTGTTGCTGCTTGCAATCGTGCAACCTAGACGCTGAAAAAAAACACATGTGGAAGAGGTAAAGCTGTAATATGTTAAGTGGTAGTCTCCTTACACACCTGCGGATGAATATGAGAGAAATTATACTCTGACACCACCTGAGATCTAAATTACCAGCTGCCAGATGGGTCACGGCGTCCCTCGCGGCCCAGAGCAGAGCGGAATACGAAATAGCCGACGAGAGAGCACCATAGGCCTAGGCGCCACACACAGAGTCCGCTGGCCCAGTTATTGAAGACGTATTGACCATAAATTGTGTGTTTTTTTTCTGTTTTTTTTATGGGATTTCCTCATTTACACCTTTTCTCTCTTTCTTCCTTTTTCTCTCTCTGTCTCTGTCTATCTGCTTTTGTCTCTGTCTCCCCCGCCCCACCTCTCTCTCTGTCATTGTCTCTGTCTATCTGCTTCTGTCTCTGTCTCCCCTGTCCCACCTCTCTCTTTCTCTCTCTTCCTCTCTCTCTCTCTTTCTCTCTCTTTCTCTCTCTATATCTATCTATCTATCTATCTATCTTTCTCTCTCTCTCTCTCTCTCTCTCTCTCTCTCTCTCTCTCTCTCTCTCTCTCTCTCTCTCTCTCTCTCTCTCTCTCTCTCTCTCTCTCTCTCTCCCCCCCCCCTCTCTCTCTCTCTCTCTCTCTCTCTCTCTCTCTCTCTCTCTCTCTCTCTCTCTCTCTCTCTCTCTCTCTCTCTCTCTCTCTCTCTCTCTCTCTGTCCATCTGCCTACCTACTTATTTATCTATCTTTGTATCTCTTCCTTTTCCGTTTCTCTTTTTCCTTCCCCTTTCTTAGAAATATTTCCAACCTGGCTATTCTCAAAGAAAAAAATAAAAGATCATTACCGGAATTATAATATCAGATATATAAACATAAAACGAACACCCTAGTATTGATCTCTTCTACGTAATATAATTAATACTGTTTATACATATCCCATGCTATCGTGTTGTGTGTAGAATAACGTGTTTTTCAATTTGAATTTGAACTCACCAATTCCTTCTCTTTATCTTTCTCTATCTATCTTTCCTTCCTCGTGGTCTTTCCTTCTCTATTGATGTTTTATCTGTCTGAACATTCCGCGAGTTTCGAAAAAAAATGTACAAGCTTCTCCCTAAGATCTTTCTAGGTTAGAATAAATATGTCAGCGCCCGACTTCACTCGGAATTCCATCGTGTCTATCTGTCTTCCTCTCCCTTTTTTTTCGTCTTATATTTAGTTGTTTCTCTCGTTTTCTTATACTTTTTTTTTCTCTTCTAATATTTTTTTTCCTCCGTTTTCTTTGCTTTCGGATCTCGCTTCGAAAAGAAAACGGCGGAATTGATCACGTGATCGAGTCTCTCCCTCGACCTGGTTGGGCCTTCGTTCCTGCTGTTGAAAAAGGGTCTTGCAACTTACCTTTTCTTCCCGTTCGTCTTGCAACCAGTACCTCTCCCGACCCGATTTCTGTCGAGCGGCTTTTACCTGACTATTATTCAGCAGGACAAGTGCTGCTCTCTAAGATACAATCGGTGTTTTTGTTTTCCGGACACAAAAAAGTGTTTCCTCCAACCTGTTTCTTCTGTCAACACTTCCCCGTTGCATGTATTTAAAATTTGCAAATATACGGTGCATGTTCTCTCTATACGTGTACAAGATCTATAAAACGACAATAATTTAACACACACACACACACACTCCCCCCCCTCTCACACACACTCCCCCCCTCACACACACACACACACACACTATCCCCCCTCACACACACACACACACACACACACCCCTCTCTCACAGACACACACACCCCTCACCCCCCCCCCTCACTCACACACACACACAATCCCCCCCTCACCCCCCCCCCCTCAGACACACACACATCCCCCTGACCCCCCCCCCCCCCTCTCACACGCGGCCGTCGGTGACCAAATCGATTCCTTTCGGTCGCCTCGATAAGTCTCGATGGCGCCACTCTTCTCCATTGTTTCTGGAGGAGTTGCGATCATGCCATATTTTTTGGTTATTATTATTATGATACGAAATGAGGATAATTATATGTGTACACAAATGCTCCCGCGCTACAAGGCCCTGATTAGCATAATTGATTTTATTTCGGTGTCGCTTGTAGGCAGGTTTATGGTTTACTGTACTTTTCCTTTTTTTTTTCTTTTTTTCTTTTTTTCTTCTTCTTCTTCCTCTGTTGTTTTCA
>NC_061838.1:19641814-19644314 GCF_019202785.1 Penaeus chinensis | reverse complement strand
AGAGAGAGAGAGAGAGAGAGAGAGAGAGAGAGAGAGAGAGAGAGAGAGATAAGGGGAAGAGCTAAAATTCAATCAAGCGTCCGAGACAGAATCAACTGGAAAAAAAAAAAAAAAAAAATATTCGGGAATTATAATATATATTTAAATATATATATATATATATATATATATATAAATATATTTATATATTAGTCTAATTGCCCGAAATGTTGACTAAAGAGAGGAAGAGATATCCACGACAATTATCATTAATAAGCAATTATAATCCCTTTTTATCTTTCACAAATCCGTGTTATGAAACTCAAGTCTATAGATTCCTCTTGTTCTGCAGCTTCTCCTCGAGGTTTCCTTTTTTTTTTTTCTTTTTTTTTTTCTTTTTTTCTTTTTTTTCTCTTTTTTTGTTGTTGTTTTTTACCTGTGATTTTCTTTTATTTCTTTTTTTTTGGGTCGTATTTTGGTTTAATTTCGGTCTGATTGTTTTTTTTCTTTCTTTTTTTATGTAATATTTTGTATTATTACCTGTGATTTTTTTTGTCGTATTTTGTTTTCGTTTCGGTGTGATTTTGTTTAGTTGTCTGTGCTGTTTTATAATTTCCTCTACAGCTGTTCTGTTGTTGTGTTTTATGCTCTTGCAAATAGTTTTAGCTTCATCTGTTACGTAACGCAGATATTCATTGGAATTTGAATCTATTACTAATTCGATTCTGTTTTTCTATAACATCAAATGTCTTAGTTAAGTGCGGGTATAACATCTTTTTTTTCAAATGTTTTTTTATTCTTATTTTTTACTCGTAGTACATTTTTGTTGTCATTTACCTAATAGTTTTATTTTTGATGTATGGTACCTTTTCCAAATATGTGACCCGCGAAATGTAACCAAGCCTGTACTAGTCTATAGTGTGGACAAACACTAATTACCAAAGTACAAAATACAATAGTAACGCTAAATACATTGGTACTGCTGGATTCTTTTCATTCCTTGCTATTCGTAAAAGATGGAATTAATATGCAGAAATCCCACCATACCCTACAGACCGGACCACGATATCAGGGGAGGGTATGGTCGCCGCCGTCCTCTCAATCTCGGCCACGGATAGGCACTCGTCAAAGAAATATTCACGGTCGATTGAAGCGTAACACTTTAGTCTGTCCGGGTCACTACCAGGGTTACCGCCATTACCGCAGATTATACGAATGCGATGCTAGGGCCATGGTTTCGCCGTTGATTCGAGTTAGCGGTCGATGATGACGTGTATATAGTGATGTAAGGATTTATACGAAATTGTAGTACGAGTAATAGATTTGAAGAAAAATTGTCTGAAGTGAAGATGTTGTTATGATTGATAAATAAGTTACAGATATCTTAATCCGAAGTCTGAGTTCCATCATCGCATTCGGTTGGTTTGCGGTAATGGTTTTAACTATGGGCACTGCCACAGTTGGCCTCGTGTCTCCTCTTTTCAGGATACTCTTACACTTACTGTTCCGTCTATTCAACAGGTGGCGCTCAATGCAGTGCATCATCACATGCAATAAGTTGTCAGAGATTAGTATCCTCTACAAAGTATTTTTTTTCTGTTTTCATCCATCACTATACCTTCTTCAGAATACTCTTACACTACTGTTCCGTCCACTCAACATGTAGCGTTATATGCAATATATGCCAACTATGTGACATCACATGCCATATACTGTTAGAGATCTTTCTTTGTTTTTCTCTTTTCTTCCATTCCTGTTTTCATCGTGGCGTGGGTTTTCGTTAACACGTCTCTTGAGCGTCTTTTCTGTGTTTGTACCGAGTGTTTTTGTAATAAATGCAGATGCAGATTTCTGACTCTCATTTACAAGTGATACTCACCCTTACGATTGGCTCTACGCCCTTTGCTGCAGAATGTTTGGCTGAGCTTAAGGTTAGATTATACACACAGGACTTCTTTCATTACATGTCCGTCCACACTACGCTTCTGCAGATCAGGAGTCTGATCTTTGACTCGTGTTCCATTTGTCAACACCTGGTAGCGCGGGGCATCTGGCAAGTCAGATTATATGCTACGCATGTTTTCAAGTGAGGGCATCATTCTGAAATGGCTCTGGACATGGAGAACAATGCAAAAACGATTAACATTCCTTCGAGCGTTTAATAGAAGTGTGAATTATAAAGGCTAGTGCGTGTGTGTGTGTGTGTGTGTGTGTGTGTGTGTGTGTGTGTGTGTGTGTGTGTGTGTGTGTGTGTGTGTGTGTGTGTGTGTGTGTGTGACCTTCTGTATGTAATCCCGATTAAGACTCCTCGAACAGCGTTGGAGAAACCTGGCAATACACTTAACTAAAAGATGTAACGAATTGTAACATAAGAAGACGTAGGCACTATGTACAGAAGACCCAATCACTTTAACATCTAAAGGAGACTGTTAACATGGAATGCCATACACTTTATCGTTGATAATTGGCATATGAAAGGAACTGGATTTTCTCGCAAATGAAACGTCCTGAACTTTAGGCA
>NC_061838.1:19621814-19624314 GCF_019202785.1 Penaeus chinensis | reverse complement strand
CCCATCTACGCCTCTCTCTCTACGCCGATCAAGGCATACTGCGCCATCTATGGGAGATATGTAGAAACGTGTAAGACGAGGCAGTGAGTGCAGGCAGACTTGCGTCCATGAGTAAGGAAACTTTAGTTGATGGATAAAAAATAAATGAATAAATAAATAAAATAAAATAAACAAATTAATAAATTACAGTCACATGCCATGAAATTCCATGAAGATGAGAAGGTGAAGAGGAGACTATCGTCCTTGAGGAGTTTTCAATTCTAGATAAGAAAGACATTGCGATTATGTTTACAATTTAGTTACTTTAAAACATCTCAACATATTTGGCATCTTCCCCATACTTCTTCGGACGCTCAATAGATGGCGCTACCGATCGTCAGCCCATGCAAGGTGTCACATTCGGCAACTATCATTCCCTTAAAAGTGATTTTATTGCTATATAAGCCTTAACACCTGTCCTTATATATCGAATAGTTATCAACAGATAAAAATTTTCACATAGAAGGTAGCTAAACACTTAGCAATATATATAAAACTTACCTTTGACAAGCAAGAAATTT
The DNA here is from genome assembly GCF_019202785.1 of Penaeus chinensis. Taxonomy (NCBI): domain Eukaryota; kingdom Metazoa; phylum Arthropoda; class Malacostraca; order Decapoda; family Penaeidae; genus Penaeus; species Penaeus chinensis. Next base: position 19,623,754 of record NC_061838.1, on the reverse strand, counting down.
CACGTTTACAATTGAATAGTTTATATTGTTATCAGAAGATCTCTCACTGGCCACACCTTTTTGGTTTTAAACTAAAAACTAAACTAAACTAAAACTGCCGTAATGATGTTGATTATGATGATGGTGATGATAATAATGATGATGGTGATGATGATGATGATGAGGATGAGGATGAGGATGAGGATGAGGATGGTGGTGATGATCATGATGGAAATGGTGATGGTATTGATGATGATGATAATGATGATGATGATAATGATGATGATGATGATGATGATGATGATGATGATAATGATGATGATAATGATGATGATAATGATGTTAATGATGATGATGATGATGATGATAATGATGATGATGATGATGATAATGATAATGATGATGATGATAATGATGATGATCTGTTTTTCATGACTTTACGTGCTTTCGTCCGTGTGTATATATGCGTGTACCGGCGTGTGTGTTTACCTATCTTTGTGTGTGGGTTTGTAATATTGACCGAGTGTTTACCTTCCAAATTTATGTAGTAGGTTTATGCGAATCTGAGATTTCGTTTGTGTACGTTAATGTCTATATCGTATCTGGTGTCTATAAGTGTGCAGTTTTGAATATAGGATCATATTTATATACAATTACATGCGTTTCTTCGTGTATTTATATCTATAATGATGTGTGGGAATAGTTAACAGGCATTTGGGTAGATGAGGGTATACGCGCAACTTTGTTCAATTGCACATATATTTAGCTACGTGTATGTATGTGTGAGGGAGCATACGTACATGCCGTGTAGGTGTATTTATGTGCCTAGGGATATGTGCAGAAGCCTGGACATGTATGTGTGCTTGTATGAATGCATGTCTGTTTATGTTTGTATATGTGCGTATGTATAGAATGTATTTTGTACTGTATAGTGTGCTGTGTGTGTGTGTGTGTGTGTGTGTGTGTGTGTGTGTGTGTGTGTGTGTGTGTGTGTGTGTGTATGTGTGTGTATGTATGTATGTATGTGTTTGTGTATCCCTATGTGTATATGTATGCATGTGTGTGTATATATGTTATCTTCTCTGCAAAATAACTACTAAATAACCAAACTCAATCAATAAATCCCCGCTCATAAGATCCAAATCCATCAATGAAATCAACCCAGGCCATCTCGGGTTTACAAAAGCGCCCAGATCTCTTTAACAATCTCCCCGCCGCTCGTAATGATTTCAGAATTATCTCTGAATCATCTCAAAGTCATTGTTTATCTGCAAGATGCAACCCGAACTTTGCAAAATCCACCGTTGCAAGACTGTTTAGGGAAGAGCTCGGGAGCGGTACCGTGCAACGCGTGCATCCCGGATTCGTTCTCTATTTAAACTGGTTTTGATTCTGTTTATTTGAACTTGCTTTTTTTTTAAAAGATGATCTTTTCCGTTTTCTTTTGTTTTCCCGTTTTCTTTTTTTTGTGTGTGTTCCTTTGTGAGGGAATTCGTTTGTTGATGTTTGTTCATGATTGGTGCTTATTCTCGGCCATTCTCTCTGTCTGTCTGTTTATTGATCTTTATGTTTATCTTTATATTTCTATTTCTATCTCTGCCTCTTCCTGTCTATCTATATGGTTATCTACCTATCTATTTATCTATCTATCTATATGGTTATCTATCTATTTATCTATATATCTCGCTATCTCTCTCTCTCTCTTTCCACTCATTCCCTCACCTTCTCTCTCTCTCTCTCTCTCTCTCTCTCTCTCTCTCCCTCCCTCTCTCTCTCAATCTCTCTCTCTCTCTGTCATACACACATTAACCTTCAGAAATCTGTTTTCTTTTGTTTATATTTTCCGTTTGGCCAACTCCAGTCATTCTGCTTTTGTTTGAGTTCATCTTTTTCTTCTAGGTCGCCTGGAAATTTTTTTTTTTTTTTTTTCTTTATTAATGATATTTACCTGTAATTTTGTT
>NC_061838.1:19591814-19596814 GCF_019202785.1 Penaeus chinensis | reverse complement strand
GACAAATAACAAGCACATAAACAAAAACTCACACGAAGACACACAGACAAACACACACAGTCATAAACAAAGAAACAAATAACAAAGAATCACACACAAACACATATAAACAAACATAAACAAGCACATAAGCAAAAAATCACACACAAAACAAAAATAAACAATCCCACACAAAACAAACAAAAAAACAAACACTAAAACCAAAACTCACACACAAACACATATAAACAAACATAACCAAGCTCAAAAAAAAGGAATCGCACAAACAATCACACACAAAACACAGACAAAGAAACAAACACAAAAACAAAAACTCACAATCAAACACACGTAAACAAACACGCGCAAAAACAAAGAAGCACGCGCGCTCTCACACGCCGCTCTTCCAACAACCCTTCGCCTCCAGAGAAATACGTGCTCCAGATAAGCCAAGATGGACAGGCTTGCTTAAGACTCTTCAAACCTTTGCACTGTTGCAATGTTTGCTCGTGACATTACCTTGTAAATCGGGGAGAAGGAGAGTGAGAGAAGGAGAGAGGGAGAGAGGGAAGGGAGAGAGGGTGGGAAGGGAGAGGAGGATGGAGGGGGAGGGGAGAGGGAGAGAGGGTGTGGAGTAGAGGGAGGGGGGAGGAAGAGCAGGAGAGGGAGTGGGGTGGAGTTAGGGAAGGAAGGAGGGAGGGGGAGTGGGGTGGAGGAAGAGAGGGAGTGAGGGAATGGGGTGAGAGAGAGAGAGAGAGAGAGAGAGAGAGAGAGAGAGATAGAGATAGAGAGAGAGAAACAGAAAGAGAGAGAGAGAGATAGATAGATAGATAGAGAGAGAGAGAGAGAGAGAGAGAGAAAGAGAGAGAAAGGGGGGGGGGGGTGAGAGAGATAGAGAGAGAAAGAGAGAGAAAAAGAGAAAGTAGAGAAAGAGAGAGAGAGAAGGTGAAAGTAGAGAAAGAGAGAGATAAAGAGAGAAAGAGAAAGAGAAAGAGGGGGGGGGGGGGTAGAGAAAGAAAGCGGGAGAAAAAGAGAGAAAGAGAAGGAGAGAGATATATATAGACAGACAGGCAGACAGATAGATAGAGAAGCAAAGAAAGCAAGAAGACAGACACAGACACAGACAAAGTAATGTAAGTGATGTAAGTAATGTAGGTAATGTAAGTGATGTAAGTGATGTAAGTAATGTAAGTAATATAAGTAATGTAAGCGATATAAGTAATGTAAGCAATGTAAGTAATGTAAGTAATGTAAGTGATGTAAGTGATGTAAGTAATATAAGTCATGTAAGTGATATTAGTAATGTAAGTGATGTAAATGATGCAAGTAATATAAGTAATGTAAGTGATATTAGTAATGTAAGTGATGTAAGAGATGTAAGTGATGTAAGTGATGTAAGTGATGTAAGTGATGTAAGTGATGTAAGTGATGTAAGTCATGTAAGTAATATAAGTAATGTAAGTGATATAAGTGATGTAAGTAATGTAAGTGATGTAAGTAATGTAAGTGATGTAAGTAATGTAAGTGATATAAGTAATGTAAGTGATGTAAGTGATATAAGTGATATAGGTGATGTAAGTAATGTAAATGATGTAAGTGATGTAAGTAATATAAGTAATATAAGTAACATAAGTAATGTAAGTGATGTAAGTGATGTAAGTGATGAATAAAACATAAGTAAAGGCAACACGCTTTTTTATTAGCCTTCTGGCGGCTACTTGCGGAAAGCACGCAACATCCTTCCTTTAATAGAGTTTAAATTTTTATTTTTATTATTATCATTATTATTATTTTTTTTATTATTTTTTCAAGTCGTTCCAGATTGGCCTCTCCCCAGAATTATCTCTCACTCGTTTATTGCTTTGGTTTGCTTATTCATGAATCTTCTTCGAGAAATTTCCATTCAGCGTGTGTGTTCTGGCTGAGTCCTCTCCCGTGATCTGAATTATGGCTGTCGAATTTGCTTTTACTTTTTTTTTATGGTTATTAGTGTTGTTACTTCTGTTTGCCTTCTGTTGGCGTCGTGATCGCAAATGCGTGGTGGTGTTTGTGTTGTGGTGGTGGTGGTTATGGTGGTGAGAGTGGTGGTGATGATGGTGATGGTGGTGGTGATGGTGGTGGTGGTTATGGTGGTGATGGTGGTGGTGGTTATGGTGGTGGTGATGGTGGTAATGGTGGTGGTGATGGTGAGAGTGGTGGTGGTGGTGATGGTGAGAGTGGTGGTGGTGGTGATGGTGGTGATGGTGGTGGTGATGGTGGTGGTGGTAATGGTGGTGGTGATGGTGAGAGTGGTGGTGGTGGTGATGGTGAGAGTGGTGGTGATTGTGGTGGTGATGGTGGTGATTGTGGTAGGGATGATGGTGAGAGTGGTGATGGTGGTGATGGTACTGATAGTGATAATGATGGTGGTAGTGGTGGTGATGGTGGTGATGGTGATGATGGTGGTGGTAGTGATGGTGGTGGTAGTGATGGTGGTGGTGGTGATAGTGATGGTGGTGATAGTGGTGGTGGTGGTGATAGTGATGGTGGAGGTGGTGATGGTGGGGATGGTGATGATGATGGTGCTGCTGCTTCTGCTGCTATTGATGATGATGATGATGATAATGATGGTGATGAAAATGATAGTGATGCTGCTGCTGATGATGATAATGATGTTGTTGATGTTGCTGCTGTTGATGATGATGATGTTGAGGATAATGATGGTGATGATGATGATGATGATGATGCTGATGAAGATAATGATGATGAAGATGACGATGATAATGGTGCTAAAGCTGCTGCTGCTGATGAGGAGGAGGAGGGTGATGATGATGATGATAATGATGATGTTGATGATTGTTGCTGTTGTTGTTGTTATTGTTTTTGTTATCATTATTATGATTATATTTTTCTATTGTTTCATTATTCCTTTTTTATTATTAATAATATTGTTATTATTATTATTATTATTATTATTTCAATTACAATTATTACTTTTACTTTATTATTATTGAGTATCTTTTTTTTTATGTATTTATGTATGCAGAATAAAAACAATAATGTCAAATTTTCCATATCACCTATAGTTTTTTTTCCGATCCACGACATTATACTCTTCTTATATCCTAATACATGCAAGGACTACGTACCATTTAAGTTATTGAAACTTGAACAAATCTTCCTAATTTAAATTTCTATGAACTGACTTTTGGAAATCATAAAGTTAACTATCTGAGTGAGAACAGGGATGCATAAACAAGACACCGTTAACTGCACCTTTGCAACATTCGCTCATTGCAACGTGGTGACAAGAGGATTTTGGTGACTGGCAGCGTGTTGGTGACATCTTGTTGCATTAAGGCACTGCACCTTGAAAATACTGACTGAGACTAGCGTACATAAATATTGTGCTTGAAAGTTTAGGAGTGAATAGGCTAGCAATACAAATCCTTCTTGTCGACAGATCATTTGAATGTAGTTTGAAATTGCTTGCAACAATTTACTTCTGTGATACCTTACAGTAGCTGAGTTTGCATATTCCATTCCACATTGATTTTGTTCTATTTGGGGCGAAGTAGCAATCAAATTACAAAATTGCCATGACGAAAAAATGCTATGTGCAACGTGGGTGGCTAGGGTAAAAGCTGGGCCCCTCTTGTGTACTTTGCAACCTGTGTTAAGCTTCTGACTGCATGAACAAAAAAGTTACGCCATAGGCCTTTTGCATATGATTTGGAGGGAGCCCAAAGATCACATTTTAGATCACGTCTTCTGCTGACCAGTATTTAGTACATGGCATACCATCAAAATCCAAACAATCTGTAAAATAGCCAAACTTACCACCTACTATGAAACCATTACTTAGTCAAAACATATCTGTACCTGACTCTTCAAAACAAATAACCCTAAGGTACAATGAGATTCTGGACCAAGAAACAGAAAACATTGACCAAACATTTAAGCCTAACTGTTCTTCAAGTCAACCAGATTTGTTGAGTCAGGGAGATCTGAATGATTTTGTGTGCCATTTGAACTCGCCAAAAAACTTCTCGGTTCGAATCTAAAGAGCTGTAATATCACACTTGATTTTTGAATTCATGACAACCAGTTGGAAGAGTTAAAGAGACTATCACAGGGATATTTATTTTTGCATTTTCATGAGCGTACAAACCGAGGGGGGTGGGGGATTTCAGGCGTACGCTTTCTAAAACATCCGAAAAATGACGATTCGGATATTATTTATTTATTTATTTATTATTATTATTATTATTATTATTATTACTTTTATTATTAGTAGTATTAGTATTAGTATTAGTATTAGTATTAGTATTATTATCATCTTCATCACCATTATTACTATTATTATTATTATTATTATTATTATTATTATCAATCTTTTTTTTTTTTTTTTTTTTTTTTTTTTTTTTTTTATCTCTGTCCACTCTGGAGGATGGTCTGTGTGTGGAGGGGGTCTTGGAAAAAAAAACGTTCTTTCATACGCTTGTGAAAATGATGCAAGAAAAATGTACGGTGCTTAAGATGGACTGTTGAACGTAATAAGCACAGGAAGTTTTGTATCTTCATCCATGCAATATCGAACGATTTTTTTTCCTTTGGTAGAACTGCAGCGATACTCAATTAAATTTTTTCTCCTATTATCATCATTATTATTATTATCATTACCATTTTCACCATTGCTATTATCATCATTGATATTATCATTGCTATTATTATTATTATTTTCATTATTAATTCTTTCATTATTACTATAACTATTATCACCGTTATAATTATCATTATCATTATTATTATTGTTGTTGTCATTATTATTTTTTTTCATTTTTGTTATTACCTTTGTCACCATTATCATCATCATTTTCATTATTATCATTATTATTATAATTACTATCATTGTTATGGTTGTTTTTATTATCATTATCATCCTTATCATTATTACTCTGATCATAATTATCATTAATATCATCACCATAAATTACTATTATCATCATTATCATTACTATCTTTTATTATCATTATGGTAA
>NC_061838.1:19574314-19579314 GCF_019202785.1 Penaeus chinensis | reverse complement strand
GACAGACAAACATACTCCCAGAAGCATATCTAATACAGATACATACACTCAGACACATGCACACAAGACACACACACACATATATACACCGCAGACACACATACACATACACATACACATCCTATACATTTATACTATGTACACACACCCACACACACATATATACATATTCACGTACACACATACACATACACATCCTATACATTTATACTATGTACACACACAATATATATACCTATTCACGTACACACATACCCACACCCTCACACACACACGGGTATGTGGATTCAAGCCAATCCACAAACCCAATTCTTTACGCACACAAACACGCCCCTATCCAAAAATCCGTAACCAAGTCCCGGATGAAAACATCTCCGGCGTCGGTCCACAGACACAGTATAATACGCTGCCATTTTCCAGTTGGCTGAACCAGCGGCCGATTATGTCAGAGGAGGTCAGCGGAGGTCAATAGAGGTCAGCGGAGGTAGTTCCTCGGGCCGCCAGACACACGGCGGGGAAGACGGGAGCCTCCGAGAGTCCAAGATATGACGGATTAACGTGATTTCCTTTGATGGATTGGGGATCTGTGTGGATTAGGGTGATGGATAGGTGCTTAGGCGGCTGTGAGAAGGGAGGGGGAGGGGGAGGGAGAGGGGAGGTGGGCGCAAGATAAGGGGAGAAAGAGGATAAGAAAAGGGAAAGCGGGGGGGAGACGGGCGCAAGATAAGGGGAGAAAGAGGAGGAGAAAAGGGAGGATAAGGGGAGAGAGAGAATAAGGGAACGGAGGAGAGAGGAGCAGGTGGGTAGGGGGTAAGGAGCACAGGATACGGGGAGGGGAGAGAATAAGGAAATAGAGTAGGTAGGGGGAAATGGACGCAAGATAAGGGGAGAGAATAAGGAAATAGAGTAGGTAGGGGGAAATGGACGCAAGATAAGGGGGGGGGGGTAAGGAAATAGAGTAGGTAGGGGGAAATGGACGCAAGATAAGGGGAGAGAATAAGGAAATAGAGTAGGTAGGGGGAAATGGACGCAAGATAAGGGGGGGGGGTAAGGAAATAGAGTAGGTAGGGGGAAATGGACGCAAGATAAGAGGGGGGGGGTAACGGAAATAGAGTAGGTAGGGGGAAATGGACGCAAGATAAGGGGGGGGCGGGTAAGGAAATAGAGTAGGTAGGGGGAAATGGACGCAAGATAAGGGGGGGGGGTAAGGAAATAGAGTAGGAAGGGGGAAATGGACGCAAGATAAGGGGGGGGGGGTAAGGAAATAGAGTAGGTAGGGGGAAATGGACGCAAGATAAGGGGGGGGGGGGGTAAGGAAATAGAGTAGGTAGGGGGAAATGGACGCAAGATAAGGGGGGGGGGGTAAGGAAATAGAGTAGGTAGGGGGAAATGGACGCAAGATAAGGGGGGGGGGGTAAGGAAATAGAGTAGGTAGGGGGAAATGGACGCAAGATAAGGGGGGGGGGGGTAAGGAAATAGAGTAGGTAGGGGGAAATGGACGCAAGATAAGGGGGGGGGGGTAAGGAAATAGAGTAGGTAGGGGGAAATGGACGCAAGATAAGGGGGGGGGGGTAAGGAAATAGAGTAGGTAGGGGGAAATGGACGCAAGATAAGGGGGGGGGTAAGGAATTAGAGTAGGAAGGGGGAAATGGACGCAAGATAAGGGGGGGGGGGTAAGGAAATAGAGTAGGTAGGGGGAAATGGACGCAAGATAAGGGGGGGGGGTAAGGAAATAGAGTAGGTAGGGGGAAATGGGCGCAGGATAAGGGGGAAAGCGAATAAAGAAATGGATAAGGGCTGGCGGGCAAGTTGAAGCGAGCGCAAGATAAGGGGAGAGATGAAGGGGGGGGGGGGGGGGAGGTATAAGAAGAAGCGGACAGGGGATAAGAGGGAGGAGATAATAAGAGGAGGGAGGGGAGAAGGAGAGAAAGGAAGTGATAAGAGTGGGGAGGAATTAGCAGGAATATGATAAGAAAAACAAAAAAAAGCAAATTTTGAGATCGGTTTTAAGATGGGTGAAGTCTGTCCATGTAATATAGAGGTTCGTTAAATCGTTTCATGCAATATAATAGAAGAAATCAATTGCCTATTCAATTGATTTTTCCATTTTTCCCAAACAATACATTGGTACATACATACATATATACATACATACGTACATACGCATACATACGTACATACCCACAAACATACATACAAATATACATACATACAAACTTACGTACATATACACAAACACACATGCAAGCAAACACGTATCCATCCATCCATCCATCTATCCATCCATTTATTCACCCATTCATTTATCTATCCATCCATCCATCCATCCATCTATCCATCCAATTATTCACCCATTCATTTATATATCCATCTATCTATTCATCAATCTATCTATTCTCCTCCATAAGGGGATGGGGAGCGGATAGGGGTAGAGGAAGGGGATAGGAGTAATAACGATAATAAGGATAATAATAATAACAATAATAATAATAATAACAATAATGATAGTAATAATAATGATAATAATAACGATAATAATAATAATAATAACAATAATTTCGTTTAATTCCCTTTGTCACAATGGGTATTCCTGGTGTGACAGGCTTTGTGTTTAAATTTTCTTCAAAATTACTCTCTTTGTTCAAGGAAAGACTGAGGTTACCATCCACTGGCGGTGCGGGATGTGAACTCAAGTCAGCAAGATTACTAGACGTGAACGCTACCACTGCGCCACACAACACACAGTAGGTCGAGGGGGAAATCTTTCATTCCTCCAAACGGCTGTCTCGCGCGACAAAGCATCCTTGGGAAAGCCTTGATTGAGGCATGATAAATAAGGACTTAAGATGGAGAATCAATGAGCTTGTTCAGGCCGCTGGCGAAGGTGATGGAGTGCTGAAGACGTCTCTGTTATTTCGATTGGCTTGAGTTTCTTGGCGGGGAAGAGGTGATATTTTCGTTCGTCAAGGTGTTTTGTGGCGTTAATGGTGTTAATGGCTGGTTTACATATAAAAACGTAAAATGCGCGGGTATAAAGTGATATGCACGACAATAAACACATCAGCGCACACACACACACAGACACACACGCACACACACACACACACACACACACACACACACACAAACATACATGCAGATATCCCTCATCCTTCAAAAAAAATAGAAAATAATATCCACTAATCATCAGCTGAATTAACAGGAAAAAATACATAATGAATAAGTGGTTCGAGATACGGTCTTGGATTCGAATCCCAGCGTTCGAGACTGCTTCAAACTCTTCTGAGTGATTGTGCAAATGCCATTCGTTGAGAAAAGTGGTTTTAAGTCAAAATAAAGATTGCAAAGTGTCTCCCGAGGATCACAGAATGGGTGAGAATGTGAGTGAATAATGGATCTTTAAAAGAATAAATGAATATATAAATAGAATAAACTAGATAATAAAATAAAAGCACTTTACGAACATTTAAAAGCGCTAAACTGAAAAAAAAATAGTGCACATATATTTACATTGCAATTTTAGAATGTGAAGCATCATTGAGACTTTGAAAAAAAGAAAATGGATATGAAAAAAATAATGTATTATCACATATCATCAAAGCATATTCATCCCCTGAGGGTCGCTGGGCCAAAATATAAACAGTGACGTATTTAAATGTTTCGAAAATGCAATTGCAAGCTCCCTTAGAGAAGCGGCAGATTTATACCTTTTCTTCGGATACTCGTTGTAATAGCAAGCTACAATGACGTAAAGGTAATATTTTCGTGTGGTGTGTTAGCCTTATGATTAGTTTAAATCCTGTTTTCTTCGGTAATGCCAAGTGTGCTTTCTAACTGTGTCAGCTGCCTTATGCTTATTGAGGTTATTCCTTATAATATATATATATATATATATATATATATATATATACATATATATATATACACATTTATAGTTATATATGTATATATATATATATACATATAAATAATATATTTGTATACATATATATAAACATTTATATTCATATATGTATATATATACATATAAATAATATATTTATATATATATATATATAAACATTTATAGTTATATATGTATATATACATATAAATAATATATTTGTATATATATATATATATATATAAACACACACAAATATATATATATATATATATATATATATATATATATATATATATATATATGCGTGTGTGTATATATATGCATATGTATATATGTGTATATATATATATATATATGTATATATATATATATATATGTGTGTGTGTGTGTGTGTGTGTGTGTGTGTGTGTGTGTGTGTGTGTGTGTGTGCGTGTGTGTGAATAGATTATATATATAGATTATATGTGTGTATATATATATATATGTATATATATATATATATATATATATATATATATATATATATATATATATGGTATATATGTACACACACACACACACACACACACACACAAGCATAGCACACAAGCATAGCACACACGTGTATGCAGAGAGAAAGAGAGAGAGAGAGAGAGAGAGAGAGAGAGAGAGAGAGAGAGAGAGAGAGAGAGAGAGACAGAGAGAGAGAGAGAGAGAGAGAGAGAGAGACACCGACAACCAGATAAACAGAATCAGAAAGCAATAATAAAGAGATCTCAACAAACGCACGAGCAAAAGCAAGACAGGGGAAGAGAAGGCCAACGCGAGAAATGGGAGAACAAGGACAGAAAAAAGAAGAAGAAGGGGGGGGGGGGAGGGAGGTAGGGATAAGAGAGAGGGAGAAGGAGAAGGAAAAGGAAGAGACAAGAAGAGAGATTTTATCCTTAGGTCACGTTGGTCACGAGAAAATCCTCCTGTCCTTCCTCCTTGCCTCGTTTATTCCCATTTTCCTTCTTCTCCCCCTTTCTGCCACCTCCTCGTGTCCCCGTATAAGGTCAGGGCAGGTGGTATGATGTGCAAGGACGCCCCTGAACACACTTATAAGGGGAGGCGGCGCTGATAATGGCAGAGCAGA
>NC_061838.1:19569314-19571814 GCF_019202785.1 Penaeus chinensis | reverse complement strand
CATCACGTAGTATCAGTAAGTCTGAACCAATTGTGTACATTACTTCGTTTACAGTAACGATAGCTTTGTGCATTAATTCTAACACTTCGAAGGAAATTGGTCCTAAATAATCTTCTGCTTTTTCTCGCTTTCAGTTGATAGGTAAGTGCTAGATGTTGATTGATGTTGCAAGAGAAGAGGAAAGAGTGTTGTTTTTACGTTGAGTGTTTATTGATAATTCGTCTTCTGTTTTTTACTCCGCAGCAGCAGAGGATGAAGTGGAAAATGAAAAAAAGGAGGAAGAAGAAGAAGAAAAAGAAGAGGAAGGAGAAGAGGAAGAAGAGGAGGAGGAAGAAGAAGAGGAAGGAGAAAAGGAAAAAGAAGAGGAAGGAGAAGAAGAAAAAGAAGAGGAAGAAAATGAAGAAGAGGAAGAAAATGAAGAAAAAGAAGAGGAAGAAGAAAGAAAAGAAGAGAAGAAGAAGAGGAGGAAGAAGAAGAAGAAGAAGAGGAAGAAGAAGAAAAAAAAAAGAGGAAGAAGAAGAGGAAGAAGAAGACGAAAAAGAAGAGGAAGAAGAAGAAGAAAAAGAAGAGGAAGAAGAAGACGAAAAAGAAGAGGAAGAGGAAGAATAGGAAAATGAAGAAGAAGAAAAAAAGACGAAGAAGAAAAAAATAATAAAAGGGGAAGTTTAAGAAGAATAAGAAGAGGAAAAAGAGAAAAAAAAGAAGAAAAAGAAGAAGAAAAGGAGGAGGAGAAGGAAGAAGAGATAGAGAAACCACAATGGAGGCAATTGTGATGATGATGATAAGAATGACAGTAATGAAGATAATGAAGATAATGAAGATAATGATATTGAAAATTAAGATGTTGATGAAAACGAATTTTAAGAAAGATAATGATCATATAATTTGAAAATAAAGATGGTGGTAATAGTGATAAACTATGTCTATGGCAATAATAATCACTATTATCACTATTACTACTAAAACTATTACTACTACTATCACTAATATAATAATAATGATGGTGATGAAAACAATGGTAGTTCTAATAACAATAGTAATGATACTACTACTGATAATAATAATAATAATGATGATAATAATGATGATGATGATGATGATGATGATAACGATAACGATAACAATAATAACAACGACAAAAAAATAATGGTGACAATAATAGTAATAATAGTAATAGCAACAATAATAATGATAAAAATAGTAATAATGATGATAATGATACTACTACTAAAAATAATATTGATGCTAATAATAATAATGATAATAATAACAGTGATAACAAAAACAACAATGGTAATAATAACAGTAATGATAATGATAATAATGATGATAATAATGACCATGATAATAACAATAATCGTAATAATAATACTAATAATAATGATGACAGTCATAATGAAAACTATGATGATAATAATAATAATAATACTAATAATGATAATAATAATAAAAATTATAATAATATTAATAATAATAATAATAATAATAATGATAATATTGACAATGATAGTGATGATGATGATCAAAGTAGTTATAGTAATAATAATAATAATAGAAATAATAATAATAAAAATAAAAATAATAAAAATAATAACAAAAATAATAATACTAACAATAATAATAATAATGATACTATTACTACTACTACTACTACTACTACTAATAATAATAATAATAATAATAACAATGATGATGATAACACTACAGTTCATAATATAAATGGTAATGTGAATAATCGATAAACAAGAAAAAAGGATAAATAAATAGATATTCCATCAAGGTAGAAATATTAGGAACCTTTTATCAGTCACGTTTTCAGCATAATCATGTTTATGGAAGAAAAAATTAACCGTCAAATTCTATTCATCTCAAATTATAGCCCTGTCTTTCCTTCAAACCTTCCCTTCCTTTTTTCCCAAACTTTCTAAACTTATTCCTAAAAAAAAGGAATAAAAAGAAAAAAAAGAAAAGGTTAAAAAAAAAAAAAAAAAAAAAAAAAAAAAAAAAAGGTATTATCGTTTATTCTGTTCCTCTTCCTCTTTTGCATCTTTTTTTCTTCTCTCTTCTTCTCTCCTTATTATCTTCCTCCCCTCCCCCAAGAATTTAATGAAAAAAGGACATGCAGTTGATCCCCTCCCTCCCCACCCAAAAAAAATAGAAATAAAAAAGGACATGCAGTTGACACCCCCCCCCCCCAAAACAAAGAAAAAAAAAAAGAAAAAAAAAAATAAATAGAAAAAGATAATGAAAAAAGGACATACTGTTGATTCCCCTCCCATCCCCCCCCCCCCTCCAAGAATTTAATGAAAAAAAAGACATGCAGTTGACCCCCCCCCCCCCCTATCCCATTCCCCGTTAACTCGCATCACCCCGTATGGCAATAAGGGCGGTTTTCATGCTTACTAATTATAGGGACTTTTTGTGACGTATGGGACGGTACTCCGGCTCTTAATGCCACGTGAGATGCGTCGTGGAAAGGGAGAAGGAGGGAGGCAGGGAG
>NC_061838.1:19541718-19554218 GCF_019202785.1 Penaeus chinensis | reverse complement strand
AACAATAACAATAATAATAATGATAATAATAATAATAATAATAAAAACAATAATATTCTAACAATAATAATAATAATTATCATAATAACAGCAATCATAATAATAATAATAATAATAATATGAATAATAACAACAACAACAATAATAATGATAATAATAATAATAATAATAATAATAATAATAAAGACAATAATAGTAATATCAACAATGGTAATAGTAGCAATAATTAAAATAATAATAATGATAATAATAATGATAATAATAATAATTATAATCATAAGAATAATAACAAAAAAATAACAACAATAATAATGATTATAATAATGACAATAATAATAAAGTAAATAATAACAATGATGATAATAAAGTAAATATAATAATAAACAATGATATAATAAGTAAATATAATAATAGACATAATAAAATAATAAATTATTATTGATTATTTTATTATTATTATTAATTATAATAAAACAATAAAAATATAATAAAAACAATAAAATAATAATAAGAATAAATAAAATAATACATAAGATAATAATAATCAAAAAATAACAATAATGAAAATAATAATAAAATGATAATGAAAATAAATAAAATAATATAAAATAATAATAATAATAATAATGAAAACAATAATAATAATAATAATAATAATAATAATGGATGATGAAAATCATTATTATACTAATAACAATAATAACAATGATATTAATGTGTATAAACATAATATAGGTATGTTAATAATAATAATACAAATAATGATAATTTTGATAACAGTAATCATGATAACGATAACAATGATAATGCTGATGATGATAAACCAACATAGGTAATCACAATAATAAAAATAAAAACAAATCAAGGTACCAATAAAGTTAACCATAAATATAACAATAGTAACAATGATTTATATACATTTATTAATTTTCCTTGTGTCTTCCTCCTCTCATCCTCATTTCCTCTCTCTCTCTTTCTCTCACTCTCTCTCTCTCCTCCTCTCTCTCTCAATCTCTCTTCTCTCTATCTCTATCTATCTATTCCTCTCTCTCTCTCTCCTCTCTCTCTCTCTCTCTTCTCCTCTCTCTCTCTCTCCTCTCTCTCATCTCTCTCTTCTACTCTTTCGCTCTCTCTCTCTCTCTCCATCTCTCTCCCGCTCTCTCCTCTCTCTCTCACCTCATCTCTCCTCTCTCTTTCTCTCTTCTCTCTATCGTATCACTCTTCTCTCTCCTCTCTCTCTCTCATCTTAACTCCCTCCTCTTCATAAAAACTTCTCTCCTCCTCACCCTCCCCTTTTCTATCTATCTAAAATTCGCCTCTCTCTCTCTCTCTCTCTCTCTCTTCCTCTCCTCATTCTTCCTTCTCTATCTCTCTTCTCTCCTTCCCTCCAACTCAATCTCTCCTCTTCTCGCTCTCTCTCTAAATTTTCATTTCTCCGATCTCTCCTCTCCCCCTCCTCCTCCCTCCTCTCTTTTTCTCCTCTCCCCCCTTTCTTTTTCATCTATCTTTCGCCCCGTCCCCCCTTTTTCCTCACCCTTCCCCTTCTCTCACTCTCCTTCTCTCTTTCTCTCTCCCCTCTTCTCCTTCTCTTCTTTCTATCTACTTTTATTCGCTCTCTTCTCCTCCTCTCTCTCTCTCTCTCTCTCTCTCTCTCTCTTCTCCTCACTTTTCTCTCTTTCTTCTTCTTTTATTCACTCTCTCCCCGGGGCTCCTCTCTCTCTCTCCTCTCCCTCTTCTCTTCTCTCTCCCTCCTCTCTCTCTCTCTCTTCTCCAACGTCTCTCTCCTTCTCTCTCTCCATCCCTTTCCCTTTAAATCCTCTCTTCTTTCGACCCCTTCTTTCGTCTCCTTCTCTCTCTTCCTCCTCTCTCTCGCTCGCTCTCTCTCATCTCTCTCTTCATCTCTCTCCTCTCACTCTCCTCTCTCTTTCATCTATTAATTTCCTGCTCCCCTTTCTCTCTCAGCTCCTCTCTGCTCCTCCCTCTCTTCTCTCTCTCCTCCCTTCTCATCTCTCTCTCATCTCTCTCCGCTCTCCCTCTCTCCTCTCTCTTCTTCTCATTCCTCACCTCTTCCTCTCCTCTCTCTCTCTCTCTCATCAATCTCTCCATCTCACTCTCTCCTCTCCTCCCCTCCGTCTCTCTCTCTCTCTCCTCTTTCTATCTATCTATATTTCGCTTCTCTCTCTTTCATTTCTCTCTCTCCAAAACATTCTTCTCTCTCTCTCTCTCCGAAAATCTCTCCTCTCCCTCTCCTCCTCTTTATTATCTATCTTCTTTCGCTCTCTCACCCCTCTCATCTCCTTCTCATCATCCTCTCATCTCTTCTCTCTAGGTCTCCTCTCTCTCACCTCTCGCCTCCTCTCTTCTCCTATCCAAACATGCTCTCACATCTCTCGTCTCTCTTCTCTCTCTCGTCTCTTCTCCTTCAACTCTTCTCTAAAATCGATCCTCCTCCTTTTCAATCTTTTTCTCTCCCCTTTCTACTATCTATTTCGCTCATCTCTCCTCTCTTCCTCTCTCCTCTCTCTTCCTCTCTCTCATCTCTCTCTACATATCCATCTCTCTCTCTCTCTCCTCTTCTCTCTCTCATCTCTTTCTCTCTCTTCCCCCCTATCTTTTATTCGCTCTCTCTCTCTCTCTCCTCGTCTCTCTCCTTCCTCGTCTCTCATTCTCTCTCTCTTTTCTCTCTCTTTCTCTCATCCTCTCTTTTTTCCCCTTTTCATCTTGTATTCTCTCTCTCTCTCACTCTCTCTAACTCTCTCTCTCTCCATCATTATCTCTTCTCATCCTCTCACTCACTCTTCTCTCTCTCTCTCTCTCTCTCTCTCTCGCATCTGGGCACATTTTCAATCGGTCAGCATCTCCGGGTCCACTGACGTCGCGTTAACATCCCCCGCTTCTTATCTCCTTCCTATCAAGCACCATAGCACCAATTTTGACCTCCTTCTTGGCGCCCCTTTGGCGTCCTTTTATGTTCATCCCCTTTTTTTGGGGTCGTTCATTTGTTTTCTTTCCGTTTCTTTATTTGTTGTTTGTTCTTTTGTTTTTTTGTTGTTTTGTTTTTTGGGGGGTTGTTTTTATTATTATTTTTTTTATTTGTTTTTCTTTTTTTTGTCTGTCCCGTCCCGTCTGTCGCTGTCGGGCCCTTTTGTCTGTCCTCCTCTCTCCCCCTTTTTCTCTCTCTCCTCTTTTTTTTTTCCCCCCTCCCTTTCCCCTCCCTTTTCTTCCTTTTCCCCCTCCCTTTCCCCCCCTTCCTTCCCCCCCCTCTTCCCCCCCTTTCCCCCCTTCCCTTTCCCCCTCCCCCTTCCTCCCTTCCCCCTTTTCCTTCCTTTTTCCCTCCTCCCCCTTCCCCCTTCCCCCCCCCCTCCTCCTCCCTTCCCCCTTCCCTTTCCCTCCCTCCCTTTCCCCCCTTCCCCCCCCCCTTCCTCCCCCCCTCCCTCTTCCCCCTTCCCCCTTTTCCCCCCCTCCCCCCCCCCCTTCCCCCACCCAAAACCCGACTCCTTAACACCCCCAAAACCAACCTCCTTCAGGGGAAATCTCCTCAGATTTCCGCCAGGCAGCCGAATGAGCGCAGACGGCGGTGGGTCGGGGATCCCCTCGGACGAAAGGAGGGGGCCCCATGACAACGCGTGCGGGCGGTAAAGGCAGAACACACACGCGCGTGCATACATAAGCGTCGTGAATAAGTTTGGGGGATTAATAGGGAAACCCGGCGGGGAGATTTCTACCTTCCCTTTTTGCTTTTTCTTTTTAATATTTTCTATTTTTTTTTCGTTTTTGTTTTTTAATTTTAATTATCTATGCATACGGACATTTTTTTATTTTCTTAGCTCTTCTTATTTATTTGTTTATTTATTTTAGTTCATATCTGCTCTATGCAAACTTTTTAAAAAATCCCGGCCTTTTTACCTTAGCTTTTTATTGTTTTATTTTTTTTATATATATATATATATATATATATAATATATATTATAAATAATATATTATATTTTTTTTTTTAGTCTTTTTTTTTTTTTTTTTTTTTTTTAAGGGTTATCTCTCTAACAATAGCTTTTTTTTTTTTTTCCTCTTTTTTAATCCTATTGGTTCTTTGCAACCCATCTTTTCATATTTTTTAAACTTTTACTTTTTAAATTCGACTTACTTAAAATCTTTATGTCAATCTTTTCCCTTTTCCTTTTTTTTTTTTCTTTATTACCTTCTTTTTACAAACCGGTCTTTTTTTTCTTCTCTCTCTCTCTTTTTCTTTCTTTCTTTTCGCGTACCCAGTAAATCAGCTCAAGGTATTACCGAGTGAAAATAAAAACGATGAAATTTGCAGCCTTTGAAAGTCTATATTTTTTTTTTTCTCCTTTTTTTTTTCCTTTTTTTCCCCTTTTTTTTTTTTTTTCTTCTCCTCTTTCTTCTCTCCTCTCTCTCTCTTCTCTCTTTCTCTTTTCATATTTCTCTCTCCTCTCCCGCCTCCCCGTCCAACTCCTCTCTCTCTCTCATCTCTCCTCTCCTCTCCTCTCTTTTTTTTGGGCTTTTTTTTTTTCTTTTTTTTTTACCTCTTTCAAAAATATGTTTATGAATAGCTTCTTTTTCTACTAAAGAAGTAGTTGTCTTTTTGTAGCCTCTTGAAATATATCTACTTGTCAATCTAAGCATTTTTATATCTGTCTGTTTGTTCATCAATGTATCATGCTGGATTCTATTTTCTTCTGTCTCCTGTCCTGTCCATCAATTACAGGCTGGATATCTTTTTAAATCATCTTCTGTCTGTTTTGTTTATCAATCTATTTGTCTGTCTATCCATTCATCAATCTATCTGTCTGTCTGTCTATTCATTAGTCTATTTGTCTATCTATTCTTCAGTCTGTCTTTCTGTCCATTCACCAGTCTATCTGTCTAATCTTAAATTTATCTATTTTTCTGTCTCTATTCATCAATTTTCCTGTCTGTCTGTTTATTGATTTATCTATCTGTCTGTCTGTCTATTCATCAATCTATCTCACTGTCTATCAGTCTGTCTATTTATTCCTCAATCTATCTGTCTGTCTATTCATCTGTCTATCAGGCTGTCTACCTATGTCACAAACCCCTCATCTATTTTATAACAATCTACCCTTTATAATGTTTCTCAAAACCCGATATTTGCCTTAAAAATTTTTTAAACACTAAAAAAGCAAATCATCTGATAACATCATACTGTTACTATATCTTATGGTAGGGTAACTTAGAGGATATCAGGGCCCCTTTGAGCAGGGCCAATTTCATATCACATATTTAAATAATCTTTTCTCCCTCCGTTAAGTGTACACCCCAACCACACACAACACATTCACACACAAAAATTTAAAAAAAAAATACCCCAAAACACAAAAAACATACAAAAACACAACAACAAACCACACACACAAAAACACCACACACAACACACACACCAAAAGCACACCACCAACCACACACCACACATACGAGCAAACACACACAAAACACACACACAAACACACAATATAAATCCAAAATACATCTACATAGATATTGTGTTGGGTGAAAAATTTATGGTGTGTTACGTGTTTTATAATATGGAAAGAGATTTGATAATAAATAGATAATGATAGATATAGACAGAAACAGATAACAAAATACAAATATTAATTTAACTTACAGATTATACTTTTAATAGATATAGAAGGAAAAATACGCATTATGGGCAGATAAACAGAAAAATAATATTTTAAACGACAACAGATTTTATAAACAGACAGATAGAAAATAATTAAATAAACTAGTTTTACGATAATAGATGCAAGGGAAAAGGGGACCCCAAAAAAAAAATTTTAAATATAAATAGACCTGTACTGATGGATATACAGACAGACAGACAGACAGATAGATAGATAGATAGATAAGCATAAAAAATGATGATTAGGTAAGCGTAGGGGGGAAGGGTTGAGGGGATGGGAGAGGAGGAGGGGAAACGGGGGGGAAAGGGGGGCTGATGGAGGGGGGAGGGAGTTAGGGGAGAGGGGGGGAGAAAGGGAAACAGGAGGAAAAAAAAGAGGAAAGGGAAAAGGGGAAAAGAAGGAGAAGGAAACGGAAAGAGAAATATAAAAGAAAAGAAGAAAAAAGTAAGGAAAAGCAGTGAAGAGAAAGAAGTGAGAAAGTGGACAAAGGAAAAGAGGAAGAGAGAAAGAAGAGAAAAAAATAAAAGGAAGGTACGAGAGAAAGAAGAAAAGAGAAAAGAAAAGAAGAAAAGAGAAAAGAAAAGAAATGGGAAAAGAAAAGAAGAGAAGAGAAAGGGAAAAAGTAAGAGAAAGGAAGAGAAGAAAAGAGAAAGAAAAAAAAAATAGAAAGGAAGAAAAGAAAAGAGAAAGAAAGAGAAGAAAAAAAGAAAAGAAAAGAAAAAACAATGACGAAAAAGAAAGTGAAAAATGGAGGGGAAGGGGAAAAGGGAAAAAAATAAAAGGAAGGTACGAGAGAAAGAAGAAAAGAAAAGAAAAAAACGAGAAAGAAAGAAAAGAGAAAGGAAGAGAAAAAAAAACGAGAAAGAATAGAAGGAAAGAGAAAGAGAGATTTAAAAAACGAGAAAAAAAAGAAAAAAAAAAGAGAAAGAGAAAAAAAAAAAAAAGACCAGAAAGAAATGAGAAAGGGGGGGGGGGGGAGAGAGAAGAGGAGAGAAAAAGAGAAGAGGAGAATAAATTACGAAACAGGGAGCCAAGGAGAAAAAGAACTGTCTCGTCCTCTACATTCCTCTCCGAGCGATACCGTCAGGAGGACCAAGGCCTGATTAAGTCGATACTGCTACCTGTGTCCTCTCGCCGGCCTCCCTCCCTTATCGGAAGCCTCCTCCTCCTCCTCCTTGTTCCTGCCGGCGACGGTGATACCCGGCGTGGCTTTTGAGCGCGTCCTTCGCGCTCTCATCTCTGCTTGGCTCTCTCGCTCTCTCTCTCTCTCTCTCTCTCTCTCTCTCTCTCTCCCTCGATCTCTCTCTTCTCTCTCGCTCATCTCTTTCTCGTCATGCTCGTCTCCTCTCCCTCTCTCTCTCTCTCATCTCTCTCTCTCTCCTCTCTCTCTCTCTTCACTCGCTCTCTTCTCTCTTCTCTCTCTCTCAACTCTCGATCTCTCCTGTCGGCCTTCTGCGTCGATTTCGCGGTAGGAGAGAGGGGGGAGGGAGGGGGGAGAGGGAGGGAGGGGGTAAGGGATGAGAGAGGAGAGAGGAGAGAGAGAGGGAGGGAGAGAGGGAGGGAGGGAGGGAGGGAGTGAGGGAGGGAGGGAGGGAGGGAGGGAGGGAGTGAGTGAGGGAGGGGAGAGAGGGCGAGGGAGGGAGGGAGGGAGGGAGGGGGAGAGAGGGGTAGGGAGGAAAGGGAGGGAAGGGAGGGAGGGAGGAAGAGGAGGGAGGGGTAGGGAGGAAGGGAGGGAGGAGGGAGGGAGGGGTGGGAGAGGAAGGGAGGGAGGGAGGGAGGAGGGAGGTGGTAGGAAGGACAGGTAGAGGAGGGAGGGAAGGGAGGGAGGAGGGGGAGGGAGAGGAGGGAGGGAGGGAGGGAGATGGAGAAGAGGGAGGAGAGAGCGCTCTCTACGCTCGTGCGCTGAGCTGTCGCGCTCCTCTCTCGCGCCTCTCGCGCTCTCTCTCTCGCCCCCCTCCGCCCCACCTCCCCCTCATTCCCTCCTCGCCCTCCCATCTCTCTCTACCCCTCGCTCCCTCCCCACCGGCCCTCCCCGCCCTCCTTCCCTCTCCCCCCGTCCCCTCTGCTCCCCCCCCGCCCCCGCCCCGCCCGCCCGCGCTCCTCCGCTAGCACCCCCCCCCCTCCCCTGCCTCCCCCAAGCGCGAGCCAACACACGCACAGACAACGATCGCCCCCAAGTATCCTAGCAGCCCGCTCACAAACCGCAGCGCGAGAGAGACAGACAAACAGACAGACAGAAACAAAGAGAGACAAAAAGAAACAGGCAGACAGACAGAGAGAGAGAGAGAGACACAAACAGACAGACAGAAACAAAGAGAGACAAAAAGAGACAGACAGAAACAAATAGAAACAAAAAGAGACAGGCAGACAGAGAGCAAGAGAGAGACAGACAAACAGACAGACAGAAACAAAGAGAGACAAAAAGAGACAGACAGACAGAGAGCGAGACAAGTTATATAAGCAGCAAGAGTCAAAAGGGAGAGAGAGAGAGAGAGACAAACAGACAGACAGAAACAAAGGGAGACAAAAACAGACAGACAGAAACAAAGAGAGACAAAAAAGACAGACAACAGACAGAGAGACAAACAGACAGACAGAAACAAAGAGAGACAAAAAGAGACAGACAGACAGACAGATAGAGAGACAAACAGACAGACAGAAACAAAGAGAGACAAAAAGAGACAGACACAAACAAAGAGAGACAAAAAGGGACAGACAGACAGGCAGACATAGATAGAGAAAGAGAGAGACAAACAGGCAGACAGAAACAAATAGAAACAAAAAGAGACAGGCAGACAGGATAGAGCAAGAGAGAGACAGACAAACAGACAGACAGAAACAAAGAGAGACAAAAAGAGACAGACAGACAGACAGAGAGCGAAACAAGTTATACGAGCAGCGGGAGAAAAAAGGGTTATCTTATCAACCCATTATCATTAGGCTCGAATCTCCTTGCGGTCGGTCCATTCAGATCGAGGCACATCAAGACGGGACCATCTCAGCTATAAAACCTCGGTCTCAGATGCTTCGAGGTCGGAAAATGGGTCCAAACAAGCTGTTAATTACCTTTCTTTGTTTTTGTTTGGTCTCCTTTTTTATTCAATGAGATTCTTTTGTATTCTCTCTTTCTCTCTCACGGTCTGTTCCTCTCTCTCTCTTCTCTCTCTCATCTCCTCTCTCTCATCTCTCTCTCTCTTCTCCCTCCTCTCATCACAAATCTCGTCCCTTCTCAGCTCTCGCTCTCTCTCATTCTCTCTCGCTCTCCTCACATCTCATCTCTCTCTCAATCTCTCTCTCTTCATCCACGCAAGCTCGTCCCTACAAAACTCTCTTCGTCCTCACTCACCCATCTCTTCGGTCCTCACATCATCATGCATAGCTCTCGATATCTTCTCACGTCACATCTATCTCCGGTCTCTCCATCTCGCTCACACAGTCCGCCCAAAGGGCCAGCGCTCCACAACGGTAACACTGCTCCGCTCGTTCTCATTTCCCTCTTCTTCTCCTCACCCTCACTTACCACTTTGTAAAAAATCCCCCTTTCTTTAAATTTGTACTCACTAATGCTTTTTCCTGCCGAATTCTAGAGCGACTCTCTTTCGGGGACGGTCGGCGGCGGGCATCTCGATCGTCCTTCCCAGGCGAGTCTTCTCTTTGGGGGGGGACTACTTCGCTCTTCTTCTCGGACTCTATGAAACATCTACCTTGGGGCTAAGTCTTGCTCTCACGAAGAACATCCTTCTTTCTTTTTCTTTCTTCTTCTCTGACTCTTCTCTCTCTCTTTTTTTTTGTCTTACTCTCGTTTCCTCTCTTGTTCTCGTCTTCTTCTTTCTTTCTTTCTCATCTCATCCTCGACTCTCCCTCTCTCACTCTCTCTCTCCGCTCATCTCTCTCAGCTCCACCCCCCTACACGTCTCTCCCGTCCGCCCAGACCCTCTCCCCCATGACCCTCTCCCCGCCAACTCTCCTCCTAGCTCTCTTCATCTCTCTCTTCTCACGCACACACACACCATTCACACACCACAAACACAACACTCGAACGAACAGCCACATCCAACAACACACACACACACACACACACACACACGTCACAACAACAACACCCATACACAACACACACACAAACATACAACACACAACACAAAGAACGAACAACAACAACACCCATAAACATCTCACACACACACACACTCACACACATCAAATGAACACGAACATACATACATACATACAAAATATATATATATATATATATATAGAATATTATATATATAAAATAAGAATGGAAAGATTGATACATACACCTAATCCGAAGATTAATGGTCTAGGCCATCTATCATACCCGCGAGGGAAGGTCGCGGCGTAAACGGGCCTGGTAATATCGCGTTAAGGCTTGTGTGTAGCAAGCTCTGATGCGAGTCCGGAATGGAAAGACCCTCAGGCAAAGGGGGGCCGCCCGCCCCCCTTGTCTTTGGAATAAATCAAGAACACTTCGTCTAATAAGTTCTCTTTAGTTTGTCTGGCCTCTCAACATCGCTTTCCTTCCCCTCTGTCTGTCGGTCTGTTTTTTTTTTTTTTTTTTTTTTTTTTTTTTTTTTTTTTTTTTTTTTTTGGTGCTTTTTTTGTCTGTTTGTTTGTTTTTCTCTCCTCTTACTTTCTTTCTCGTCGTATCCTCCACCCTCTCATCTCTCTCTTTCCTCTTTTTCTCTCTTTTTTTTTCTCTCTCTTTCCCCTCTCTCAATCAACCCAGCTCTCTCCTCCGTCTCTCTCTCGTCTCCTCTCTAATCTCTCTCTCATTCTCTCTCTCTTATCTCTATGCTCCTCTCACTCTTTCTTACTTCTCTTTCTGTTTTGTCCTCTTTTCAGTCTGTCTATCCTCTTCTCTGTCTGTCTGGTTCTCTTCTCTCTCTCGTCGAATCTCTCTCTCTCTGTCTGTCTCTTCTCTCTCTCTCTCCCTCTCTCTCGATCGTAAGTCTTCACCTCAGTCTCCTTCTCTTCCTCTCTCTCCAATCTCATCTCTTCTACTTCGTCTCTCACTACTCTCCCTCTCATCTCATCTCTCATCGTCTCTCTCTCTCTATTTTCTCTCAATCTCATCACTCATCTCTCTCATGTATCTCTACTCGTCTCTTAGCCTTCTACTTTTTCCTCTCTCTCCTCCTCGCTCTACAGCGTCAATATCCTCTCTCCGTCTCTCTCTCCCACGAACTCTCCATCTCGTCTCATTCTCTCCTCACGCTCATCTCAATCTCTCACTCTCACACACCTCTCTCTCACTCAAAGAGTCTCGTCGGCACTCGATCTGTCTCGTCTCATCGTCTCTCGGTTCTCCTCAATCCGATCGCTCATCACTCTTCGCTCGCGTCACATCATCCGACTCATCATCTTATCCTGGCAACATATCAGTCATCTATCAATCGTCTCATCTCTCTCTGTTTTCATTCCTTCTCTCAAAGCTCTCATCTCTCTCCTCAGATTTCTCAACTCTCGAGTCCGTGTAGCATGCCATCTTCAAGAGTCGATGACTAGACAAAGAGACAGCGAAAGTAAGGAGTCGCAGGAGGATCATGTCGTTCTCATACTCACTCATAATCACCAACGTCTCTCATCCTCGTCTCGCTCGAATCCTCTCCACTCACGTTCTCTCTATATCGCCCTCTCTCTCTCTCTCTCATTCTCTCTCTCTCCTCATACATCATCTTCAGTCTTTCTGTCTTCCTTATTTCTGTCTGTCTAACATTTCCTCTCTCTTCTGTTTCAATCTCTCATCTCAATTTCTCTCTCTCTCGTCTTCTCTTCTGGTCTGTTCTGTCTGTCTCTCGTTCTGTCTGTCATAACATCCTCCCTCTGTCTGTCTGACCTCTCTCCTATATCTTCGGATCTCTCTCTCTCTCTCATTCTCGCAATTCTCTCTCATATCACTCAGTCTGTTCTGTATTTGTCTGTCCGCAGACCTCTCTTTCTTTCGTCCGTACATATCCCCCTATCACTGATCGACCCCCCCCCATTCCCGGTCCAACCATTAGCGACTCACAATCGCTATGACACGGAGCCTACTTTGGGTCTGCGAATAACTGGAATCCAGGCCCACACCACTACAATCCCGTCAGTGGTATAATCTTTATTCCCCTCTCTGTCTCCTCACTCTCTCACATCGTCTCTCTCTCTCCTTCTCTCTCCTCATCTCTCCGCTCAATCTCTCTCACTCTCACTCATCCTCTCTCTCGACATATTTGTCTGTCAGTCTTTCTCTCTTTCTGTCTGTCCTATCCCTCTCCTGTCATCTCTCTCTCTTCTCTCCCCTTTTCTCTTCTCTCTCTCTTCTCTCTTTCTCACTCTCCCCTAAATCTCTTTCTCCTCTCATCTTCTCTTCTTCGTCTGTCTCTTCTCTCTCTTCCCTCTCGCCTCTCTCCTCTCTTCTCTCTCTCTTTTTTCTCTTCTCTCTTCTCTTTCTTCTTCTCTCTTTTCTTCTCTTCTCTCTCTCTCCCTCTTCCTTTTCTCTCTCTTCTCCCCTTTTTCGTCTCTTTTCGACTTTTTCTCCTCTCTGATTTCCCTCTTCTCCTCTCTCTCCTCTCTCTCCTCTCTTTTTCCCCTCTCTCTTTCTGTTTTCTCTCTCTCTGCTATTTCATTATTATTATTATTATTATTTTTAAATTTGAAATTATTATTATTTTTAAATTATTATTATTATTATTATTATTATTTTTATTATTATTATTATTTTATTTTTATTATTGTTGTTGTTGTTGGTTTTCTACTACTACTACTTCTACTTGGTTTTTCCTATCAGTACGATTATCTTTTTTCCCCTCCTCCTCCTCCCCTTCTACCTCC
>NC_061838.1:19529218-19531718 GCF_019202785.1 Penaeus chinensis | reverse complement strand
TATTTCGTCTTCCTTTTCTTTCTCGTTTTTCTGGTTTATTCGTCTTGCTTATTTTTGTGTGTGTGTGTTTTGTTGTTGTTGTTATTCTCGTCTGCTCCTTTTTAGGTTTGTTTATTTATTTTTTTTTGTTTTTGTTTTGTTGTGTTATGTCTCCTTCTTCGGATTGTTTTTCTCTTCCTGTTCTTCCTCGTCCTCACGGTCTTCATCTTACTCATCCTCTTGCTCTTGTGTTCATCCTTCGTCTCCTTCTTTTCCCTGTTTCTCTTTATTATCCTCCTCCTCCTCCCTTTTTATCATACTCTTCCTCTACCACTATCCCTACTACATCTTCCTTCCCATCTTCTTTCTTCTTTCTCCTCCTCAACCGACCCTTCCTTCACCACTCTTCCTTCTTCTTCCTCCCCTACCTCTTCCTCCTTCCTCCTCATTCACCCCTCCTCCACCCCCTCCTCCTCCTCTCCTCCCCTCCCCTCCCCTCCCCTCTTCCTCCTCCCTCCCCTCCCATTCCCCCACCCCCTACTCCCCTCCCCTCTCCCTCCTCCCCCCATCCTCCTCCCCTCCCCTCCCCTCCCCACCCCACCCCTACTTCCTCCCCACCCCTCCTATTCCCTCCTCCTCCCCCTCCTTCCTCCCCACCCCTCCCATTCCCCCCTCCTCTTCCTCCTTCCCCATAAGCACTGATGAGCTGAACAGGTAGTGCGGAGATGCCCGAGGGAATCTCTTCGACGTACGTGCCCGGGTTACCCCATTATCTAGGGCGACTTCAGAAGGAAGGAAGGAGGGTGGGTAGGAGGGTGGGTGGGGAGGGGTGGGGGTGGGGGTAGTAGAAAGAAGGTGAGGGAATGTTGGGCGTGGATGAGGATGGGTGTGGGGGGGGGGGGGGTAGGGGTTAAGGGGATAGGGATGGGGGTAGGGTAAGGGGTAGAGGAAGGGGGTAAGGGTAGGGGATGCGGGTAGGGTGAGGGGTGGGGAAGGTAGGGAGGAGGGGAAGGGGATAAGAGGAAGGGGGATGGATTTAGGGGGTAGGGGGGAGAGGGGGGGGAGGGAGGGGGAAGAGAATGGCTCAGTGCCAAGAAGAACTCCTTTAATGTTGTGATGTGAATAAAAGTAGTTTTGAGTTTTATTTGCGAATCTGCGGCTATTCCAATCCAAGTGTATGTGCGTGTAAAACAAAAAAATCCGTGTTTTTACACTGTTGCGATCGTGTCCGTGTGGTTATGTGTTTGTATGTGTGTGTGTGTGTTTGTGTGTGTGTGTGTGTTTGTGTGTGTGTGTGTGTGTGTGTGTGTGTGTGTGTGTGTGTGTGTGTGTGTGTGTGTGTGTGTGAGTAGGTGTGTGTGTGTGTGTGTGTGTGTGTGTGTGTGTGTATGTGTGTGTGTGTGTGTGTGTACATTTGTCTCTATTTGCATACGTATTTGAGTGTCAGGAAATGTTTTATCTACGCATATGCTCCACATCCTCATTCATATGTGGATACACTTCCTACACCAAAGCACCCCTAAACACCCCCTCATATCCACACTCGGGAGAAACAAGAATCATGTTTACCAAGTTGCAAGCTTATTTGTTTATCATGTTGCACACATAGTTATCACATGCATCTCTCTATGTGCATATTCACACGTGTCCCTCCTCGCATTCATTTATGCATCTATTTGTTTGCTTTTGTGAAAAGGATCAGATTAACAAAGGAGACCAGCCATGTCTCCCCGTGTTAGTCTGTGCCGGAAAACCTACTCACCATCATTATCATAAGTACGGGTCATGTTCCGGGGATAGTGAGCATGTCGGTCGCCATGATGTGTTGGCGGCTCATTAGACTTGATTGCGTCCGTGTGATGAGGAGAATCATTGTGGTGATGATAACAGGTGTTGTGAAAATGATGGTGACTTTGGATGTCTTTTGAAATATAAGTTGTGGTGATGATTTCGATGACTCTGCAAGTTGGGTTTGATAATAACAATCTAGATGTTATCTAAATGAAGGAGATGTAACGATAATATCAATCATTATCATAATAACACTAAATAAAAAACTGTGAAATTAATAACAGTGCTGAAGGAATTGGTGAACATGCTAATGATGATTTTGGTAATAATGATAACTATGATAACGATAAATGTAACAAAATAGTAATGATAACTATAATGATGATGGCGGTGATAACGATGCTGGTAAGGATGACGATGATGGTAAGGATAATGATAACGATCATTGTAACCATGAGGGTAAAGATCATGGTGAAAGAAATTACAATAATGATCATGATAATAAAAGTGATAATAATGATCATGATAATAAAAGTGATAATAATGATCATGATAATAAAAGTGATAATAATGATCATGATAATAAAAGTGATAATAATGATCATGATAATAAAAGTGATAATAATGATCATGATAATAAAAGTGATAATAGGATCATGATAATAAAAGTGATAATAATGATCATGATAATAAAAGTGATGGTAATGATAATATATTACTACAATGATTA
>NC_061838.1:19509710-19512210 GCF_019202785.1 Penaeus chinensis | reverse complement strand
ATGAAATGGAAGGGAAAGTGAGAGAGAAGAAAGAGAAAAAGAAGAGAAAGGACAGATAAGGAAAGGGAAAGACAAGTGGAAGAGAATGACGAGGGGAGGAAAGGGAGTAAATAAAGAAAGAGAGAAGGAGAGAATATAAAGAAGAGTGAAGAGGGTGACTGGCTCGAGGTTTTACACTTTCAAGATGCTGTGTGGGCGAGTGTGTGGGCATTTGTGTGCTTTGCTGTTTGCCCACAGTCCTACGGAGAGAGAGAGAGAGAGAGAGAGAGAGAGAGAGAGAGAGAGAGAGAGAGAGAGAGAGAGAGAGAGAGAGAGAGAGAGAGAGAGAAGGAATGAGAAAAAGAAATAGAATGAGAGAGAAAGAGAGAGAGAGAGAGAGAGAGAGAGAGAGAGAGAGAGAGAGAGAGAGAGAGAGAGAGAGAGAGAGAGAGAGAGAGAAAGAGAGGGAGAAAGAGAGAGAGAGAGAGAGAGAGAGAGAGAGAGAGAGAGAGAGAGAGAGAGAGAGAGAGAGAGAGAGAGAGAGAGAGAGAGAGAGAGAGAGAGAAAGAGAGGGAGAAAGAGAGAGAGAGAGAGAGAGAGAGAGAGAGAGAGAGAGAGAGAGAGAGAGAGAGAGAGAGAGAGAGAGAGAGAGAGAAAGAGAGGGAGAAAGAGAGAGAGAGAGAGAGAGAGAGAGAGAGAGAGAGAGAGAGAGAGAGAGAGAGAGAGAGAGAGAGAGAGAGTGAGAGAGAGAGTGAGAAGGAATGAGGAAAAGAAAGAGAAGGAGAGAAAGAGATAAAAAAAACAAAAAAACGTTAAGACGAAGGAGGATCGGAAGGAGAAAGGTAAAAAAAAACAGAGAACTAGAAAGACAAGAAGGAATAAAGGAGAACAGGATAACACGAAAGAAAAGCGAATATATTAATATACTATTCCAGTTATAAAGAACAATCAGATATTAAGAGACGACTGATAATATCTGAAGAAATTTTGATCTTTATGTCCGAATAGCATCACCAAAAATATCTGTTTTGAATTATTTTTTTCTAACAATAATAGCAATGATGTTATTAATGAATATAATTATTTTTAAGAACATCATTATCATTAATGCTAATATCATCACAATTTGTATAATGATAATACAAGTAAGAATCACAATAACAACAACAATACCATCGACCACGACAATTAACAATAATGATAAAGAGAAAAAATAAAATAGAATAAAGAAAACAATAATGAAAATAAAAATAGGAGAAATCCGATCATATTTCTGTAGATATATAATAAGAATAATGAGAGTAATAGCAACAATATAGACTGTAAGAACAAAGATGTTAAACACAATTATGATCACAGTGTCGATTAAGACATTGATAGTAAAATATTAATAATGCAAAGATCATTATTAAAAACAAAAGATAATAGTCACACTGATAAAAGTAAATAGATAATAAAGATAATAGTCATAATGATTATAACGAGGATTATGATGACAATGCTGACAAGCTGATTGAGATTAAAACGTGATGGTATTGATAAAGCAGTTGATATTAATGGTAATAATAGTCATAACAATGTTGGTATTTGAAGCTGTGTTATCGACATTGACGATAACAACAATAGAAACCACAACAGCGATAATGGATTGCACTGTTGAACGGCAGATCAATTTTTCAGTCGACTCGAGAAAACTTTTGAAGAATTTCGGTAAAAACGTATCTTGAGAAATCCTCTCGTACAGAATATATAAAAAAAATATATATATACCTGAAGAAGCGATTTTGATCTGAACTCAAAGATTTCGTTGCTTCTTATCAATAAATGCGATCTTTTGGCTGTGTATGTTTAATTGGCCGGAGCTGAGTCGCCCTTACGCCAAGCCGGGGAACACGCTTTGCCTATAAAGCTGAATTGAACACAAGGCAATGATTACAGAAGATCTCAGTGGGATCTTGCGAAGTCTTACCCTTAAGTTGGTAAGTGAGGGTTGGTGTGTGGGAGAAATGCCTTGAAATTATAGGCCCTTGATTGATAAGGCAGGACGATGAAGATAGCTGGGATGCTGGTGATCTCTCTGTTTATCTCCTTGGCTATTTTTTTTTTCTCTCTCTCTCTCTCTCTCACTCTCTCGTTTTCTCACAGCGCTTTGTACTTGTTTGTGCCTTCGTGTTTTCTTAGGTCGCGGATGCCTTCTTTGTGTGCGGATGCCGGGTTTCAAATAAAGTTTGTTTGTTGATGGACGTCCGTGTGAGTGTGCACATTTAAGAAGAATTTTTACACTTTTACTGTCTCAAAATGTGTGAAAGAAAAACACGTTTTCTTTCACCTTCGCTTGATTAATTAACCTGCCTTCAGTTTCTGACTAAAACCACCTAATCAAGTGCTGACCTGCTCCGTGCGAGGTCAGGCCGCTGGCTGGCGAGGTTGACCTTGTACCCTGGATGACCTCGATCAGCACCTGGAATCAGGTTGCTTTGTACACATTTTTACTCGCGAAATATTGTTCTATTGTTTGAAT
>NC_061838.1:19502210-19504710 GCF_019202785.1 Penaeus chinensis | reverse complement strand
GAGGCGGAGAGGTGGAGGGTGAAGACGGAGAGGGGGGGAGGGGTGAAGATGGAGACGGGGGGAGGGGTGAAGATAGAGAGGGGAGAGGGATGAAGATGGAGAGGGGGGAAGGGATGAAGATGGAGAAGGGGGAAGGGGTGAAGATGGAGAGGAGGGGAAGGATGAAGATGGAGAGGGGGGGAGGGGTGAAGATGGAGAGGGGAGAAGGGATGAAGATGGAGAGGGGAGAAGGGATGAAGATGGAGTGGGGGGGAGGTGAAGATGGAGAGGAGGAGGGAGGGATGAAGATGGACAAACCCGCACCGCCAGCAAGAAGCAGAAGAACAAGTATGAGCGCTCATCTCACGAGCCTCTCACCCAGGAACGCCGGCAGCCTCCGCCACCCGCCGGGATGCTGCGACGCCCAGCGGGAGATGAGCGGGAGATGCATCGAAGCTCAGAAGAAGAATCCTGCATTTGTTTATCGTCGAGATGCTGGGCGTTTTATCCCTTTTTAATTTGTTTACGAACTGTGCTTTGCTGTTTCAATATCTTACGCTTTCTTTTTTTTCTTTCTTTTTTTATCTTTTTTTTTTTATTCTTCTTTTTTTGGCTAAGAAAAAAAAAAGTAATTCCCTCCTAACCAAACATCCCCAAAACTATTAATATTTTTCTTTAAAATATTTCAATTCTGATCTTCCCCCTGAAACGCATAGGCTATAGAGCGAGATTGCCATTGCAAAGCACATTCATCTGATACGGACTTTAATTCAAAGAAGACTATAGGTTCCAAGACTTTTAGGATGCCGTCTTGCAAATGTTGCTCTTGCATCGGACTGGCTGTTCCTCCTTATATCTTTTTCGTTATTTATCTTAAAATACTTTTGAAGATAATTAAGAGCAAG
The DNA here is from genome assembly GCF_019202785.1 of Penaeus chinensis. Lineage (NCBI taxonomy): Eukaryota > Metazoa > Arthropoda > Malacostraca > Decapoda > Penaeidae > Penaeus > Penaeus chinensis. Next base: position 19,503,826 of record NC_061838.1, on the reverse strand, counting down.
CGAGACATAGAGCAGAAACCTCGAGTCATTAAAGTACACAAAGAGGATATTGATGACGAAAAAGTAACTGTTAACAGTCAACATGGGAAGAGAAGAGAGGGATGGAGAGAGAGAGAGAGAGAGAGAGAGAGAGAGAGAGAGAGAGAGAGAGAGAGAGAGAGAGAGAGAGAGAGAGAGAGAAAGAAAGAAAGAAAGAAAGAAAGAGAGAGCGAGAGAGAGAGAGAGAGAGAGAGAGAGAGAGAGAGAGAGAGAGAGAGAGAGAGAGAGAGAGAGAGAGAAGATAAATGGTTGTGGCGATAGAAGGAATTATATAAACAGTATATATGCATATATATATATATATATATATATATATATATATATATATATAAACAAAAGGAAAGGAGAAAGCACTCAAATCACAAAAGGAAAAAGAAAAAATACAAAAACTCAAAAAAAGAAAAATAAATACAACAAACAAATAAAGACAAAAAAAAAAAAAAAATCCAAACTCAAAAAAGAAAAAAAGACAAAAAAAACAAACAAACAACAACAAAATAATACTAACACCCTCCTCCCCTCCCCTCCCCCCCCAAAAAAAAACGAAAAAGAAAAAGAAAAAGAAAAAAGAAAAAAAAAAAAAAACCGAATCCAGAAATAGAAAGGGAAAAAAATCACCAAAGGCCCCAAGAATTAATGGATTTATTACTCATGTTAGACACGAGTTTAAAGGACGAGGATGAGGAACAGCTGGAGGAGGCGGCGACCCGAATGCTTAAGGAAGGAGATGGGGGGAGAAGGAGGGGGAGGGGGAGGGGGGGAAGGGGGAAGGAGGGAGGGGAGGGGGAAGGAGAGGGGGGGGAAGGGAGAAGGGGGGAAGGGGGAAGGGGGAAGGGGGAAGGGGGAGGAGGGGGAAGGGGGGAGGGGGAGGGGAAGGGGGAGGAGGGAGAAGGGGGAAGGGGGAGAAGGGAAGGAGGGGGGAGGGGGAAGGGGGAAGGAGGGGTAGGGGGAAGGGGGAAGGAGGGGGAGGGGAAGGGAGAGGGAAGGAGTGGAAGGGGGAGGAGGGGGAGGGAGAGGGGAGTAGGAAGGGGGAGAAGGGAGTAGGAAGGGGGAGAAGGGAGTAGGAAGGGGGAGAAGGGAGTAGGAAGGGGGAGGGAAGGAAGGGGAAGGGGGAAGGGGGAAGGTGGAGGGAAGGAGGGGGAAGGAGGGGGAAGGGGGGAGGGGGAAGGTGGAGGGAAGGAGGGGGAAGGAGGGGGAAGGAGGGGAAGGGGGAGAGAGAAGGGGGAAGGGGGGAGGGGGGAGGGAGCGAATGTGAATGGGAAAACGCGAGTGGGAGATTAAACGTAGGAGTAAGAAAGGGAGAAGGATATTTCTCCTTAGGAATTATTATTTAGAGGAAGTATTTATCCACATGAATATTCATTCACAGGAATGTCTATCCACAGGAATATTTATCAAGAGGAAAATTAATCCACAGGATTCTTCATCAAAGGAATATTAATCCACATGGATATTTATCGACATGAATATTTATCCATACGAATATTTTTCCACAGGCATATTTGTCTACAGAAATATTTATCCACAAAAATATCTTTCCACAAAAATATCCAGCCACAGAAATATTAATCCACAGG
>NC_061838.1:19500901-19502110 GCF_019202785.1 Penaeus chinensis | reverse complement strand
AAAAATAAAAGGAAAGAAAAATGGAACAGATGATGAAGAAGGAAAATGAAAATCAGGACAAAACGAATCAGGAACAAGGGAAAAATGGAAGAAAATAGGAGCAGAAGAACAAGAAGAAGAACAAAATCAGGACTATAAGAACAGGGAACAAGAAAGAAAGTAAAAGTTGAACATATAAAAAAGAAGGGAAAAAAATCAGAATCATACGAATTAGGGGAAAAAAAAAGAAAAAAAAAAGGTCAGGATTGTACGAATTGGGAACAAGAAAATTGGAACAGATGAAAAAGAAGGAAAGATATAATAAAATGGAAAGAAAATAGAACAGAAGGAAAAGAAGAAAAATACAAAACAAGGTCAGGATTTAATGAATTCGGAACAAGAACAAGAACAAGAAATAAAAGTAAAGTAAAACAAAAAAACAAAAAATCAGGATACATATAAATCCCGAACAAAAAGAAAAAAAAAAGAAAAAAAAAAGAAAAATGGGAACAGAAAATAAACATAAACAGAACAGAAGAAACCTAAAATCAAACAAACAAACAAAAAAACAAAATAAAAACTTGAAACAGTACAAACACAAAAACAAAAACAATAACAAAACAAAAAAAAAAAAATAAAAAGGTCACAACCAGATCCAGAATGCGGAGGATCAGGCCGGGGCGTCGAGGGCGGAGGCGGTCGCCCTCAGAGAGCACTCCGGCCGCGGCGGAAGGCGGGTGTTTGTGGGTGTGTTTGTTTATGTTTGTTTGTTTATGTTTGTGTGTGTGTTTATGTTTGTTTGTGTTTTTGTTTATGTTTGTGTGTTTCTTTGTTTATGTTTGTGTGTTTTTTTGTTTATGTTTGTGTGTTTCTTTGTTTATGTGTGTTTGTTTATGTTTGTTTGTGTGTCTTTGTTTTTTGTGTTTGTTTATATTTCTTTGTTTGTTTACGTTTGTTTTGTTTGTTTGTTATTACTTGTGAGTTTGTGTTTGTTTGTTTTATTGTGTGTCTGTTCGTTTGTTTGTGTTTCTCTGTATGCGTTGTTTGGCTTGTTTTAGTGTGTGGTTTTGCTTGTTTGCTTGTTTGTGTTTCTATGTGCGCTATTTAGTTCGTTTTATTGTGTGTATTTGTTTGTTTGTTTGTTTTATGGTGTGTGTGCTCGTGCTTGTTTCTGTGTCTGTGTATCATTTGTTTGTGGAGGTTTGTTTGTCTGTTTGTGTGTGCTTGTGT
>NC_061838.1:19488401-19490901 GCF_019202785.1 Penaeus chinensis | reverse complement strand
TTCCCTTCTATTTTTCTTCCTTCCCCTCTCTCTCTCTCTTCTCTTTCTATTTTTTCTGTTCCCTTCTATTTTTCTTCCTTCCCCTCTCTCTCCTTCTCTCTCTTTTCTCTTTCTATTTTTTCTGTTCCCTTCTATTTTTCTTCCTTCCCCTCTCTCTCCTTCTCTCTCATTTCTATTTCTATTTTTATCCCTTTCCTTCTCTTCCCTTCTTTTTTTCTTCCTTCCCCTCTCTCTCTCCTTCTCTCTCTTTTCTCTTTCTATTTTCCGGTCGATTTCTCAAGGAATGACAGAAGCAATTGAGAGGCCGTCACGTGACCGACCCAGAGCTTTCGTCATTCCACAATGCTTGGTGGATTTTGAGTGGATTGCTGAGGACTGTGGTTCTATTTCCTCATACTTCTGGAGGTGGAGGAGGTGGTGGAAAAAGAGGAGGTGGAGGAGTTGGAGGTGGGGGAGATGTGAGAGGTGGAGGAGGTGGTGGAGATATGAGAGGTGGATGAGGTGGTGGAGGTGGTGGTGGAAGAAGGGGGGGTGAGAGGTTGGGATGGTGGAGGGGGTGGAAGTGGAGGTGTGAAGGTGGAGGTGGTAGTGATGGTGGAGTGGTAGTGGAAGAAGAGGGGGTGGTGGAGGAGGAAGAGGGTGCATGAGAGGTGGAGGTGAGACTGGTGGAGAAGGGGATGGTAGAATTGAGGATGGTGGAGGAGGTGGAGGTGGAGGAAAAAGAAGGGGTATGAGCGGTGGTGGTGGAGGTGGAAGTGGAAAAGGTGGAGAAGGTGAAGGTGGTGGAGGAAAAAAGTGTAGGGGTGGAGATAGGGGTATTGGAGAAGGAGGAAATGGTGGAGAACATGAAGAAGGAGGAGGTGATGGTGGAGGTGGAGATGACGATGCCTCCACCTTCGCCTCCACCTTCGCCTCCACCTTCCCTCCTCGGATATCTCCATTGTGTCTTCCAGAAAGACCTACCGCATCTCTCTCTCTCTCTCTCTCTCTCTCTCTGTCTCTCTCTCTCTCTCTCTCTCTCTCTCTCTCTCTCTCTCTCTCTCTGTCTGTCTCTCTCTTTCTCTCTCTCTCCCTCGTCTCTCTCTCTCTCTCTCTCTCTCTCTCTCTCTCTCTCTCTCTCTCTCTCTCTCTCTCTCTTTCTCTCTCTCTCTCTCTCTCTCTCTCTCTCTCTCTCTCTCTCTCTCTCTCTCTCTCTCTCTATCTATCTATCTATCTATCTATCTATCTATTCTCTCTCTCTCTCTCTCATTCTCTTACACATCCGTCCCATCCGCCCTTGTTACCTTTTCACCTTTTTCAACTTTTCCTCCTCTCCTTTTTCCTCCTCTTCTCAATTTCTTCTTCTCAGCCTCTTTCCCTTTCTATGCCTCTTCCTCCTGCTCTTTCTCTTCTTTATCCTCTTTTCTTCCTCTTTCACATCCTCCTCCCTTCTCCTCACCTCCTCCTCTCCTCTTCTTTCACCCCCTCCTTTCTTCTTTCACCTCCTCCACTTCCTCCTCCTCCTCTTTCTCCTCTTCCTCCTTATCCACCTTACCTCTCCCTTCTGCTCACCTCCTTCTCTCATTTTCTTTCACTTCCTCTTCCTCCTCCTCCTCTCCCTCCTTCTCAGCTCCCCCTATACTCTTTTCCTCCTCTTTTATATCCTCCTCTTCCTCCACCTCCTCCTTCTCCCCCTTCTCCTCACCTCCTTTCCTATTTCACCTCCTCCTCCTCCTTTTCCTCCTCCTCCTCCTCCTCCTCCTCACCTCCTCCTCCACCTCCTCCACTTCCTCCTCTTCCTCCTTCTCCTCACCTCTCCCTTCTTCTCCCTCTTCTCCTCACCTCCTTTCCAATTTTACCTCTTTTTCCTCTTTCTCCTCCTCCTCCTCTTCGCCTCCCCCTTCACCTCCCTCTTCTCCTCACCTCCTCCTCCACCTCCTGCACTTCCTCCTCCTCCTTCTCCTCCTCTTCCTCCTCCTCCTCCCTTTCACCTCCCCCTTCACCTTCCTCTTCTCCTCGCCTCCTCCTGCACCTCCTCCACTTCCTCCTCCCCCTTCTCCTCCTCCTCGCCTCCCCCTTCACCTCCCTCTTCCCCTCACCTCCTCCTCCTCCACCTCCTCCACTTCCTCCTCCCCCCCCTCCTCCTCCTCCTCCTCGTCCTCCTCCTCCTCCTCCTCTTCTCCCCACCCCACCTCCCTCCCGCCGCCGAAGCAAGCCAGGGAGGAGTAAAGTTCCGTCACACAGTCTGCTACCTCACCACAGCCGCCGTCTTGAAGTTCGTGAGAAACTCTTGGCGAAGGAATTGAGTGTCACTTCGCATTTTTCTCATTTGTCTGGACTTCTCTCGGCGTCGTGGAACTATGTCGGTGGCTTTCTAAATGGAAATGGTTTGGATCTGAAGGATAATCGATGTAGAGGAGGAAGGAGGGGAGAGTAAAGAGGGAGAGGAGGTAAGATAAAAAGAGAGGGAAGATTCGTGGTTCGAAGATTTAGAGGGGATGGAAGGTCGTAAGAATTGGAA
>NC_061838.1:19448401-19453401 GCF_019202785.1 Penaeus chinensis | reverse complement strand
TTTTTATTTTCCTTCTTCTTTTCTTCTCATAATAAAGATAATGTTAATAATAATAATAATAATAATAATAATGATAATGATGATGATGAGGAGGAGGAGGATGATAATGATGATGATAATAATGATGATAATAATAATAGTAATAATAATAATAACAATAATAATAATAATAATAATAAAAATAATAATAATAATAATAATAATAATAATAATAATAATAATAATAATAATAATAATAATAACAATAATAATAATAACAATAATAATGATGATGATGAGGATGATGATGATAATGATGATGATAATAATGATGATGATGATAATACTCATAATGATAATAATAATAATAATAATAATAATAATAATAATAATAATAATAATAATAATAATAATATAATAATAATAATGATAATAGTAATGATAATAGTAATAATAATTTTAAAAAAATAATAGTTATAATAATAATAATAATAGCAGAAATGGTAATAATAATAATAATAAAACAATCATAAACATAATGATAACAGCAATGATAATGATAATAATAACAGTCAAAATGATAATAATATTTTTAATAACAATGATAGTAAAAATGATAATAACAATAATTATAATAATAATAATAATAATAATAATAATAATAATAATAATAATAATAATAATAATAATAATAATAATAATAATAATAACAATAATGCTAATAATGCTAATAATAATAATAACATTGATGATAAAAATATTAATATTGCTAATAATAACAGTAAAAGTAATAATAATGATAATAAGGAAAATAGTAAATAATGATAATGATAACAATGATAATAATAATGATACCAATGATAATGATAGCAGAGATACTAACAATAAAAATGATGTTAATGATAATGATAATGATATTAATTATAATAGTATTCAAAATAACAATAAAATGAATGATAAAGATAATAACACTAATGATAATAACAATAACAATCTACATCTCCTTCACCTCCTCTTTCTTAACCCCATTCTCTCTTTCTCTCTTTCTCTATCTCTCGCATTTATCCGATTTTCCCCACTTCCCACAGGCGCTGCGTAAATGCCACCCTGAGCTTCCTTGCGTGGGCGGCGAGGGAAGGCCGTCCGTGGGCGCTGGTGGGCGGCCGTCTGTCCTGAAGCCACTAATGAGCGATGAAGGGTGGGTGGGGAAGGACGGGAAGGATGGAGATAAAGCGAGAGGAGAAAGGGAGGTTGATGGTGGTGGTGGGGAAGGAGGGGAGGGGGGAGGCGGATGGTGGTGGTGGAGGTGGAGCTGGAGGAGGAGAAGGAGTAGGAGGAGGAGGACGAGGACGAGGAGGAGGAGGTGGAGGAGGAGGCGGATGGTGGTGGTGGAGGTTGAGGAGGAGAAGAAAGAGGAGGAGGAGGAGGCGGAGGGAGATGAGGAAAGGAAGAAGGTGAAGAGGAGGCGAAGGGAGAAGAGGGGAAGGAAGGGTGAAGAATGAAAAGGGAGAGAGATAAAGGGAGAAGAGGAAGGGAGGCGGATGATGGCGGAGAAGGAAGAAGAATTGAGATACAGTTTGAGTAGGGGAAGGAAGGGAGAAGGATGGAAGGGGATTAAGAGAGAGGAGAAAGGGAGGCGGATGATGGGAGAGGAAGAAGGAGAAAAATAGGAGTTAGAGGAAGGACACGGAGAAACGGAGGATAGGAAGAAGAAGGGGAAGAGGATGGAGTCGAAGGGAGATGATGAGAAGGATGGGTGAATGATGGAAGGGATGGAGATAAAATGAGAAGAGGAAGGGAGGCAGATGATGGAAGGAGAAAAGGAAGAAGGAGGAGAAAAAGATGGAGACAAAAAATGACGTGGAGAAAGAAGGATGAAGGAGAGAAGGGATGAAGAAAAAGAGAGAGAAGGAAGAGAGGCGGGTAGTGATAATGGAGGAGGAAAGGAAGAAGAAGAAGGAGGAGGAAGAAGAAAGAAAACAAAATGTGAGGAAGGGTGAAGGGTGGTAGAAATGAAGATCAAGAGTATAAAGGGAGGTAGATGGAGGAGGAGAACGAGGGAGAAGGATGAAAGGAAGAAGAAGGAGGAGGAAAGGAAGAAGAAGAAACAGGAAGGAGGGAGAGGAAATGAGTGGAGGAGAAAAGGCAGAAGGGGAGAAAGGAAGAATGAAAAAAGGAAGGGATAGAGACAAAAGGAGAGGAGAAAGGGAGACAGATGGCGGAAGAAGATAATGCCAAGGACAGAGACGGAGGGAGAGGAAGAAGAAGAGGAAGAAGAAGAAGAAGAAGAAAAAAGAAGAAGAAGAAGAAGAAGAAGAAGAAGAAGAAGGAAGAGGAGGAGGAAGAGGGGAAAGGATGGAGGAGGAAGGATATAGACACGAAGCGGGAAGAGAGAAGGCAGAGTTAAGAGGAAGAGGGATAAATGATAAAGATGAAGGAGGGATGGAAGGAAGAAGACGGAGGAAACAGAGGGATGCAAAGAGGAAGGGGTGGAAACGGGAGGGAGAGACGGCGAGAGGGAAGGAGGATGTAAATTACGAGAGGAAGAGGTTAACGAAGAAAGAGGTAGCAGAGAGTGGAGAATAAGACGGAAAGACATACTGTGTGTGAGTTTGTGTGTGTGTGTGTGTGTGTGTGTGTGTGTGTGTGTGTGTGTGTGTGTGTGTGTATCTCTCTCTATCTGTCCCTTTACCTATCTCTTTCTCTCTCTTTCTCTCCTCTTTCTCTCTCTCTCTCTCCTCTCTCTATCTATATATCTATCTATCTATCTATCTATCTAAATATCTATCGATCTATCTATCTATCTATCTCTTCTCTCTCCTCTTCTCTTGCACCCCTTCTCATCCCCTCCCTCCTCTCCCTCTCCCCTCCCCTCTCCCCTCCCCTCTCCCACTCCCCTCCCCTCTCCCTCTCCCCTCCCCTCTCCCTCTCCCCTCCCCTCACCCTCTCACCCTACCTTTAATCTGAAAACAAATCTTCCTTTTGTAGACATTTAAAAGGTATGAAACCCCTGTATCAGTTCAGTTCCACGTTTTCCTGAGCATTATAAGTATTATGATATTGCTCTCTTAATAATATCTTCATTCGAGTATTTGACCAAATATAGAAGCGTGATGTTTATTTTGAGACATAACTGTCAAAAGTCTTCTCGCTGGACAAATTGAAACGTAATATTAGAATATAAAGCTATCAACCACCGCCATAATAAATTTCTTCAATAATTAACTGACAAGCATATAAAGATATTTACATATTCATAATACAGATCTAACCATGTAAGAATTTCTCAAAGATTAAAGTGTATATATACATAAATACATACACACATACACATACACACATACACACACATACAAACACACACACAAACACACACACACACACACACACACACACACACACACACACACACACACACACACATGTATATACATATATATACATAAATACATACATATATATATACATATATATGTGTATATATATATGTATATATATATATATATATATATATATATATATATATATATATATATATATCTTAAGACCACCTAATAAAGTCATCATGGAATCATGTCTGTGAAAGGGGTCGGCCTCAGCGACCTTGCACGCGGGGATAGGTCAGGTCACGACGTTTTCTATGACGGTCAGTGGCACAGGGGAGGTCAGGTGGGTTTGAGGGCTCTTAAATCCTGTGTGTGTGTGTGTGTGTGTGTGTGTGTGTGTGTGTTTGTGTGTGTGTGTGTGTGTGTGTGTGTGTGTGTGTGTGATGGATATTTAAGTAAGGTAGATAGATTGATAGACAAAGAGACTAATAGAAAGATAGATTGATAGACAGATAGATAGATAGATAGAAGGACTGGTAGACATATAGACTGATGGACAGAAAGATTGATAGACAAATAGACTGATGGACAGATAGATTAACAGACATATAGATAGATAGATAGTCTACATAGATAAGTAGGTAGATCGATATATATACATATAGATGCATCGATATATAGATAGATAGATAGTTTACATATGAACAAATAAACAGACCGATATAGATATGTATATTTCGCAACTTTAAACATGCTTCTGAACTTTAAATCGCACTGATATTTAACAATTCAGTTACGCTTCCATTTCTTATCTCTACCGAACTCACGGCCGAAATCCGCTTATCTGTGCATTTATCGTTTCATCTCTTTTCTCCACACATTATCTTCTCTGTCGTCCAGCTCCTATTCACGTGACCCGAACTCCCCACCCACCCCCCACCCCACCCCGCCCACCCCGCCCACTCCCCGCCCCTGCCGTGTGAGATCGTGCGTGTGAAGGCACGAAGGAACGAAGGCACGAAGGCACGGGCGTCCATATTGGGCTAAATAGAGCAGATGGAGATCAGATTGTGGGCGTGGCCTGATTAATCATAATGCGTGGGGGGTGGTTGGGGGGGGGGGGGGGGGCAGACATGAGTGTTGACCGGTGTGTATATCACAAGGGCGCATTTAAACACAGGCATAGAAATGCACATGTATATGCACAGGCAGAAATGGACATTGATTGAGAGAAAAGAGAGAGTGAGAGAAAGAGAGAGGTAGAGAGAGAGGGAGAGGGAGAGAGAGAGAGAAAGAAAGAGAGAGTGAGAGAAAGTGAGAGGGAGAGAGAGAAAGAGAGTGAGAGAGAGAGTGAGAGAGAGAGAGAGAGAGAGAGAGAGAGAGAGAGAGAGAGAGAGAGAGAGAGAGAGAGAGAGAGAGAGAGAGATTACGTAGAAATTATTAGACATTGTTATATACAATGAAATCTAGTATATATATCTATATCCCTATAACTAACTTTAGTAGTTTTATTTTTATATTCACACTTTTTTTTCTGTTTTTGTTGGTAATTTTTCTATATCAACAGATTCCTTTTCTTCTAAATTCAATCCGATATTCCTTAAGTAGGTAAAAATGGACGCTTTCCACGATCTTCAGACTTCATTGCCTTACGAGAACCGCCTGATTTTCAGCTTGAAACAGGCAAGGTCGTAT
>NC_061838.1:19425901-19428401 GCF_019202785.1 Penaeus chinensis | reverse complement strand
CACGGAGAGGGCGTGAGACCATGAGATATCTAGGCGTGTTTATGGACCGCGTGGGCGTGGTTATGGCGTCGGGGGGGGCGGGGGGGTTGTTATGGGGTCGGGGGGGGAAGGGGGGTGTTATGGGAGGGGCTGAGGGCGGGGTAGGGAGAGGGGGGAGGGGAGGGGGGGATGCCGGAGGAAGGCTAAATGATTAAAACAATGTTTGCGCAAATGAATCCTTTATGCAAAAGGGTTTGAGGGGGGGGGGGGTGAGTGGGGGTGGAGAAAAACGAGAGGATGGGGGGTCACTAATGGGGGGGGGGGGGGGAGAACTGGCGTTTGTGAGTTAGATAAGTGTTGTTTTCTTGTTGTTGTTGTTGTTGTTTGTTTTATTGTGTGTGTGTGTGTGTATGTGTGTGTCTATGTCTGTGTCTGTGTGTATGCGTATCTGTGTCTGTATGCCTGTACGTACATGCGTGGAATTACTCACATAATACCGGTGTGTATGCATGCACTGAATTCTCGCTGTTGGTATATCTGCATGCAACTCATCCTGTGATAGAAAATAAAAATAAAAATATATGAATTACCACACATCACTATACCAGAGTTTGCATGAGAGAGGGATAGGTGGGGAGGGAGAGAGGGAGAGGTGGGGAGGGAGAGAGGGAGAGGTGGGGAGGGAGAGAGGGAGAGGTGGGGAGGGAGATAGGGAGGAGTGGGGAGAATGAGGGGGGGGAGGAGGGAGGGAAAACGAAAAGGGAGAGTGCATGTGTGTGGATATAAATGCTTCAAGTGTGTTCCGACTCCACGTACACTTATTTGCATGTGTATACCCGACTATCACACAGAGCATTGAAAAGTCTGACCTGGCCTCAGGTACACCTTGTTAGCTTTTACTTCATTAGCCCCGTGTATGTGGGGGAGCGCGGGAGAGAGAGAATCGAGGGGGAGAGGGAGAGGGAGAGGTGGGGGAGAGGGAGTGGTGGGGAGGGGGACAGGGAGGAGTGGGGAGGAAGAGAGGGAGAGGTCGGGAGGGGGACAGGGAGGAGGGGGGAGGGGGACAGGGAAGAGTGGGGAGGGAGAGACGGAGAGGTGAGGTAGAGGGAGAGAGAGAGAGAGGGGTGGGGAGGGAGAGAGAGGGAGGAGTTGGAAGAATGAGGGGGAAGGAGGGAATTAGAGAAGGAGGAGTGGGGAGAATGAGGTGGGAAGGAGGGAGGGAGAAAGAAAAGGGAGAGGGAGACGTAGGGAGGGAGAGAGGGAGAAGTAGGAGAATGACGGGGAGAGGGAGGAAGAGAGCAATAAACGAGATCGGGAGATGTAGGAAGGGACAGAGAGGGAGGAGTGGCTAGAATGATGAGGGAGGGAGGGAGAGAGAAAGAAATTGGAAAGGGAAGGAGACATGGAGAAGAGGGGAGAATGATGGGGGATGGAGAGAGAGCGAGAGGGAGAATGAGGGGGGAAGGAGGGAGTGAGAAAGGAAGGTGAGAGGGAGACGTAGCGAGGGAGAGAGGGAGAAGTGGAGAAGGTGGGGGGAAGAAACAAATGAGATCGGGAGATGGAGGGAAACAGAGAGGGAGAAGAGAGGAGAATGAGGGGGAAGGAGGGAGAGAGAAATTAATGCGATCGGGAATTGCAGGGAGGGGGTGAGGGAGAGAGAGAAGAGAGGGGAGGGTGGAGGAAGGGAATGAGGGAGAGGGAAAGAGATATAAGATGTATGGGGAAGAAGGGAAGAGAAATAGAGAAAGGAAGGAGACGAGGGAGAGGGAAAAACACACTGGAGAGAGAGGGAGCGATGAAAGAGAGGAAGAGATAAATTAGATGAAGCGGGGAGGAGGAAGGAAAAGAAGACATAAAGGATAGGAGGGATGGGAGAGAGAGAAAAAAAATGGGTGAAACGAAAGGGATGGGGAAGAGGGAGAAAGAATGAGAAAGAGAAGGGAATGAGGCGATAAGGGGGAGAGAGATGAGAGGAAAGGAGCGAGAGATTATGGTAAAGGGAGAGAGAACAGAAAGGGAGCAGAGAGAACAGACGAGGAGAAAGAGAGACAAAAAGGGAGAAATAGAGATAGACAGAAAATATAAGATGGCAATGGAATAGGAAAGAATTAGCAAGAGGAATGAAAGAATGATCAAAATGCAAGACAGAAAGCCGAACGTAAAAGAAAAGGGAGACAGACAGATAGGGAGAGAAGAGAAAAGAAGAAACATTGGTATCCAACTGACCTGGTTACGAAAACACTAAAATTATGGTACGTGTTTAATAAATATTTTATAGTAGAAATAATATCCAATATTTTTTTTTACAGAAGTGTTTATGTATATTTGTGTGTATGTATATATATGTGTGTGTGTGTGTGTATACACACGCACATACACACACTCTCACACACACACACACACACACACACACACACACACACACACATATATATATATATATATATATATATATATATATATATATATGTATATATCAATATATATATATACACACAAACACGCGCGCGCGCATACACAC
>NC_061838.1:19413401-19415901 GCF_019202785.1 Penaeus chinensis | reverse complement strand
CTCTCTCTCTCTCTCTCTCTCTCTCTCTCTCTCTCTCTCTCTCTCTCTCTCTCTCTCTCTCTCTCTCTCTCTCTCTCTCTCTCTCTCTCTCTTTCCCTCTCGTTCACACCCACACTCTCTTTTTCGTTCTCTCTTCTCCCTCCCTCTCTCTGTCTCTCTCTCACTCTCTCTCTCTCTCTCTCTCTCTCTCTCTCTCTCTCTCTCTCTCTCTCTCTCTCTCTCTCTCCTCTCTCTCTCTCTCTCTTTCTCTCCCTTTGACACCCATACACTCTTTTTCGTTCTCTCTCGCTCTCTCTCTCTCTCTCTCTCTCTCTCTCTCTCTCTCTCTCTCTCTCTCTCTCTCTCTCTCTCTCTCTCTCTCTCTCTGTGTGTGTGTGTGTGTGTGTGTGTGTGTGTGTGTGTGTGTGTGTGTGTCTTTTACTTAGATTGTTAGTCCATTTTATTTGTTGATCTGTCTGTCGTTGTATCATTCTGTTTCATCTCTCTGTTTTTGTTTATATTAATACATTAACGCCAGTGAAATATGCAAAGCAGCTACTTTTAAAAGACGCTTATAAACATCATTATCACTATTTCTGATCCCCATATCTTTAAGGTATATTCATTCATCAACGTCAATATAAATTCATAAATGCCTTGATAATTTTTTTATAAAACACTGAGTTATTACCTTCGTTTAATTTTACTTCTTTATTTCTTCAAACAAAAGTTTTTTCAGTAGTGCTCTTTAAGCTCTAAACAAGCATTAATTGGGTAGACTTTTGCAACACTTATTTTTATACATATTCATGGCCAATCTGTTTATGTTCCTGACCTTCACATAAAACTTATATTGCTGTCAGTGTTGTTACTGGCGACATAAATCTGTTTTTCTATTTACCGTCTTGAAAGGAACTCCAAAATTGTGAATTGCCTTAGATTTTATTAATCATAAATCCCCCAAAAGTAACATAAATGCTTACTAAAGAGAATAGAATAATGTGATCATTTTCTTTTTTTCTTTTTAACGTGAAAATAAGGGAACGAGTATGCAGTAGGAAAAAGAGTATATATCTATGAAAGGCCTTTTCTTTTCAGTCGTAAAATGAATGTGATTTTTACTGTACTTTGTTTCTTCTCTTTTACAATAACTTCGATTAATACTGATACTGTTATTACTACTTTTAAAGCACCACCACCACCACCACTACTACTACTAATGATATATTACTACTACTACTTTTAAACTACCACTACTACTACTGCACCACTACATCTACTACAATAACTATTACCATTTTAAAAGTACCACTACTATTTATAATGATAATAATCATATTACTACTACTACTCTTAAACAACCATTGCTATTACTACTGCTGCTACTGATATTACTATTACTACTTTTAAACTACCACTACTGCTTTTAATGATAATGATAATATTATTACTACTAATCTTAAACAACCACTGCTATTACTACTACTACTAATACATACTTTTAAACTACTATTACTACTACTAATGATACTATTACTACTACTACTGCTATTGCTATTACTACTTTTAAAGCACCACTGTTACTACTAATGGTAATAATATTACTACTATTAATACTATTACTACTTCTAAAGTACTAGTACTAATAATGATAGTAATATATCGTGATCTTATATTAGATCATTTATTAAGCAATCTGATTCTTGAGGGAAATCAATTATAGGCATTCATTTTACAATATTTTGTCTATTTATTGAACTATTATAACAGCTGAGTTTATCAATGACGCCAACTATTTTTTTTTTTCAGGTAGGTATGTTCTCTTGGGGAAAGAACACGTAAAACCTGATTATTTGAGTTATATAAAAGGATTTAAACAACTTCTGTTATTTAGAAATATTATAACTTTTAGATTATTTCCAATAAACAAAAGCCTTATTCAAACTGCATTATTTGTTCATTGCGTTATCCTTTTTATAAGTTTTCTACATTATTCCCTTAACTTCACGAAAACAAACTTCCTTCATGCTAAAACTGTCTTTTAGTTACATCTCAATTTTCCTCACTTAGAGTCTGACATACACTGATATATATATATATATATATATATATATATATATATATATATATATATATATATATATATATACGCTGATCACCAGATTAATCAGAAGAAAAAAAGATTGGCTCTGGTCTGGCTCTCTCTCTCTCTACGGGCACTATTGGCACCCACGGAAGGTCGGGCGCTGCTACGGGTGAGCAATGACACAGACACACGCACGGACACATAGCACTTTAATCCTTCTCTTTAATGGAATTATCCGTTCGTGCCCCTTTCATTTTCATGGATTTTCTCACTACTACTATAAGTACTAATATTACAGTTATTACTAAAACTACCACGACAACTACTACTACTACTATTATTATTGATAATAATAATAACTCATACAACTCTACCTATTACTACTATCACTATTCTAACTACTGCTTTTACTGCTGCTACTAATAGTAGTACTAC
>NC_061838.1:19348401-19353401 GCF_019202785.1 Penaeus chinensis | reverse complement strand
AATTCAGGAGCTTAGGGCACTTATGAATCACTAACACAGGGCCTTAAGGACACCAGCGAATCACCACCACTGGACCTAAGGGCACCTGTAAATCACCAGCATATCAGCAACAGGAAAAAATGCTCTCGACCAAGCAAACGCAAACACGACGGCGATAGTGAAGGTGGCGATGGAGACGCAACACCTCACATTACCTCCAGCACACACTTCTGGGATTTAAAACTCCCTTGCAAATCGTATTTATTCCTAATCTGTTACTGAAAAAAAGACGCATCTGTTAACGATTTTTTTTTTTTTTTTTTTTTTTTAATGAAAATTGTATGTTTACGTATTTTGTTTATTATTCTTAAACAAGTCTTCACGATTACTGTACTTTCTCCAAACGCACTGACGCTCTCCCGGGTGGCCAACTGCGACCACAAAGCCATACATCGGCTTTTTAATCACCTTTTCCAAGATGGACCTCACAACAACCGCTGTCAAAGAGATAGTGAAAAACATAACCTAAAGTAGTTATCTTATTACCGGGAAAGATGATTGCAGAAAAAAAGAAAGAGAAAAAGCGTGGATGGGCCAAAGAGGCAACAGTTACAGTAGAAAAGCGTGTGTCGTAAGAAGAAAAC
This sequence comes from Penaeus chinensis, assembly GCF_019202785.1. Lineage (NCBI taxonomy): Eukaryota > Metazoa > Arthropoda > Malacostraca > Decapoda > Penaeidae > Penaeus > Penaeus chinensis. The sequence goes on along the minus strand of NC_061838.1, from coordinate 19,352,778 downwards.
TCTTTTGGTCTGGGAAACATTAAAGTCCACGGCATCACAAGTCCTCCTCCGTCAGGCAGTCGGATGCTCTGCGAACTACACAAAGACGCTCGCTGATCGAAAAATATGTTGCAACTGTATCTTGCTTTCTCCGACCGCCTGGAAATGAGTTTTCGTACAAAAAAAAACAAACTTCAAACTTCGAATATCATATCCACTGCGATTTACAAGAAAAAATAAAACAAATATATCTATGTGTGAACCTTACAGAAATCTGGCTGTCAGAAAAGAAGCAATAACCCTCTAACGTAAATCTAATACTGAACATATTACATATTACAAAGCGCACAGCATGTGTGTGTGTGAGTTTAATTAAAACAACGAAGGAGAAAGAAACATACGTGTTTTCCTGTTCTTCCATTCGTTGTCTTGTTTATAACTTTTTGAGCATGAATTAATATATATATATATATATATATATATATATACACATACATATATATATTATATATATATATATACATTGTATATATACATATGTTTATTCTATAAACACACATATATGTTTGCTTGTGTGTGTGTGTGTGTGTGTGTGTGTGTGTGTGTGTGTGTGTGTGTGTGTGTGTGTGTGTGTGTATGTATGTGTGTGGGTGGGTGTGTGTGTGTGTGTGTAGGGTATATACATATACATACATTTTGTAAATACATATATATACCTCTATATACATATATTTATGTTTATATGTATATATATATATTATATTGTGTACATACATATATATATACACCTCTAATACATACATATATATGTTTGTTTGTATGATTTTATGTATATATATATATGTGTGTGTGTGTGTGTGTGTATGTGTGTGTGTGTGTGTGTTACATAACTTGTCTATGATATAGGCATCAGTGTTTAAGATTAGTAAACTGATAGATATACTGTTTTTCATCATGTGTGCATGGTTGTGATAATTAATATTTCTTAAGGCACATCAGAAAGACGCATTACTTTAGGGTTTAGATGTTTATCTCGGGGAAGGGATCTTAATATTATGTGACATATTCAGAACACGCCCGAAATATATTTAAAAAGTCCTCTCCTCGCCCGCTTCTTGTCCGGATTCGTTATAAGCTTCTTTTTCAAGCCGTCTCGAAATAACTTGATTAAGCCAAGCACTTTTTGCATCCCTCCTTTATATATTTTTTTAATTCTTCTTCCGCGGAGGCGCTACCCAGCCTCTCCACCGGCGGGGTCATGACGCAGCGGCTGACGAGGTCCGTGACTAAGACGAGGTAATGAACCAGCGGCGCAGAGGGTGTGATCTCAGCCCGATATTGGCCGGCGTGGGCTTTCATGGCAGCCACGGACAAAAGGGAAGCGTTCATGGGAGCCACAACAAAAGGCGGGAATCGAACGCATCCCCTTCGAAACGCCGGGGTGGAATGGGAGCGTTCGAGAAGGAAGTGAAGGAAGCCGCGCCCTTTTGGGAGGAACACGCTCTTTCCTTGATGCACTTTCCTTCGTTTTATATCTATAAAGTCATTAACGGGGATGGGTTCTGCGCTGGTTATATGAGAGGCGTGTTGTTTTTTTTATTATTCATTAATTTTTTTAACGCCTTTTTAATATCCAAGTCGGCTTTGCGTTCTAGTGGCAAATACCCCATGTGCAAAATTATCTTCTGTTACCATAGTCATATCACAGTCATGAAAATAAAGCATATGTTAATGATCCTTTTTTACAGGGACATTGTATGTTTCCGTGTTGCAATAGACAAAGAAGAGGAAAACGGCTGGCATAGCGGAGTGCATCGTGAGGCGTTCAACATTGCAGCCGTTGATTGCATTGGCTCCGCTCACTGGAATTGAACTAGACAGACTCTGCTTTGTGTCCTGTTTTAAAAGTTACGTTATTTTAGGATATTAACCCATTTCATTAATTACGGTGTTGAAAAAATATATATCCTGTTATTACCGGTATTATAAAAATGTGTTCTTTATATTAGTTTACCTTGTTTGACCCAGTTCTGTGGGTCATGACCTCACGTCTTTCAGCGCAAAGAGTCTTGCTTTACATGACCCAAGCTAAACGATCAGACTTATATAAATTATTTTTTAAAGTCTTATTTTAGTCTATTAGAATGTAAGTGCAATTACCCAATGCATTAATGACTGCTAACTGCACATTATCAAATCCTTTACCTTTGCATTCCGGAACAGGTGCGGATTGTGTGCTCTTTGCTGTTCTGGCAGATCTACGCAACACTTAAATGCAAAATCCATTTGCATACACATCCATATGCATGCGCATACACCCGCATGCGTATGTGTGTGTTTGATTACAAACATATATAGATAGATAGATAGATATATAGATATACATATATATACGTATATATGTGTATATATATGTGTGTGTGTGTTTGTGTGTGTGTGTGTGTGTTTGTGTGTGTGTGTGTGTGTGTGTGCGTGTGTGTGTGTGTGTGTGTGTGTGTGTGTGTGTGTGTGTGTGTGTGTGTGTTTGGTGTGAGTGTGTGTGTGGATAAAACAATATATAGAAATATAGATAGCTGTAAGCATAGAGCATCGTGCATTTGAAAGTAACAGCTGGAAGTGATACCAAGTATTTTTTATTCAAAACACACAGACATCGGAACGTGTTGAAATCTGGTGCAAATGTAATATGTTTAATTATTATCATTGTTATTATTACTATTATTATTATTGTTATTATTATTATCATTATTATTATTGTTATTATTATTATTATTATTATTATTATTATTATTATTATTATTATTATTATTGTTATCATTATTATTATCATTATCATTACCATTATTATTATTATTATTATTATTATTATCATTATGTATACATGTGTGTGCGCATGTGTGTGTATTGTGTGAGTTATAGTAATACTTCTAAATCAAGCAATAAAATATGTGTAGAATTAATTACAGTGCGTACGCTGTGTATATCCCAAGTGTCCTCCTCACGTGCAACATTTTTTTTTCAATTGATCTCTCAGCATATCTACATCGTGGAAATATATCTCCAAACGCCCATACTGTTGCGACATAAACCTATCACCAGTAAAGGAATTCCTCCTATCAATATAGACTGGCGTTACATCACCTGAAATTAGACGAAGACGCGGTTCAGGTGAAGTTGAAAGTCATCGCAGACTCCGATAATTCCAGGTTAAGTATCAAGGTATTTGGAACTAGAGGTTACCAACCCGCTTGGGAGGAGGGGAGGGGAGGGGGGGATACCAGGCAGGTACCAGACAAGTCTTGGGACAAGGGATAGCGGTGGGCGGTTACGAAGTCAAACTGGTAGTTGTCAGGTAAGACCAAAAGCTGCCAGGGAACTGTCTGAGTTACTAAGTAAGACAGTGAGTTAGCAAACAGGGGGGGGAAACACAGTCGCAAGCAGAAGCAGTCGGTAGTCGAAGCGTATCATCTCTGATTATCTCACAATGAAAGGGTATTAGCAGCTGGGCCCACGAGTTACCGGAGAGGGCTCGGAGTTACATGTTTCTCAAGGTTGCAGAGTGATGCAACTTTGCTCTACATAGCGAAGGGTGTGGACTCGCCGGGGAAAGTCCGGCTGACCCGCGCCCGGACTGCGGAATCGCCGATAGGACACGATGCTGCCCGCTCATGCTGCACTAAATAAGGATGTGCATGCACTGGGCTACGTGCGTGTGTTTGTATTCATGCACGCCGGCGCGCGCGCACACACACACACACGCACACACACACACACACACACAAACAAACACAAACACACACACAGATACACACACGTACATGCACACGAACTGCTACCAACTTTATTCCAGGTGTTTATCCTTATTACAATTACTATTATTATTCTAATTCCAATATTTAATTTTTCATGTGAGCAACAGAGTATTTTGCAAGGTAAGTTATACTATTCAATGCATTTCCTGATCTTAATCTATATTTCCTGTAAGACACTGCCTTCGTAAAACAGGTTTTAGATCTTCTATGAATTCAATATTTTGGTATACATTGCCTCCATTTCAATTGTATCGGAAATTAAAATCACAAGACTTGCAAACGGGTTTCGTGATTTGCATCCTGTTTGAGATAAACAGCTTAATATGATTTAGTGGCTCGTTACATAAAGTGATCTTTGTCCCTTATTTCAGGAGGTGAAATACTGGGCTTACTGTGAAAAGCTTCTGAGAAGATTTACACTTAAAATCACCTGAAACAGTTTTCATTCCTTCTTTCAGGTTGAATGATCTTGTTTACCGGTTTACACAATGCTTTCTTGTTAGAGGATAAGTTTAAATACTCCTTAGGGTAGCGGATGAGGTTCTACAATAATGTTGTTCAGTGGCCCTTCCCTCTTCCCAATCTT
>NC_061838.1:19315901-19325901 GCF_019202785.1 Penaeus chinensis | reverse complement strand
TCCTCTCCCCCTCCTCTATGCCCTCCCCTCCCCCCTCCCCCTCCCCCATACCCTCCCCTCCCCCTCCCCCATGCCCTCCCCTCCCCTTCCCATCCCCCATGCCCTCCTCTCCCCCTCCCCCATGCCCTCCCCTCCCCCTTCCCCCTCCCCCATGCCCTCCTCTCCCCCTCCCCCATGCCCTCGCCCTCCCCCTTCCCCCTCCCCCATGCCCTCCTCTCCCCCTCCCCCATGCCCTCCCCTCCCTTCCCCTCCCCCATGCCCTCCTCTCCCCCTCCCCATGCCCTCCCCTCCCCCTTCCCCCCTCCCCATACCCTCCTCTCCCCCTCCTCTATGCCCTCCCCTCCCCCTTCCCCCTCCCCCTCCCCCTCCCCCTCCCCCATGGCCCTCCCCTCCCCTTCCCCATCCCCCTCCCCATACCCTCCCCTCCCCCTCCCCCATGCCCTCCCTCCCCCTTCCCCCTCCCCCATAACCCTCCCCTCCCCCCCTCCCCCATGCCCTCCCCTCTTCCCCTCCGTCCCAAGTCACTAGAGTCACGAGGGTCACAAGTGCCCAAGATCATTAAAAGTGGGTGTTGGCACGTCGGGGCAAGGTAAGGAATACCCTACGCCTTCCGTTTCTCCTTTCTCTGGTCTCCTCTCTTCCGCTGCCTCTCTCTGTCCTCTCCCTTCTCCTGCCCCTCACTGTCTTCTCCCTTCCCCTGTTTTCTCCCTTTCCTTTCATATGCATCTCTCTCTCACCCTTTCTACTACCCTCTCTCTCTCTCTCTCTTGACCTGTTCCTCCTCCCTTCCTCTTCCCCTGTTCTCTCCCTTCCTCTTTCCTTTCCCCCTTCACCTCTCCCTCTCCCTTTCCCCCTTCACCTCTCCCTCACCCTTTCCCTTCCCCCTTCACCTCTCCTTCTCTCTTTCCTTTCCCCCTTCACCTCTCCCTCTTTCTTTCCTTTCCCCCTTCACCTCTCCCTCTCCCTTTCCCTTCCCCCTTCACCTCTCCCTCTCCCTTTCCCTTCCCCCTTCACCTCTCCCTTCCCCTTTCCTTTCCCCCTTCACCTCTCCCTCTCCCTTTCCTTTCCCCCTTCACCTCTCCCTCTTTCTTTCCTTCCCCCTTCACCTCTCCCTCTCCCTTTCCCTTCCCCCTTCACCTCTCCCTCTCCCTTTCCCTTCCCCCTTCACCTCTCCCTCTTCTTTCCTTTCCCCCTTCACCTCTCCCTCACCCTTTCCCTTCCCCCTTCACCTCTCCCTCTCCCTTTCCTTTCCCCCTTCACCTCTCCCTCTCCCTTTCCCTTCCCCTTCACCTCTCCTTCTCTCTTTCCTTTCCCCCTTCACCTCTCCATCTCCCTTTCCCTTCCCCCTTCACCTCTCCCTCTTTCTTTCCTTTCCCCCTTCACCTCTCCCTCTTTCTTTCCTTTCCCCCTTCACCTCTCCCTCTTTCTTTCCTTTCCCCCTTCACCTCTCCCTCTCCCTTTCCTTTCCCCCTTCACCTCTCCCTCTCCCTTTCCCTTCCCCCTTCACCTCTCCCTCTTCTTTCCTTTCCCCCTTCACCTCTCCATCTCCCTTTCCCTTCCCCCTTCACCTCTCCCTCTCCCTTTCCTTTCCCCCTTCACCTCTCCCTCTCCCTTTCCCTTCCCCCTTCACCTCTCCCTCTCCCTTTCCTTCCCCCTTCACCTCTCCCTCTTTCTTTCCTTTCCCCTTCACCTCTCCCTCTCCCTTTCCTTCCCCCTTCACCTCTCCCTCTCCCTTTCCTTTCCCCCTTCACCTCTCCCTCTCCCTTTCCCTTCCCCCTTCACCTCTCCCTCTTCCTTTCCTTCCCCCTTCACCTCTCCCTCTCCCTTTCCCTTCCCCCTTCACCTCTCCATCTCCCTTTCCTTTCCCCCTTCACCTCTCCCTCTCCCTTTCCCTTCCCCCTTCACCTCTCCCTCTCCCTTTCCTTTCCCCCTTCACCTCTCCCTCTTCTTTCCTTCCCCCTTCACCTCTCCATCTCCCTTTCCCTTCCCCCCTTCACCTCTCCCTCTTTCTTTCCCTCCCCCTTCACCTCTCCCTCTCCCTTTCCTTTCCCCCTTCACCTCTCCCTCTTTCTTTCCTTCCCCCTTCACCTCTCCTCTCCCCTTTCCCTTCCCCCTTCACCTCTCCCTCACCTCTTTCCTTTCCCCCTTCACCTCTCCCTCTCCCTTTCCTTTCCCCTTCACCTCTCCCTCTCACCTCTACACTTTCCCCCCTTACCTCTCCAACTCCTTGTACCATTTCACCTCTTCACCTCTCCTCATCCCTCTTCCTTCCTCCCTTCACCTCTCTTCACCTTCCTAATTCCCCCTTCAACTCTCTCCTCATCCTCTTTCCATCTCCCCTCCTCTCCATTCTCCTTCCTCCTCTCCTCTCCCTCACCTTCCTTCTCCACCTCTCCTCTACCTTCTTCTCTCCTTCACTCTCTCTTCTCTCTTTCCCCCCTCACCTCTATTCCCTCCCTCCCCCTTCACTTCCCTAACTCCTTTCCTTTCCCCCTTCACTCTCACTCTCTTCCTTCCCCCTCACTCTCTCCTTCCTCCCCCTTCACCCTCCCTCTCCCTTTCCTTCCCCCTTCACCTCTCCCTCATCCTTCCTTCCCCCTCCCTCTCCTCTCTTTCCTTTCCCCCTTCACCTCTCCCCCTCCCTTTCCCTTCCCCCCATCACCTCTCTCCCTTTCCCTTTCCCTTCACTCCATCCCCTTTCCCCCCTTCACCTCTCCCCTCCCTTCCCCCTTCACCCCCCTCTTCTTTCCTTTCCCCCTTCACCTCTCCCTCTTTCTTTCCTTCCCCCTTCACCTCTCCCTCTCCTTTCCTTTCCCCTTCACTCTCCCTCTCCCTTTCCCTTCCCCCTTCACCTCTCCCTTCTCTCTTTCCTTCCCCTTCACCTCTCCCTCTCCCTTTCCTTTCCCCCTTCACCTCTCCCTCTTTCTTTCCCTTCCCCCTCACCTCTCCCTCTCCCTTTCCCTTTCCCCCTTCACCTCTCCATCCCTTTCCTTTCCCCCTTCACCTCTCCCTCTCCCTTTCCCTTCCCCCTTCACCTCTCCTCTCCCTTTCCCTTCCCCCTTCACCTCTCCCTCTCCTTTCCCTTCCCCCTTCACCTCTCCATCTCCCTTTCCCTTCCCCCTTCACCTCTCCCTCTCCCTTTCCTTTCCCCCTTCACCTCTCCCTCTCCCTTTCCTTTCCCCCTTCACCTCTCCCTCTCCCTTTCCCTTCCCCCTTCACCTCTCCCTCTCCCTCTCCCTGACTGCAAGCTCGAAATTATTTAATAATTAGAACAAGCAAAAGGAGGGGGAAAAAAGTGAAAGACCATCTCAAAGCAAAACACTTTCGGTTGCTTCCCCATCCTCCCCCACCCCTCCTTCCCCTCCCCCCTCCTCCCTCTCCCCTGCGCTTCCCCCTCTACCGTTTTCGCTAATCCCCTCTCCCCTTCCCCCTGTGCCCCCCCCCCCTCTCTCTACCGTTTTCGCTAATCTCCCCCTCCCCCCTTCCTCCTTCCCCCCGTGTCCCCCCCCCCTCTACCGTTTTCGCTAATCTCCCCTCCCCTCCCCCCCCTCCTCCTCCCCGTGAAGGCCCCCAATTGCCATATTAGATTATTACACGTCGCTTCCGCCGGGCTCTTGCCTTTGCCAATTATGGAGGAAAGATGCGCTCTTGCGTAAGATTTTTTTCTTTTTTTCTGTAAACGGTCGATTCTTTTTTTTTTTTTTTTTTGGTCGATTCTTCATGGGGCAGGGGGAGGGGGAGGGGCGAGCACGTGCGCCCATTCACTAAGGTCGGTCATGCATAATTACTTTTATAGGATATAGCATATATATATACACACAAACACACACACGCACGCACGCATACAAAAACACACACACACACACACACACACACACACACACACACACACACAGCCACCGCCACACACACACAAACCCACATCCGCGGCGCAAGAAAGGGAGGCCGACAGACGCAGCAGAGACAAAGGGAAGCGGCCCCGACGGGCGGCTTAAGAGGGGTCCCAAGGAGGCCGCGGGAGTCACTTGAGAGAGCGATGTGACACGCCATGACGCGGCTTCAACCCCTTTGCCAGAGCGCCATGCTGGCCTCTCGCCGTCATGCTGGCCTCGGAATCTGCCCTTGCATGGCTGCCAGCAGGGATCACTCTCATGCAACCTCCTGCCCGCCTGATTAACATAATGCCGCCATTTGCATGATGGGATGAAAGTTAATTAGCGTTTCCCCAGGGCGGTGATTAATAGCATGTAATCAATTAAAGACCTAAAAGGTGCTGGCGATCAGGTGGGTCTCCTTGCTCCGCTTAAATCCTTCCTTTGTTCCCGAACGGGTTTCCGGGGACGACGCGACAAGCTGTATGGAGTTTCCGAATCTACAAAGGCTTCGCAAAAGGGCTTCGGTCTAACGGATCAGCTTCATTCCGCGAAGTCTTGCGTTTCTGGATCGTCTTCTTTTTTCTACTGCGCGTTTATATTCTCTCTTCTCCTCCTTCTTCTTCTCCTTCTTTGTCGTCTTCTATTTTGTTTCGCTTTTGCTTTGTTTATGTTAATGTATCCTTATGAGCGTTCAGTTTTGATCCGAGATTTTTTTTTTTTTTTTTTTTTTCAAATAAAATGTACTGTACAGCGGAACCCGAAGGATACGTCTCTTTAACATCGTATGGAACTTCACCTTACATCAGTAAGACTTTGAAATTACTATTGAACTTATTCTCCTAAACTGCTGAATTATTAGATTTGATCTAATATCGGTTATCCCTCAGATCTGCAATGACTGTCTTGAATAAACCCTTGTTCTAAAGTTGTCCTAAACTCATAAATTCTAAAATATGTCCCATTCCTTCATATAACTTGAGGTATTATAGGATTAGGACACAGTAAATGATTACTGGTGATATTCCAATATATAATTAAATTGATGGAATACCTCTAATAACAGTTAAAAAAAAAAAATGACCTTACACCTCGGCCTCTGACATACCTCCTCCTCAGACTCCAAACCAAGATCGAGCATTTCCTTAGAAGACATCCTGCAGTTGCCTCGCAGCGCCTCGCCATTCATATAAAAATAAACACCAGTCACTGTAAAACACACGGCGCGCCTTTAAAAACAAAACTCTATCTTCTTTCCACATGAGGAGCTCGCCTGTAATGTTGCGTGGCGGAGCAGCACTTCAGCAGGTACTTGTTGACGTCCAAGTTCCCGGCGCGAGGGCGAGCCGATCCTACCAACTGCTGAGTAATTAGTACTAACTATTACGCTAATTAGATGTTACTCACGTTCTTTATTTACGACAAACACAGAGTGACCTCGGAGGGGCGTGTGTGCGAGAGGGAGGGCGGAGGGGAGAGGGACGGGGCGCTGGGATGCCGGAGGATTGGTGGAAGAGTGCGGGGAGATGGGGAGATTAAGAGCTCCGGGATTAGATGGGGAGGGTTGTGGGGAGATTGTGTGGGTGTGAGGAGGGGCTGGGGAATGCCGTGAAAAGGGCGGAGGAGAGCAGAGGAGGTTAAAAGGCTTAGGAGATAAGGCGACTGAAAGAAGGAGAAAAAGAGGGATTTAGAAAGTCTAAACTTATAATCTGAAAACCGATGTGGAGCGCCTTAAGCCCCCCCTTTCGCCCGGTGTTTAAGCCCACGATTGGCTGTTCAACCCGGTTTAGCCAATCAGCGGCTTATCCATCACCGCAATATCGCTATTATGCTACAGTCAACACCGCCATTAACCATGATACCATTCTCGGCGTCATCGCGGCTCTACCTCCGCCACACACCGCCGCAACCACAACTGCTCCGGGTTACAGGGAGGAAGGCCGGCCCGTGGCTCATGTGGGTTAATGGGTGTGCTTGCATGGGTAATGTCCAGCGGTGCCCCGGGGGTCAGGGCGGAGGGGAAGGGGAAGGCGGAGATAGGTCCCGAGGCGGCGGTGGCAGCGGAGGGCGGGGGTTGTGGTCACCTGCGCCACGGGTGAAAGTACGGTAGAAACTCAGTCCATGTGGCAGCGATGTGGTACTGCCGTTACGGTACAAAGCTGTAAAAGCGGTGTTGTGGCGTTTGTAGGGGCTGGTCCAACTATCTCGCGACGGCAAATTGTTGCTCTGAGAACACAACAGGCGAGTCTTGACGTTGCCTCACCTGTAAATATATACAACTGGTTCAGTTCATTCTTAATTGTAATCTGTGTTAGGATCAAGCAATAACGGTATATCAAACATTCCCGACCGGCCAAGGAGGAACACCAGCATAAATTGCTGAACAAATTCTACCACAAATACAAGAGCGTGTTCGTGAGGTGATCGTGATCGCGACGGCGCCATTCCGGACGACAAACCATCCGCATAAAATAGATGTAAACGCGCCAGATTAACGATATAAAAGCCTAGGAAATTATTTAAGAAAGTCGTGAAAATCGCAAACTCATTTCTACGAACTCCAAAGGCAGTCTCGCCCTTGTGTTGCGAGATAAGGTTCATATAAGGGAGTCACGTGGTCGTGTATGAGATTATTCATGAATATCTGGCGATAAAAGCAATTGAAAACAGATAAAATCTTTGAAATGCTCTTCCTCCGCCATGCAGTCGAAGTATGTGAGGGTCGACAGGTTTTCAAGGCCGACTGGAGTGAGGGAGACAGTAGCAGTAGGCAGGACAAGTGACAGTTGCAGAGACAGGCTTTTTATCTAATTGCGCGCCGATAACAAAGTGGCAGAATGGGGTAATGTCCCAGATTTTTTTGGTATCCTTTCCCAGTCTTTCTTTTTTTCTCTCTTTCTCTCTTTCTTTTTTCTTTGTTATTCTCTCTCCCTCTCTTTCATTCTCAGTCTCACTCTGTCATCCATTCTCTCTTTCAATTTCTCTTTCGTTCTCTCTCCCTCACCCTTACTCTCTCTCTCTCTCTCTCTCTCTCTCTCTCTCTCTCTCTCTCTTCTCTCTCTCTCTCTCTCTCTCTCTCTCTCTCTCTCTCTCTCTCTCTCTTTCTCTCTCTTTTCTCTCTCTCTCTCTTTCTCTCTCTCTCTCTCTTTCTCTCTCTCTCTCTCTCCCTCTCTCTCTGACTCACACTCTTTCTCTTTTTCTTTCTCTCGCTCTCTCTTACTCTTGCTCTCTCTTACTCTTGCTCTCTCTTACTCTTGCTTTCTCTCTCTCTCTCTCTCTCTCTCTCTCTCTCTCTCTCTCTCTCTCTCTCTCTCTCTCTCTCTCTCTCTCTCTCTCTCTCTATCTATCTATCTATCTCTCTTTCTCTCTCTCTCTCTCTCGCTTCCTCCTTTTCTTTTCTTCCATCTCTCCCTCCCTCCCTCCCTCCCACCCCTTTCTTCCTTCCTCCTTTCCTTCTTTCCCCTCCTCTCCCTCCCTCACCCGTTTCTCTCCCCTCTCCCTCCCTCTCCCCTCTCTCTCTCTCTCCCTCCTTTCCTTTCCCCCTTCCTTCCCTCTCTCCTTCTTTTCCCTCCCCACTCTCTCTCCCTCTCTTCCTTTCCTCCCCTCTCTCCCTCCCTCCCTCTCTCCCTTCATCCCACCTTCCCTTCCCCCCTCCCCCCACTCCCGCCCCCTCCCCTCCCGCCCCACTCCCTCCACCTCTCCCCTCCCCTCCCCCCACTCCCCCCACCTCTCCCCTCCCCTCCCCCCCACTCCTCTCCCCTCCTTCTCCCCCTACTCCTCCCCCCTCTCCCCTCCCCTCCCCCCACTCCCCCCCACCTCTCCCCTCCCCTCCCCCCACTCCCCCCACCTCTCCCCTCCCCTCCCCTTACCTCTCCCCTCCCCTCTCCCCACTCCCCCCTCCGCTCCCCTCCCCTCCCGCCCCACTTCCCCCCCACTCCCCTCACCTCTCCCCTCCCTTCCCCCCACCTCTCCCCTCCCCTCCCCCCACTTCCCCCTCCTCTCCCCTCCCTCTCCCCCCACTCCACCCACCTCTCCCCCCTCCCCCACCTCTCCCCTCCCTCTCCCCCCACTCCCCTCCCCCCTCTCCCCTTCCTCTCCCCATCTCACGAGTGCCGAGCATCCACGCCGGCCCCCTACTAGACAGCCGGGAACAGAGAGGCTTCTGGAAACCTCTGTCTAAAGGGGTTTCAGTCACGGAGCGGCAAGATCTAAAACCACGGTGACTTCAAAAGGAAAAAAAAAGAAAAAGGAAAAAAAAGAAAAGAAAAGAGAAGGTGAATAAAATAGGGCCGTTTTTTGGATTTTTTCACTTTGCCCTTTTTTTTTTCTTCCTTTTTTTTTCTTCCTTTTTTTTTCTTTTTTTTTTGTCTATGGTGGAGTTCTGTGGGTTTCCCTTTTGAGACAATTTGAAGCAACTTGCTACTTTTGGCAACTTTTTGGGTGGTCTTTTCATTTCTGTTGGGGAGGGGAGAGGGAGGGAAGGAGGGGTATGGAGAGGGGAGGGAGGGGGGTATGGAGGGTGGAGGAAGAAAGGGTATGGAGGGAGGGAGTGGTATGGAGGGAAGGAGGGGTGTGGAGGGAAGGAGTGGTATGAAGAGTGGAGGGACTGAGGGTATGGAGAGTGGAGGGAGGGAGGGGTATGGAGGGTGGAGGGAAGGAGGGGTATGGAGGGTGGAGGGAGGGAGGGGTATGGAGGGTGGAGGGAAGGAGGGGTATGGAGGGTGGAGGGAGGGAGGGGTATGGAGGGTGGAAGGAAGGAGGGGTGTGGAGATTGGAGGGAAGGAAGGTTATGGAGGGTGGAGGGAAGGAGGGGTATAGAGGGTGGAGGGAAGGAGGGGTGTGGAGGGAAGGGTGAGGGAGAGGTGTGGAGGAAGGAAGGAGGGAGTGGTATCGCGGGAGAAGGGAGAGAGGGGCATGGAGAGGAAAGGAAGGGAGGAAGAAGGGAGGGATATGGAGGGTAGAGGAGGGGAGGGGTATGGAGGGAGGAGAGAGGGACGGGTCTGAAGAGCGGACGAAGGGAGGGGTATGGTGAGGGAAGGAAGGGAGGGGTATAAAGCGAAAGAGGAAAGAGTTCTTTTTTGTCTTTGATGACGGGGGGAGAGGGAGGGGGAGGGGGAGGCCTGTTGAAACGTTACACCAACCCCCTACAGTGTGTTTTTTAACCGAGTGATACAATGCCTGCTCTGCCCCCTGCATCGCTCTCTTATTGAGGAACACTACGCCTACCTCCATCAACTCTCCTTCATCTACGCCCTCCTCACAACGCCCTCCCTCCCTCTACCCTCCCTCCCTCCCTCCGCCCTCCTCCCTCCACCCTCCTTCCCTCCGTCCTCCTCCCTCTACTCTCCCTCACTCCGCCCTCCTCCCTCCACCCTCCCTCCCTCCGTCCTCCTCCCTCCACCCTCCCTCCCTCCGCCCTCCTCCCTCCACCCTCCCTCCCTCCGCCCTCCTCCCTCCAACCTCCCTCACAACGCCCTCCTCCCTCTACCCTCCTTCCCTCCCTCCGCCCTCCTCCCTACACCCTCCCTCTCTCCGCCCTCCTCCCTCTATCCTCCCTCCCTCCGCCCTCCTCCCTCCAACCTCCCTCACAACGCCCTCCCTCCCTCTACCCTCCCTCCCTCCCTCCGCTCTCCTCCATCCACCCTCCCTCCCTCCGCCCTCCTTCCTCTACCCTCCCTTCCTCCACCCTCCTCCCTCTACCCTCCCTCACTCCGCCCTCCTCCCTCTACCCTCCCTTCCTCCACCCTCTACCCCCCTCCTTTACTCTCCCCTCCCACCCCCACTAAGTCTACCTCACCCCCCAACTCAATCCACCCCCTCACCCCCCTCCCATCTTGATCCACCCCCTCACCCCCCCAACCCCACTTCATCCATCCCTCACCCCCCTCAACTTTACCCCCCTCCCCTCCCCCCCTACCCTCAACCCTCCCCCAAACAAATCTGTTTTACTTCCCCTTCGTTTCCTCTGCGTCCGAATTTTGCAAAACGCCCACCAATCCGCCCGCTCGCCCGCCCAAAACGCCCACCAATCCGCCCCGCTCGCCCGCCCAAAACGCCCATTTGCACGTCCGCCCACCTACCCACGTTGCAGCCGATTTAGCAGCACGGCACCGCCCGTTCCTGTTCCT
>NC_061838.1:19305901-19310901 GCF_019202785.1 Penaeus chinensis | reverse complement strand
TCTCGTGTTTGAAGGCACATGCTATTGCCTGGGATGGTGGTCCGTGTTTTAGGCCATGTTGAGTCGTGCCCACCGAATTGGTAACTGTCCGAGGTCGTGGTGGGTCGTGACGCTGGAAGAACGACCGGCGCTGGACGACTTCCCTCCCCCCCCCTCGCCCCCCCCCCCCCCCTCCGGAGCAGATGGTCGGACAAAAGGGAAGCGTGAGGACCAGTGCAAAGGCCTCTGCAGCAAGGCTCCGCTTCTTATTAACAAGGTTTCTTCCGCTTCTGAGGTCAAATGAGAACCAAAGAAAGAGAAAAATAAACGAAGGAAAGAAAGTAAATACGAGAGGTATATACTGCAATGTTGCGTTTTGTATTGCATGTGTAAAACATTTTTAAGTGACATTGCGTGATTATCATATGCACATATGTGTTCTTATATGCACGCAATACATAGAGCATTAGCATATACACACATATCTCTGTTAAGTATAGAAATTTGCGAGATACAGACACTAAATAAAAGAATGATTGGGAAACTACACCCTCGGATTTCTTCTTCTTCTTCTTCTTCTTATTCTTCTTATTCTTTATTATTTTTCATCTTCTTCATCATAGTCTCCTTCTATTTCTTCTTTTCTTCTTTTTTTTCTTTCTTACATTTAATTCTTCTTTCTTTCCTTCGTTTACTTCTTCTTTCTTTCTCTCTTTTACTATTTCTTTATTTCTTTCTTTTACTTCTTTCTTTCTTTTACTTCTCTCTTTCTTTCTTTTACTTCCTCTTCTTCTTCCTATTACCTCTTTTTTTCTTTCTTTCTTTTTTTATTTTTTTTATTTTACTTCTTTCTTTCTTTCCTTAACTTTTTTTCTTTCTATCACTTCTTTCTTTCTTTCTTTTAGTTCTTCAGCTTTATGTTACTTCTTCTTCTTTCTATTACTTCCTTCCTTCTTTCATTTAGTTCTTCTTCAGCTTTATTTTACTTCTTCTTATTATTATTTATTATCTTCTTCTTTTTATTTCTCCTTCTTTCTTTCTTTTTTCTCTTTCTCTCTATTACTTCTTCTTCTCCTTCTTTCTATTTCTCCTTCTTTCTTTCTTTTTTTTTCTCTTTTTCTCCTTTACTTCTTCTTCTTCTTCGCCTTCTAGCTCCTCCTCTCTTCTGAAAAAAATTGACTTGTGAACAATTTGCCCGATAATTTTTCATAATTGTGCACAATTATCCTTCTTGGAGAACATATCTTATGTTTATGGATATCCCTTACTGTTTTTTCGTATCATTTGTGAAAGAAGAGCCAATAAATTGACGAATGAATTATGCAAATGAATCAGTGTTTGATTAGGAAAATGTTCAAAGGATGTCTTGCGAAAACGCCCATCGCTCTCCTTGTCTCTTTGCTTATGATTATCTCTCTCTCTCTCTCTCTCTTTTCTGTCTATCTGTCTGTTTGTCTATCTATCTATCTATCTCTTTCTCTCTATCTCTCTCTCTCTCTCTTTCTTTCTCTCTTTCTTTCTCTTTCTCTTTCTCTCTCTCTCTCTCTCTCTCTCTCCCTCTCTCTCTCTCTCTCTCTCTCTCTCTCTCTCTCTCTCTCTCTCTCTCTCTCTCTCTCTATATATATATATATATATATATATATATATATATATATATCTGTCCCCCCTTCCCTCCTCATCCATCTCTCTCCTTCTCTCTCTTTTCTTCCTTCCCCTTCCACCTCTCTCTCTGTCTCCCTTTCTCTCCTCCTTTACCTCTCTCTCTCCCTCTCTGTCTTTACTTCTGTCCTCTTGCTGTTTCTCTCCGTCTCTCCTTCCTTACTCCTCCACCTTTCTTTCCTATTCTCTCTTTTTTCTTCCTTCCTCCTCCACTTCTCTCTCTGCCTCTCTCTCTTCTCCCTTCCCTCATCCACCTCTCTCTTCTTCTCTCTTTTCTTCCTTCCCTGCTCCTCCACCTCTCTCTCTTCCTCACTTTCTGTCTTCCTCCCCTCCTCCTCCACCCCTCTCTCTTCCTCTCTCTCTTTTCTTCCTCACCTCCTCTTCATCCATCTCTCTCTCTGTTTATCTCTCTTCTCTCTTCCCCCTCCACCTCTCTCTCTTTCTCGCCTTCCTTTCCCCACCTCTCTCTCTGTCTCGCTTTCTCTTCCCCACCTCTCTCTGTCTCTCTCTCTCTTCTCCCTTCCCCTTCCACCTCTCTCTCTGTCTCGCCTTCCTCCACCTCTCTTCTCCCCTTTCTATCTCCCCTTCCCTCCTCCTCCTCCATCTCTTTCTCTGTCTTCCCTTCCTCCACCTCTCTTCTCCTCTTTCTGTCTCCCCTTCTCTTTTCCCCTCCACCTCTTTCTTTGTCTTCCCTTCCTCCACCTCTCTTCTCCCCTTTCTATCTCCACTTCTCTCCCCCCTTCTCCACCTCTTTCTCTGCCTTCCCTTCCTCCACCTGTCTTCTCCCCTTTCTATCTCCCCTTCCCTCCTTCTCCTCCACCTCTTTCTCTATGTTCCCTTCCTCCACCTCTCTTCTCCCCTTTCTATCTCCACTTCTCTCCCCCCTTCTCCACCTCTTTCTCTGTCTTCCCTTCCTCCACCTCTCTTCTCCCCTTTCTATCTCCCCTTCTTTCCTCCTCCCCCACCTCTTTCTCTGTCTTCCCTTCCTCCACCTCTCTTCTCCCCTTCTCTCCTCCCCCTCCACCTCTTTCTCTGTCTTCCCTCCCTCCACCTCCCTTCTACTCTTTCCGTTTCTCCTTCCCTCCTTCTCCTCCACCTCTCTCCCTTCCTCACTCTCCGGATGATTAATTTCCGCTGGCTTTGGTAATGGAGGAGGCGTTACACACAGCGATCGTAATAACTAGACTCTTCGAACAAGACCACAACACTTTGCGTTCACTCACGGGGGAGAGTCGACGAGGGGGCGGGGGGGGGAGGGGTAGGAGGAGAGTTTGTGGGGAGTTTAAGGGAAGGAGAGTTAGTGAGGGTAAGTTGTTGGAAGTGTTAAGTGTGGAATAAAAGGGGGGGGGGGAAGTTGAAAAGGAGGGATTGGTAGGAAAAGGGGAGCGGGGAATACTATAGTTTTTTTTCGTTTTTCTTAAAGAAACGGGGAGAACAATGGTTCAGAGAGAGTATATGTAAAAAAAAAAAAAAAAAAAAAAAACAGCAAAATAAAACAAGCAACAAACAAATGACACAAACATACAACGAAAGAGATCGTAAACAAACACTTTCAGGTTCAAGTTTCATGATGATCGGATGACATACACAAGTATAAACTCAGCCGACCGCTAACTCGGTCCAGAGGTATAGAGTAAACAAATAGACTGTCGTGGAAATCAGTTGGAAATATTTTTGTAAATAAACCGTCGCGAAAGTCAGCTTCGAATAATTTTCTTCGCAAACAAACGAACCATCATGAAAATCAGCAACAATATTTTCCTTTCTATCATGGAAATCAGCTGCGAATATTTCACTTTATTATTTTTTGCAAACAAACAAACAAATCATGGAAACCAGCTGCGAAAATTTCCCCTTCTATTTCTCGTAAACAAACAAACAAATCATGGAAACCAGCTGCGAATATTTTCCTTTATATTTCTCGCAAACAAAAACAAATCATGGAAACCAGCTGCGAATATTTCCTTTTTTTTTCTTCCCCAAAAAAACAAACAAATCATGGAAACCAGCTGTGAATATTCCCCTTTTTTTTCTTCGCAAACAAACAAATCGTGGAAATCAGCTGCGAATATTTTCCTTCGCAAACAAACCAACTATCATGAAAATCAACAATATTTTCCTTTCTATCATGGAAACCAGCTGCGAATATTTCCCTTTCTATTTCTCGCAAACAAACAAACAAATCATGGAAACCACCTGCGAATATTTTCCTTTCGTTTTTCTTTTGTTCTAACGATGAACCCGAAACGACCCGGTCACGACGACCCGCTTCTCCGCCGTGGCACCGGTAGCGAATTATAGGCCATGATTCTCCCTCTATTATCATTATTGGGTCGTCTATGTAATCGCCCTAAAGGGAGTCCTCTCTCACGCTCCAGAGCTTACGTTTCCATCAAGCTCTAAACGGACCGGCTGTTGCTGTTGCTGGCGCTGATGAGGGTGATGTCGGGAGGAGATGCTGGTGATTGAGATGCTGCATCTTCGCGGGTAACTGAGGGTTGTTTTTTTTTTTGGGGGGGCGTGTATTTCTGTCTGTCTCTTTCTTTTGTATTTTTTTTTATTTTTTTATTATTCTTTCTTTTTCTGTTTATCTTTCTCGTTCTCTATATCTCTCTCGTTCTCTCTCTCTCTTTCTGTTTCTCTCTCTCGTTCTCTCTCTCTTTCTGTCTCTCTCTCTCTCTATCTATCTATCTATCTATCTATCTATCTGTCTCTTTGTCTCACTCTCTCTGTCTCTTTCTCTCTCTCTCTCTCTCTCTCTCTCTCTCTCTCTCTCTCTCTCTCTCTCTCTCTCTCTCTCTCTCTCTCTCTCTCTCTCTCTCTCTCTCTCTTTATCTCTCTCTCTCTCTCTGTCTCTCTCTCTCTTTCTCTCTATCTATCTATCTATCCTATCTCTCTCTCTCTCCCTCTCTCTCTCTCTCTCTCTCTCTCTCTCTTTCTTTCTTTCTCTCTTTCAATTTCTCTCTTTCATTCATCTTCTTTGTCCTGTTACATTTATATATATGCTTTTGATACTACTACTACTACAACTATTACTACTTCTACTGTTACCACTACTACAACAACAACAACAACAACAACTACTACTACTACTATTACTACTACTACTACCATTACTACTACTATTGCTACAACTACAACTACACCTACAACTATTACTACTTCTACTACTACTACTACAACTACTACTACTTATATTGTTACTATTACTACTACTACTACTATTACTACTATTACCATTACTATTACTACTACTACTACTACAACAACAACTACTACTACTGTTACTATTACTACTACTACTACTATTACTACTATTACTATTACTACTGCTACTACAACTACTACTACTACTACTACTA
>NC_061838.1:19285901-19288401 GCF_019202785.1 Penaeus chinensis | reverse complement strand
CTGTGCGCTTACTTTCCTTTTCCTCTCTCCCTCGTTCTCTTTTCTATGTATATTCTTTTTTACATATATACGTATGTGTATATATACATGCATATAAACAATCACATATATGTGCGTGTGCGTGTATCTGTATATATACACACATATACATACATATATAGATATATATGTGTATAAGCATATGTATATATTTTCTTTGAGTATTTTTACAAATAAATGCATATATATACATATATACATATACAAACATATAATAATATATGTGTGTGTGTGCGTGTGTGTGTGTGTAAATATATATACATATACATATATGCACATATATTTACATATATGTATATATACATATATGTACATTTACATATATATATAAATGTATATATATATATATATATTTATATATATATACATGTATCTGCGTGTGTATGTGTGAAGAGAAAGAGAGAAGCAAACAACTAGACAGAAATACAGAATGATGAATAACACGCGACCGACGGGCCAACATGCTTCCCTTTCGAACCATGAAGCACAAGCACATTCCTCAGACACTTGAAAGCAGCTCAGAAATGCCTGGGTTGCGCAGAAGGGGGAAGGGGGGAGGGGGGAGGAGGAGGGCAAACGAGCGACGGTCTCTGCCAATTCGTTAATCACGGGAAGCTCGCCATCAGAGTGCCATTCGTGGGCGTCACAATGCAAGTCTCCGATGAAAGTGTTAAGGTTATGAGCTCGGTTATCGACTCCAGAGGTTGACTACAAGGAGGTATTACGCGTTCCGTGTGGGCGTTTAAATCGGGTGTTTGGTGAAAAAGGCAGCGCGGGCGGTGGGCGGCGGGCGCAGGTCATGAGTTTGAATACAGGTTTGGGGTCCAGAAGCCCTCTGTAGGCGTCCGGCGTCAACTGGCCTGGAAATGATCTTCGATAATACGAGATAATACGAGATCACACAGGCTTATCCCGCCTCAGCCTCCTCCGCGAAGCTGCAAGGGCTTTTTCTTAGCGAGGCTGAGATGCTCGAGTTTTTTTGTTTGTTTTTTTCGTTTTCTTCTTCTTCTTATCTCGGATTCGTTTCGCCGGATTGTGTTTCTCCTTCCTTTTCTTCTGCTTTTTTTCTCACTTTCTCTCGGCGCTTTATATCCATGTAAACATTCAATCGTTCTCTGCCATTCTTTGCAGCATCCTTTACGTTTTGCGTTTTTCCTGTATGTGGGGGGGGGGGGTGTTGTGTGTGTGTGTGTGTGTGTGTGAGAGAGAGAGAGAGAGAGAGAGAGAGAGAGAGAGAGAGAGAGAGAGAGAGAGAGAGAGAGCACACACACACACACACACACACAATATATATATATATATATATATATATATATATTCATGATCTCTTTATTCTTATATTATAAAGCAAGTTTATAACTATACTTGGCAGTGGTTCTTAGCTCAGGCGGCGTTAGTCATTTCTAGGAGCGCGTACCTTGGGGGGGAAATATTATCTCTCTCTCTCTCTCTCTCTCTCTCTCTCTCTCTCTCTCTCTCTCTCTCTCTCTCTCTCTCTCTTTCTCTCTCTCTCTCTCTCTCTCTCTCTCTCTCATTATCCCCCATTCTCTCTATCCCCCATTCTCTCTCTCTCTAGCCCCCCCACTCTCTCTCTCTCTCTCTCTCTCTCTCTCTCTCTCTCTCTCTCTCTCTCTCTCTCTCTCTCTCTCTCTCTCTCTCTCTCTCAACAAGAGCGTGGGCAGATATTGCACAGGTTATGAAAACACAATTGCAAAAATGTCACTATTCACAATGGTAGCAGAAATGCAAGCAGAGGATCCACTGGCAAGAGAGATGGTGAACTCTTCAATCACCCGAAGGAAGGCAACGGGAAACCACCTTCGTACACTCCCTTGTACAAGCATGGAATTAAACATGGTCGCCAACGTCAGGCTCTGATACGGCACAGAAAAAAAATATAGTCGTCGTAGATCTATGATTTACTATTCAAGGGGGGGGGGGGGGTGTAACTCGTCCTGAACTTTTCTACTTCTCGTTTGTGAATTTTTTTTTTTCTCCTTTTGCCACGCATGCTCTGGTGATCCATTGTCTCCTTTCAGAATGCCTTCGATTGAAACTGTTGAAGTATGGTTTGCCTCAGTTGACCCTGAAAATGATAAGCTTATATAAGATTTTTTTTGATTTTTTTTATCGGTAATTAATTAACGTGTGATTCTTTATTAATCGCAAGTTTTGAGTCATATTTCGCTTTTAAACTCTGAAAGAAAATTTTGTTTTGAGATGGTAAGGCGGAAAAGGTGGAAGGAAGAACCCATTCTTAGAGTGTGCGCGATACTAAAAAATAAAAAAATTAAAAAGAAGAAGAAAAAAAAAATCACTGTGATGAGCTCTTCCACAGATTTTAATTAACATAAATCCTGCTTTGAGATGAAACCCAAGAATAAGCGAATGGTAAATGGGTGCTGAGGCGGTTTCCACGCCCTATACGAGCGTGTTATGAAAACGACCTTTGTTAACATGA
>NC_061838.1:19270901-19273401 GCF_019202785.1 Penaeus chinensis | reverse complement strand
GAGGACTTCGAGACGGGTGAGGACCTTCGAGACGGGTGAGGACCTCGAGACGGGTGAGGACTTCGAGACGGGTGAGGACTTCGAGACGGGTGAGGACTTCGAGACGGGTGAGGGACCTTCGAGACGGGTGAGGACTTCGAGACGGGTGAGGACTTCGAGGACGGGTTGAGGACTTCGAGGACGGGTGAGGACTTCGAGACGGGTGAGGACTTCGAGACGGGTGAGGACCTTCGAGACGGGTGAGGACCTCGAGACGGGATGAGGACTCGAGACGGGTGAGGACTTCGAGACGGGTGAGGACTTCGAGACGGGTGAGGACTTCGAGACGGGTGAGGACCTCGAGACGGGTGAGGACCTCGAGACGGGTGAGGACTTCGAGACGGTGAGGACTTCGAGACGGATGAGGACTTCGAGATGGGTGAGGACTTCGAGACGGGTGAGGACTTCGAGGCGGGTGAGGACCTCGAGACGGGTGAGGACTTCGAGACGGGTGAGGACTTCGAGACGGGTGAGGACCTCTAGACGGGTGAGGACTTCGAGATGGGTGAGGACTTCGAGACGGGTGAGGACTTCAAGACGGGTGAGGACTTCGAGACAGGTGAGGACTTCGAGACGGGTGAGGACTTCGAGATGGGTGAGGACCTCGAGACGGGTGAGGACTTCGAGACGGGTGAGGAGATGGAAGTGTTCCTAGGAAGTTATCTTTTTTCATTTTCATTGTATTATTCTCATTATTATTCTCATCATTCATTTTCATCATTCATTTTCATCATCTTCATGCTTTGTTTTCTCTCTCTTTCTCTCTATCTCTTTCTCTATCTATCTCCCGATCTATCTGTCTGTTTATCTATCTGTCTATCGATCTGTCTATCTGTTTATTTGTCTATCTGTATATCTATCTATCTATCTGTCTATTTGTGTATCTGTCCATCTATCTATCTATCTATCTGTATATCTGTCCATCTATCTATCTATCCATCTATCTATCTATTTATCCATTTATCCATCTGTTTATTATCTAGCTATCTACCTACCTACCTACCTACCTACCTACCTACCTATTTGCCTACCTACCTATCTATCTATCCATCTATCGCTCTATCTATTACCAATCAACCTCTCTATCCTCTCACTCAATAGCATCTCTCTCACCTTTCCTTTCCCCCAACTCTCATTCCTTCCTGTACGTTCCTCTTTTATTCACACTTATTTTTTCACTTCCCGTTCGTTCGCTCCAAATGTCCGTTTTTTTTTTTTTTTTTTTTTTTTTTTTTTTGGGGGGGTCAATTTTTAGCACTAGGATTTTTCGTCACGGTTTTTGACTTAAGTTTAAATGTCACGGGGGTTTGTAGGCCACGAGCACGAATGATGAAGATTAGAAGGTGGTACCCAAAACTCTGGTTGTCTTCTCTATCTCTCTTTTTCTCTTTCTCTCTCTTTCTGTTTTCCGCTTTTTGCTGTTTTTTCTTCTCTTTCTTTTTTTCTCCTCTGTCTCTCGATCTCTCTATTCTTTTTTTTCTATTTTGTTTACTTTTTTTCTGTCTTTGTCCCTTTTTTCTTTTCTTTTTCTGTCTTTTCTTGTTTTTTTTCTCTCTTCCTCTCTTTTTTCACCTTTTTTCTTCTCTTCCTCCTTTTATCCTTTTCTCTGTGCTCTTTTACTTTCTTTTTCCCTTTTCCTCTCTTTCAGTCTTCCTATTTTTCACTGTCTTTCCTTTACCTCTCTTTCTTTTTTCTTCTTGTTTTCTTTCGCCCTATCTCTCTTTTTCTTTTTCTTTCTATTTATCTTCCATTTTTTCTCACTCCCTTTTTCCCTCATCCTCTCTTTTTATTATTATCGTTATTATCACATCTATTAATATTACAATCATTCTTTTTTAGCATTGTTATCACTAGTACTAATATTTTTCTTATTATTTCTATCATTGTTATTATTATCATCACCATAATCATCGTCATCATTGCTACTACTACTACTACTACTACTACTGCAACTACTACTACTACTACTATTACTACTATTACTACTACTACAACTACAGTAACTATCATCATTATTAATGATACTGTTATTGCTATTGTTATTGTCGTTATGATTACCAATCTTACTACTACAATCATTGTCATTATCATTAATAATATCATCACTATCATGATCATTATCATTACCATTATTATCATTATTTTCCTGTTATTATACTATCCTTTTTTTTTTCCTTTTAATTATTATTATCATCCTTATTATCATCATTATCATTATGATTATTATCAGTGATTATTGTCGCTAATATTTTGACATTTTTTAAGTCAGATTATTATTATTCTATTTTATCGTTAGTATTATTGTTATAACGATTATTGACATTTTAATTGTGAATTGATCATTCTTACCTTTGTTATTTTCCTTAATTATACAAGATTGCTTTCATTATCTTTATCAAAATTAAGTTGCTTATTATCACGTTCATCCGTTAGTTTTAAAACCATAATTTTCCTATTTTAT
>NC_061838.1:19258401-19260901 GCF_019202785.1 Penaeus chinensis | reverse complement strand
TGATGTTTATAGTAGTAGTAGTAGTGGCAGAAGTAGTTGTGTGGTAGCAGTTATGGTGATGGCTGTCACAACAGCTGTAGTGCTAGAATTTGTTGATAATGATAGTGATTATTAGCAGTATCAGACGTTGTTCGTAATAGTCAATTGACACTAAGAATGCCAAATGCAGTTGTTAATTAAAAGACAATACCATTACATCTATCATCATTACCTCCAGTATTCAATCGATTTTTATTGCTTTACTTTCTCGTGATTTTATGATTGTGATTGATAGCGCAATAATCATCCTCACATTTCACTATATTGGACTCATTCATTTCGTTGGTCAGACTTTACGATATATAATAATTATATGTAATTGTAGGGGAATCTCAAACAAACTATAAGTCAAACGTTATCTGACTGTTAGTACATTTTCATCTGATTGTATGTAAATTCCCAGCTAATCGGGAATAAAACTCTATTTAAATGTAAGCAAAAGAGAACGGACGGTGCTCTAAACATCATCATAGCATCTGGACTTAAGAAAGCGATCACCTGCCGTTGCACGATCAACCCCCCCTCCTCCCCCCCGCCCCATCTTCCCTATTCCCCTCTGCCCCTCTCCCCCTCTACCTGTCCCCCTCTGCCGCTCCCTCTCGACCCCCCCCCCCCTCCGCTCCCCCTACGGCGCCCTCCTCCGACGCCCCCCGCGACGCCCCCGGATCAAACCGCAAGGACCGGTTCCGAAGCTCCCGTCGGGTAACCGGATATCCGTTCTCTTGACCACGAACCAAGGCGACCCCGATCCGGTAATTGAGTGACCCCGGCCGGCTAAAGGAGGAGTTCCTTACGAAGGATTTACTGCGATGTCGTCCGTAATGACAGCAATCAAAGACGCTCCCTCATGTCATTCTATTGTCAGCGTGACGGACCCGTGACACGAGGAAGGGGGGGCCCGGGGGGGAAGGGGTGGTAGGGGGGGCTGACGACGACCGTGGGGGTTATTTTTGTACGACTTTCCCCCGTGATGGTGTGTGTACTGGTGGGAGACAACCTGGAGGTATAAGAAATAATGATAAAAGATATACGTGTCCATTGTACCCGAGATTTTTTTTTTCCACGGATGAGTGCTTATGTCATAGAGTGGAAAGCGAGGGTCACAGAGGAAAGTCGTTTTCTTTCATTTTGAAGACAGAATAATCACTTAATGTTTGAAGAATGATTGGGCTTCATTTGCTTAAGAGAGAAAATTGGAAAAGAGATCGTGAATGTAAAACGAAAAAAAGAAAGAAAGAAAGAAAGTAAAAAAGTATAGTGTATATGTACTTATTCCATTTCCAACGAACCTAAAACGGAACTTTCGACGCATTTCTCCTAATGAAAACGCATAGATAGCAAACACATGATGATGATGAGGGTCAAGGAGGCACATAATGTAAGATTGATGAGTAGGAGGGCGGGGCGGGACGGGTCTGGGGGTAGGGGGGGAAGCGGGCGTGCAGGCGCGTGGGCGCGGTCAGTCACGCTTCACTATTGTACAATAAACTTCCTCGTCGCGATCGCACGTTACTCCACCGACGTGTGTTGAGGAACGGCCGTGTCCCTGGCGCTCAGAAGGAGATTAGATAATGTTTATGAGGTAAGTCGATTCATTCCCTCTCCTCCTCTTCCACTTCCTTCTCCTTCTCTTCTTCCTTCCCCGCTTCCCCCTCCGTTAACCTCCTTTGCCTGGCTCTCCCCCATCCGCGCACCCGTTACCATAAGCGATTCCCGAAGTGTAAAAAGCCGCGTTGGCCTACTCCCTCCCGGCCACGCCTCTCGTTGCGGAACCCCGGCCTCCGGAGAGACACTGTGGCGCAAATGCTCAACCTGCAATTAAACTTCTAATCGAAATTTGCATCATGGGTCTTGCGTCACGGCATGCGGGAGGCGTCGCTGGCGGTGGACGGCGAGGCCTGCGCTGCGGGGCGAGGCGGTGGGCAGCGCTATGGCCTCAATGGGGGGTATATATCTTAGGGTATGTCGTGGGGTGTGAGTGTGTACTGCAGCCTCCCCTCTGAGAGCCATGCAGATCGCCAGGCATGCTTGTGTTTCCTCACCTAATTTCACATTTCATTTCTTTGTTTGGGCCGAGGAACAATGGAATTTCCAGACACAAGGAGGGATATAAAATTACAGCTCGATCGTGCCCACTTCCCGCGCCCATCTCCTTCCGCCCCTGCCCCCCGCCCCCCCCCCGGCTCGCACGTGGCGGGTCCGGCGAGGCTGCTGCGTCCCGAAGCAACTCGAAAACAAAGGCTTTATAGAGTCTTATCGAGGCGGCGGAATCTGGCCTGCTGACCTGGCGAGAGAGAGGCTGATATGTTTTGGATCAGATAGGGCCCCCTTTTCACTAACATTTTTCATTATTATTTCGCCTCACTTTCGCGCACTAGTTTTTTTTCCCCCCCCGTTATCCCGTAAAGGCAAAACCGGTATAATGCTATATTGACCATCCGCACCATTTTCTCTTTTCTCT
>NC_061838.1:19233401-19248401 GCF_019202785.1 Penaeus chinensis | reverse complement strand
TGTTTGTGTGCGTGTACGCATGTTTGTAGGTTACGGAAAAAATCCTCGAAAGGACTAATATCCGCTCTTTTTTCATCTAGCTATTTGAATACCCCCCCCCTCTCTCTCTCTCTCTCTCTCTCTCTCTCTCTCTCTCTCTCTCTCTCTCTCTTTCTCTCTCTCTCTCTCTCTCTCTCTCTCTCTCTCTCTCTCTCTCTCTCTCTCTCTCTCTCTCTCTCTCTCTCTCTCTCTCTCTCTTTCTCTCTCTCTCTCTCACTCTCTCTCTCTCGCTTCACTTACTCCTTATCCAAGGTACACATATATCCATTTTCTAATATCTCCTGACACAGGCGTGCGTGCGTGTGTTAATTCCTAAAGCCCCTCTGACGCCGCAGCCTTGACACGGGGCGGCGCCACCACGCCCTAAACAAGACTAAACCTTTTAATTCCGTTTGATGACTCGTCTCCATCAATGGCTGCGAGACCACCATCATCTTCTCACCTTGTTTTGTATCGCTTTCCATCCGCTTCTCCGTGTCACTTAGAGGGAGAAAAACTAGTCTCGATATCCGTACACACAAAAAAGATTCACATACATGGCTAACAACACAGTCACCACACGTACATATACATACATACACCTAACTACACGGTCATACGTATACACACACATACACATAATTACACACCTACCACGCATACACACATAATCTAACTACACATCCACACGCTTACAATATACACACATACAGACTCAAGCACGCATACACACACATACAGACTCAAGCACACATACACACACACACACACATCTATAGCGCCTCCACGCACACATATACACACATGCGTCTGTAGCGACATGCGATACAAACCTCTCATAACCTTCGGATCCCAAAGCAAGAGAGCAGAAGGTATTAATCAAGCTCGCCAGGATGACTCCACATTTTACTCCACTTGGCGGACGCGCGCGGGCCACCGTCGGACGGAGAGATCCACTCAAGGTCTCCGCGGCTTCGCTTCGTCTGCACATGCGCGGGAGGAAGGAAGGGCGTGGAGGGAAGGAAAGGTGGACTGGAAAATAGTGGAAGGAGGGTTGGCAGGGAAGGATAAGTGGAGTTAAAGGAAGTTGAGAGAGGGTGGAGACGGGAGTGCCTAAGTGGAGTGGAGAGAAGATATGTGGGGTGGAAGGAAGTGGAGGGAAGCTAAGGGGAGAGGAGTACCTAGTGGAGTTGAAGGAAATGGCGGAAGACGAGAATGAAATGAGTAAGAGAGGAGAGAGAGAAGGAAAACAAGAGAAGGAAGGAAGACGAGAATGGAAGGAATAAGAGAGAAAGAAGGAAATCAAGAGAGGAAAGAAGGAAGACGAGAAGGAAATGAGTAAGAGAGGAGAGAGAGAAGGAAAACAAGAGAGGAAGGAAGGAAGACGAGAATGGAAGGAATAAGAGAGAGAGAAGGAAAACAAGAGAGGAAGGAAGGAAGGCGAGAATGAAGGAGAGAGCCCGGGGGGATGGGAGCAGATGGGGGGCGTGGAGTATCCTTCACTGCCCCCCCCCCCCCCCTCCCCTCGTCCATCTGCAATGACACTTAAGTCAACATCGAACGAACGGCATCGCGTTGACCTGACCTCCATTAAGTGAAGCGATGACTATCATCCAAAGGAGTGCCAATAAACCCGATCGGTGTGGCACTTCGAATGCCACTTACGAAAATATACGATATGGCCGCTGATTCCAAAGAGGGAATTCTGATAATCTCGCAGATGTAATGAAAAGGAATTCAGTGGTGAATAACTATTGATAATCCTAAATATGATTTTATTCAGTAACAGTGTTGTAGTTAATACCGCGTCCTTCATTGATATATTAACTGTCATCTTACTGTTATCCCAAGGTACATATAACCAGGTAGCTTCACTTCCTGTTAAACGCAAAAAGGAATCTATTTTTTTCCCAAGAATATTCTGACGGCTGTTCATGGTAAAGAATTCGTTATCATGAATAAAAGATGATTTTTAAAAAATACTTCTGATAACTATAACAATATCGAGTGAATTATGCAAATAATTATATATCTAGCAATATCTGATATCTCATACCGCCCTCCCATTGGCTAATCGTGATGACGTCATTAGTTCGACTCCCTAATTGGACGCGGTCAATTTGTGCGATATTTCATGGTAAATGTTTTAAGTGCATTGTCTTTTAAAACGGTTTAGTGATAACAATGGTAGAAAATACGTGCAGGCGAAACCAAGAAAAAGGGAAATTTTAAAAAAATGATTTCATATTTGCAAGGAATAAAGGCAAAGAGGCAGGGCTTGGCTCGGAAGTTGCCAACTAGGATTTTTATGAAAACGTAGTGGAGCTACATTTTCAAGCAACTTTGCATCATGATCATTATAATCACTGTTATCGTTAGCATAATTGTGATAATAATCAAATCTATCAGGATGATGTTAATTATTATCAATATCTATCAAAGACATAATGAAAAAAATAAGGATGATAATAATAATAACAATAATAATCATAATAAGGTACATATAACCAGGCAGCTCCACTTCGAGTTAGCACGTTGAACCCAGAAAAATATTTTTTCTCAAGAGTATTCTAATGGAATGGAAATTTGTTATCATAAATAACAATAATTTTTTTTCTGGTAATTATAACAATATCGAAAAAGTTATACAAATTATCATTAGCTCCACTCCTTCATCTGAACCGGTTAGTCTGTGCAATATTTTATGGTAAGTGTTTTTGTCGGTAATAACAGTGGTAGAAAAATAATAATCATAATAATAATACTGATAAGGATAACAAAACAATAATAATGATAAGGATGAAAAAAATAACAATAATAATGATAAGGATGGCAAAAATAACAATAATAATGATAATGATATTATTAACAATGAGGATAATGAAAATTACAGTAATTGTAATGATAATAATAGTAATGATAATGATATTAATAATAATAATAACTACAACAATAATAACAACAATAATAATAATAATAATAATAGATATTGAAATAATTTTGATAATAATAATAGCAATTATAATAATGATAGTCATAATAATAATTATAATAACAGTAAGGTAATGGTAATGATATTAAAGATACTTTTAATAATATTTAATAATAAAAAGATTATATTAATAATGATGATAATAGCCATTATAATTATGAACAAATATAATAATAAAGATAATAACAACAATGTTAATAATGATTATGATAATATAAATAATAATCATACAAATATTGATGATTATTATTCTGATATTGGTAATAATAGTAATAATGAAAAGGATATTACTAATGATGATAGTGATGATAATAATCATTACTATTATATTAAGAGTAGTGATAGTGATAATGTTACTAATAATAATTACAGTAATAATAATGATAATAGTAAAGGTAATAGTAACAATGGTAATAATGATGATAAAGATAATGATAACAATTATAATGATGACAATGATAATAATATAGATAATAATGATGATAATTATGATAACAATAATGTTGATAATGATAATATTATCACTTAATAATTATTATTATATTGATGACAATAATATTGTTGACAGAAGTCACAATGATAATAATGATGATGATAGTAATAATGATGATGATGATGATGATAATAACATTAGTGATAATAATAATAGTGATAATAATAATAATAATAACAATTATCATTATTATGATTATTATCATTACTATTATTATTATTATTATCATTATTATGATTATTATCATTATTATTAGTAGTAGTAGTAGCAGTAGTATTACTATTATTATTATTATTATTATAATTATTATTTTCCATCATCATTATCATTATGACAATAATGATAATTATAATTATAATAATAAAAAATAATTATAATTATTATTATTATCATTACATCGTCATCATCATCATTATCATCATCGTTATTATTATTATCATTATTATTATTATCATTATCATTATTATTATTATTACCATCATTATTATTATTATCATTATTATTATTATTATTATTATTATTATTATTATTATTATCATCATCATCATCATCATCATCATCATCATCATCATCATCATCATCATTGTTATTATTATTATTATTGTTATAATGACAATAATGACGGTGATAATAATAATATCAACAATAATAATATTAATGATAATGATAATAATAATAATAATAATAATAATAATAATAATAATAATAATAACAAAAATGAGAATGATAAAGTTAATATAGTAATAATAATAATGATAATAATAACAATTACAATACTGATAATAGTGATACATAATGGTAATAATAATGATATATAATATTCATAGTAATGACATTTTCTAAAATAAAGATAACTATAACAGCAATTATAAGGATATCAATAATAATGATAATACTTTTGATAACAATAACAGTACCAACAACAACAAAAATATAACAAACAACAAAGAAAATGGTTTCAAACTTTTCGCGCCGCCAACTGGAACAGAAATTTAAACATCTTACCGCCAAAAAAATCAGTAAGCCAACCACTTTTTTTAAGCTTGAAATCATTGACTTCCATCATCTCTGACCCGGTCTAGGTAAAAGGGGTAAAAGGGACCTCTCTTTCATCTCCTGGCCGTGTTTTTCTCCGTCCTAGTATGGGCAGCCTCCTTGTAAAGATGCTCGGATCACCCAGCCAATCTCGGGAGGTGTTGCCTGCGGGATGCTTGCGCCGGAGGTGAAGGTGGGGGGGGGGGGGGTAGGGGGTGAAAAACGTAGGTCAGTGTTACGTTATTTACTGAATGTTGATGGTTCTTGACATATATTTGTCTCAAAATCGCTAAAAAGTAGAATAATAGTGATAAAATACGTACACGGGTCTTGATAGATATATAGAAAATACATGTACCTATATAAACTGGCGTGAGAACACAAATATAAACATGTGCCATTGATAAAACTTGCATCTAACACTCTGGCCTCTTTCTTTGGAGATAGCATAGGCAATCGAGGATGGTAAATTTCCAGCTTTATCTGTGCAATAATCTTTTGTCCTCGGTTGACAGGACTCACAGGACTATATGAGGAGCGGGAGGCATGAAAAACTGGTGTTTGATCTCCCACTCTGTGCATGAAAGTGGAAGTTTTTTTTACGTGTATGTGTGCACTTACTTATCTTAACATGTACGCATTCATGTATGTATTTCTATGGTGTCCTTGTGTGTTGGGGGCAGTTGGATTGTGTTTGTGTGTTTATGTGTGTTTGTGTGTCTGTGGGTAGGTGGGTGGATGTGTCTGTATATACATGCGCGTATGTGTGTGTGTGTGTGTGTGTGTGTGTGTGTGTGTGTGTGTGTGTGTGTGTGTGTGTGTGCGTGCGTGCGTGTGTGTGTGTGTGTGTGTGTGTGTGTGTGTGTGTGTGTGTGTGTGTGTGTGTGTTTTCGTGTGCATTTGTCTGACTGTGTATCTTTAAAAGGGAAAGTGCTAGTATTGATAACGACAATAAAAATAAGATTAAGGCAAATAGAAAGAATATAAACAACATATACAATAAAGAAACTCGTAACCGTTTTTTTAATACTCCGTTTAACAATGCACAAGTAAACAAGAAGACTATGACACAAATAAAACTCGGATGCAAACTGTCATCTACACTAACCCCAAAGATCGTATGCGTGATTATCAAGGTTCCACTTTGCAATAAGGAGCAGGTTAAGATAAAACAAAATAATAATAATAACTATAACAAAAACAAAGCCAAAAAAGAAAAAGGCAAATCCTGTTCATATTAATAAATAGAAAACCTGTTCATATCGCTAAGTGTCATGTCGACAGAAAGAAATTCTTGTCGTTGATCGAGTCGCAACATCGTTGATCAATTGCACGAATTCTACAGGTGTGTCGGCTCTCCAATGTCCTCGATGGGGCGATAGTTAACGACTATTCGCGTAGTTAACGGTCTTGAGTGTGCGATTTACATAATCTATTTGCGTGATAAGAAGTAGATTTAGTGTCTTGAGCTGCATCCTTTGCATATCAAATGGCATATCGGTAAATAATGATAATCCTGGTTAGCGTGACCCGTTGCCTCAGCTGAAGGTCATTTGCTTCCAACAGCAAATTCGAAACTCCATTAAATTATTACCAAACGCTAAGCTCCTGCCAACGATGACCGCGATGGAAGATGCTGTTGGCAGGGAATGTGGCGGTCGTTCCAATCTACACTCTAAGGTACATCTCATCTGATGGCGTCCGGGCGCGCCCCGCTTGGGCATGGCGGAGACAGCGGGCACACTCCCCGCCCTCCGTTTTACCCGCTGGTAATACCACCGGCACGACCTGACCCGCCTTGTCTCCCTGTTGCATCACTGACGAGCTCAAGTACGACCACGCCTTCGCGCCGAGGGAGGCAGGGAAGGGCAAAACATTCCTTGCTTACCTCGGGGGTTTTCCTAAGGAGAGAGGGAGGTCCGGGGGAGGGAGGGAGGGAGGGAGGGGGGAAGGAGGGAGGGAGGGAGGGGGGGAAGGAGGGAGGGAGGGGGCAAGGGAAGGAGGTGATTGAAGTGCACGTCTGATATGAATTTATGAGGCAGTTTGGGTGTGTGTATGCATGCGTGTGTGCTTGTGCGAGCTTATAATGTGTGTGTGTGATGTTTTGTGTGTGTGTGGCAGTCCGCTCTCTCTCCCGCCTTTAAGTATCCTTTGTGTAACAGCTTCTTCCCTGATCACCTGTAAGCATCCTACCTAATCTGGGCTCATCTCCGAGGGCATCCTGACTTACCTCGCAGCATCCTAGTCCATCTCTGCTCCTCTTACGGTATTTATTCTTATCCCGACTCATCTTTAAACATCTAGAAATCTTCTGCTCATCTATGCAAGTTCGCGAGATGCCTTTTATAGCGTAAATATCTAGTCTGGAGAAAGAGGCAGCGCGCAAGAAGTGGCAGGTCCTCACAGCCTTCACTCTAAGCTGATCGTATGATGCTATGCAGATTACCGCTCTTGCGCCTACCCGTGACCACAATGCTCCTTCCGACCTCCGTCCAGTGCAACCTACATCTTACTAGTTCATCTTAGACTGCCTTTGCTCGCCTGTGCATAACTCGAATCACTTCGGAAAATCTTGAAATGTCTTACAAACTCGCCTGACCCTCACACATAAGAATTCGGTCATTTTGTATATATTCACTCGCCATCCCGCCGGGTGATGTGGAGCGACTTTCATACCAAAATTCCCCGTCATAAATCTAAAAAAAACAAAAAAAATCTATTCATATTCCAGTTGTCAAAATGGGATCACTTTTTCACGACCGACTTCGCTCCGTATCAGAAAACAAAAAAATAAAGCGCCTTGCGAACAAAAGAACGAGGAAAAAATGCCGCCAGAAAAGACAAAGAGATTATAATAATAGAAAGACAAGGCACGTGGCAGGGTCTCTCTTACATGCAGACGTTTGTCGGGACACGCAACGTCTCGGCTACATAAACCACTTTCCCTGCACGCCCCTCCCTCCCTAGCGTCAGGCGAGAAAGGGATGCTGGGGCGTGGCAGGGGAAGGTATAGGAAGGAGAGTGCGAGTAAGTGCAGGAGACGTCGTGCCTGTCATGAAATGGAGTAGCAAGGATGAAGGAAGTGAAAAGAGGATCGACGTGGGGGGGGCGAAGACGGGTTGGGCCGGGGGGGGGGGGGGCAACCTAGGGGAGGGATTTGCAACGACAGGTCGGAATAACGCTGCTGCTGATCGTTAAGGGATTTCAACAATGCTAAAGATAGATAAATAAAGCAAGGAATCAAATAGCATTAACATAATAAAGTACAGAAAACAAGATAGGGTAAAGTATATTCCAAAGAGACAAAAAAGATATATATGAGAAAAATACAGTCACAGAGAAGAGGGTGAGGAAGTGATGGTCGTTGTAGAACAAGGCACTAAAACAGGAGGGTGACAGGGAGGCAGGGCGCAAGCAGCAGGGAAAGCAAGATGTAGGAGAGATGATAGCGGAGGAAGGCACGCTCGCGGCCCAGAGCGAAGCCTTGAGTCCCTCTGGCTCTGCACGAAAATTATGTACCTGGACCAAACACGAGATGAAAGCATGAGATCCTGCAGCGCGAGATTACTTGGACAACCTCCTATAAACAATTTAGAATCACCTTCACATCCTCCTGTAAACACCAGTCTAAAACAATGAAACGAGAGTCCCTGGCGACGTCCAACAAAGGAGGGAAAGGGATGGAAGAAGAGAAACAGAAACAGTGAGATCATCGCAGACCTCATACTGCGTCCGGGGACCTCAAGCTATCAGATCCACCTGGCACGAGGGTGTCCTTCCTCGGCCGGCCTCCCGCCACTCATCCCCGCCTGTCCTTCTTCGCTTTGCTCTTCTACCGCGTTCTTTCTTCCCTTTTTCGCTTGCTCATTCGCGGGTTTCTGCGTCGTTTCACTCGTCGCCTGATCGAGACGGACTTTACTTGTTGGTAAAATTATTTGATGACATAATTCATCATTAGTAATCGTCACCATTTTCGAACGGCCTTACGACCCTCTCTCCACCTGAAATTTAGACGCTGCCTACAGTTCAACCACAAGAAAATTACTCTTATCTACATCATAATCGAGGACGTACCAAATAACGGCATGTAGTAGAAGTCGTGATCGCACCGGTGACCAGCAACAAAGACAAAAAAATGAGTGTTAACAAAAAAAACGAGCAAAAAAACGTGATGCCAGAAGAGGCTCCCTAGGCAGGACGAGTCCAAGAAACCATCAGCGAAGATCGTCCGTACTAATGACCAGAGCCGGGGCGGAGGGGAAGCGGGGGGGCGGGGGTGAGCAAGCGGCGGGCAGGTGCCAGTACCCGGGGGGTCGCGGCTCCCCGCTGAGCGCCGGCACGCGTCCTCAGTGGCACTTGGCCAGGAGAACATCGCTAACCTATTTGTGAGTGTTGAGGTGGACAGGAAAGGGAAAGTGTTATTGCCAGACTCGCCGACGCTGAAGTGTGTCGCTGAAGGAAGCAAGGATGCCTTCCTCCTCCGAGCTATCTCCCTGGCATTTCTTGTGACGCATATTTGGGAAATCATGGGCCGACAGACCTTCAGCTTCGCTGTAGATGCTCCAAGCAAATCAGCGTTCTTTTTGGCCGATTCGATTTCGAAATGCGATTATTTGTGTATATTTAAGAAGATGCTACTGCAAAGTCTGAATTGCTTTCATCTTATGGTCACGGGTCCCCTAATCATATATTTCAATATGAAAAGAAAACAAGACATACATTTTGCGTCTTTGCGATTATGAATCCAGGTGCAACGACTATAAACTAAGAAAAGGAAGAAGATTAGAGAGAAGAAAATCCCAGGACCTGCCACTTGAGGAACCCCTGGAAGGCCGTCAGGTCCCAGTTGGGGGCACGCGGGCGTGCGCGCGGGCGGGGCTGTGAGGCAAGTACTGCTGCAGGTTCTGGCCTTCACCTACTGCTTGTGCGCCTTTAGAGTGGCTGTAAAAATGTATCGCGAAATTACTTTAGATGGACGACGAGATTAGACCAAAAGAGGTTGCAATACCCGGGGGACCTGCATTGTTTTTAATCAATTCTTTGTCCGGCAATTGTTCGCGCGAAGGTTTTCTTTTTTGCTTATCAGTTTCCAGCCTTCCTTCTCCTTGTTTATCGGCGTGTCATTGTGCGTCTGATAGTCTTCAGGTGTGTCAAGTCTGCATCCCGCCCGCGAGCGCTTGAGGCGTAAAGGCGCCGCCGCCGACGTTCGTCAGAGCGCTCATGTGTGCGCGGTCGCTGGGGCGTGCACTCTGCGACGCTTGCCTCGAAAAAATGTAGAATCAAAGTGCGTGTTAACTTTCTATAAAACATAAATAAAAAAGTAATGAAATAAAATGCATACTTCTGTTAACTTACCCGCACAGACAGCACTACACAATCCACACGCTTTCCTTCGCGTCCCCATAGGCGAGTGCGTGAGTGCGCGTGCGCACGACGTAGATGCCGTGCATGTGATAAGAGGACATTGGAAAACAGGTGCTGCTTCTGCTGCATCCTTTGTGATCCCTTTATACGGAGAGAAAGTCGGTGTCGGCGCCATGCCAGGGTCGTCATGACGGACGCTGCCGGGCGCCGAGGCCGAGACGGGACGGCGGGCGGGCGGCGGGACGCGAGGCAGATACAAGGGGGGGTTTGAATGATTTCTCAAACGAGGAACTTCATCGGCCGAAAAAAAAATGAGTAAACATAAAAAGAGTGAATAAGGTGAGGAAGGATAGAGAGAGGGAAGAAGGAATTGAGTGAAAAAGAGAAAGGGAGGGAGAGAGAGAATGCAGGGGAGAAAAGGAGGGAGAAAGGGAAAAAGACAGACAGACTCACAATCAGTGGTAGAACCAGAAAAAGAAAAAAAAGAGAAAAGAGTAAAACAGACAGACATTAACAACAATAGTGAGAGTGGCACAAAGGAGACAGAGAAGCAAACATGGAGAGATAGAGAGAGGGGGGGAAGAAGGGAGGGAGAACGAAAGAGAGAGAGAGAGAGAGAGAGAGAGAGAGAGAGAGAGAGAGAGAGAGAGAGAGAGAGAGAGAGAGAGAGAGAGAGAGAGAGAGAGAGAGAAGGAAATGAGAGTGCTGTGTGGTGTAGCGGTAGCGATCCCGTCTAGCAATCTTGCTGACCCGCGCTGAAATCCCTCGCCGCCAATAGGTGGTAACCCCAGCCATTCCTTGCTCACAGAAGGTAATTTAGAAGCAAAAATAAACACACCGAGAATAACCATTGCAACATATGGAATAAAACTGAATCATTATTATCATTAGTTATGATTAAAATTCTTAGATACATACAGTACATACATGCACATACACACAGGCCGAGAGGGAGAGAGGGGGGGGGGGGAGAAGGGAGAGAGCGAGCGAGAGAGAGAGAGAGAGAGAGAGAGAGAGAGAGAGAGAGAGAGAGAGAGAGAGAGAGAGAGAGAAGAGAGAGAGAGAGAGAGAGAGAATGCGAGACAGACACACACACAGTTAGTAAGAAATTCAGACAGGCAAAGACAGAGTCAAAGTCAAAGTCAAAGAAAATAAGTCAGGCAATCAGTCAGACATACAAACAGACAGACATACATACAGACAGACAGACAGACAGACATACATACAAAGACAGCGATAGCTAGAGCACCAGCGCCGTCCAGCCCAGAGAAAAGTGTGAATGAAACTCATAACGTCCTTGAGAAGCTCCCGGCAGCTGGACACGGTCAGGCCGACATAAAACCGAAGCACAGAGAATCCCCGCGGCGTGACCACAGCGACCATGACGATAAACTTAACAAATGACGGAGAGAAACATCGTATCAGGAGGATCAAACGACTCCTCACAGGATCGAATCGCTTTCATACCCTCCCCAATACATCATGCGGGCCGGTCTCATTAGGTTTTAACGGCGCATAAACTTGACGCGCGATCCGATCCTATTGCTTATAGGGTTTCTCATCCATCTGCATTCCAGCCGTTCACTTTCACTGGCGATGAAGCTTTTGATATCAAGTTATTCACTTCATATCGCGTCGCATCAAGAGTTGAAGACTCATTAGATCTGGGTTTGATATTTCATTTACGAGCCCGAGCATGCCTTATCATCATAAACGAAAAAAAAAATATATATATTAATGTATTTTGGTAAAAGTAAAAAGAAATGTTTTTATGAGGCTTGCTTGAGAAATGGATTCCTGTTATTCAAATGAAGCTATTATGTCTGTGAGTTTCTTAACCTTTTTATGTGTTTTTTACCCATTAGCTGAAGGCACAATTCCGTGTCATATATTTATTTCCTATTTTTCTTATTCGGTTTCGTTATCATTATAATTATTATCATCATTTCTCTTAATTTGCGTCTGCTTTCATCTTCTTCTATTTTTGTCTCTCCATTCCACGTTTTAAATCTCATTATCATTTTTTTCCTTAATATTTTTCTCCTGTCTTCTTCGCCCTCTTCTTCTTATTGTCCGACCATTTTCTGTCCCTTCTTATTTGCTTGTTCTCTCCTTCAAAGTGAACTCACCCACCCCCGCGCCCTATTTCCCTCTCTCTCTCCCTCTCTCTCTCTCTCTCTCTCTCTCTCTCTCTCTCTCTCTCTCTCTCTCTCTCTCTCTCTCTCTCTCTCTCTCTCTCTCTCTCTCTCTCTTACTCTCTCTCTCTCTCTATCTCTCTCTCTCTCTCTCTCTCTCTCTCTCTATCTATCTATCTATCTATCTATCTCTCTCTACTCTCTCTCTCTCTCTCTCTATCTCTCTTACTCTCTCTCTCTCTCTCTCACACACACACACACACACACATTCCCTTTCACCCTCCTTCATTCGCCTCCTCTTTCCTCGAACCTGAAGTCCCCGACATTAAAAGATCTCAGAG
This sequence comes from Penaeus chinensis, assembly GCF_019202785.1. Classification (NCBI taxonomy): domain Eukaryota; kingdom Metazoa; phylum Arthropoda; class Malacostraca; order Decapoda; family Penaeidae; genus Penaeus; species Penaeus chinensis. The sequence continues at coordinate 19,236,023 of NC_061838.1, read as the reverse complement.
CGAAAACGTTCGTCAATATTTACACGTTCGCGCAGAAAACGTTGGCATCCCGACGACCCTGTATCGACCGCTTCCTTCCCCGCTTTGCATAAATCGAAAAGATAAAAGAAAGAAAGAAAAAAAAAATCCTAAACTTCTCTCGTTGTGTTCTTGGCAAGGTGTGCTTTTCCCCTTTTCCTTCTTGGTGTGTTTGCTTCTGTTTGTTCTCGTGTTTGCTTTCTTTGCCCGGAGCCTTGGTGTGTTCTCTCGCTCTCTCTCTCTCTCTTTCTCTTTATTTTTTCTTTCTTTCTTTGTCTGCCCGTCTCTCTCTCTCAATATCTTTTTTCACCTTATTTGTCTGTATGTCTTTCTCTTTCTGTATGTCTGTGTCTCTTTATCTTTCTTTCGTTCTTTGTCTGTCTGTCTCTCTTAATCTTTCTTTCTTTGTCTGTTTGTCTCTCTATCTATCTGTCTATTTGTCTGCCTGTCTGCTTGTCTATCTGTGTCTCTATCTGTCTATTTGTCTGTCTGTCCCTCTATCTCTCTGTCTATTTATCTATTAATCTATCACCCTTGCCTGATTGGATACCCTTCCTAATCAACTGCGGTTCGGCGCGCTGACACTTGTGCCACGGCGGCGACTTCCCCTACGACACCTGCGTTTGACTTCTCAAGGCCATATGTTGTTCTCTCGCCGTGAAATCAGGCTCGAGCCAGCAGTCGGGGGGGCGGGTATTTTTACGACTGCCGCGGCGGGGAATTGAACTTGGGACCAGTGTTCTAACCACTGGACCATCGCGGCAGTTATATATATATATATTATATATATATATATATATATATATATCCTATATGTATATGTACATATATACTACTTATATTCATATATGTATATATATGTGTATGTGTATGTGTGTATATATAAATTTATAAATACAGATACATATATATATATATATATATATATATATATATATATATATATATATATATATATATATATATATATATATATATATATATATATATATATATATATATATATATATATATATATATATATATATATATATATATATATATATATATATATATATATATATATATATATATATATATATATATATATATATATATATATATATATATATATATATATATATATATATATATATATATATATATATATATATATATATATATATATATATATATATATATATATATATATATATATATATATATATATATATATATATATATATATATATATATATATATATATATATATATATATATATATATATATATATATATATATATATATATATATATATATATATATATATATATATATATATATATATATATATATATATATATATATATATATATATATATATATATATATATATATATATATATATATATATATATATATATATATATATATATATATATATATATATATATATATATATATATATATATATATATATATATATATATATATATATATATATATATATATATATATATATATATATATATATATATATATATATATATATATATATATATATATATATATATATATATATATATATATATATATATATATATATATATATATATATATATATATATATATATATATATATATATATATATATATATATATATATATATATATATATATATATATATATATATATATATATATATATATATATATATATATATATATATATATATATATATATATATATATATATATATATATATATATATATATATATATATATATATATATATATATATATATATATATATATATATATATATATATATATATATATATATATATATATATATATATATATATATATATATATATATATATATATATATATATATATATATATATATATATATATATATATATATATATATATATATATATATATATATATATATATATATATATATATATATATATATATATATATATATATATATATATATATATATATATATATATATATATATATATATATATATATATATATATATATATATATATATATATATATATATATATATATATATATATATATATATATATATATATATATATATATATATATATATATATATATATATATATATATATATATATATATATATATATATATATATATATATATATATATATATATATATATATATATATATCTTTCCTTTTTTCTTTTTCTTTTTTTCTTTTTTTTTCTTTTTTTCTTTTTTTCTTTTTTTTCTTTTTTTTTCTTTTTTTTTCATTTTCTCTTCGTTTTTCTTCTTTTTTGTTTTTTTTTCTTTTTTCTCTTTTTTCTTTGTTTTACTTTTTTTTCTTATTTCGTTTTTTTTCTCTTTTTTTCTTTTTTTTAGTTTCTCTTTTCTCTTTTTTCTTATTTTTTCCTTTTTTTCAATTTTTCTCTTTTTTCTTTTTTTCCTTTATTTACTATTCTATCTTTTTTCTTTTATTTTTCTATCTTTTTTCTGTTTATTCGTGTTCCGAGGGACGCCACTCTAGAAGGGCCGAGGCGCTGCTTAAGAATCTCGGGACTTCGTGACTTCGGGTCCCCCGGTGAGTCGGCGCAATGA
>NC_061838.1:19218401-19223401 GCF_019202785.1 Penaeus chinensis | reverse complement strand
AAGTCGATTATGTTCGAAGCCATTGTCGCTGTCTCATAGAGGGAGTCGAGACAGGTCAAGCAAAACCCTCTTTGTTTATGTCGCCGATGCCCTTCCCCGCGTCGGCCGGCTGCCGTAGACGCGATCTGTCGCTCTTCGCTCTCCCTCGAAGGGGGTGAGGATGCCCCAGCTTGCTTATTGAGGAGGTCGTCTTGTTTTATTTTATTTTATTTCTGTTTCGTTTTGTTTTTTTCCTGTTTTTTCCTTTTTTTCGGTTTCGTTTTGTTTTTTCACTGTTTTTTTCTTTTCTCGTTTTCTCTCTTTTTCTTTTCTTTTTCCTTGTTTTTTTATGTTTTCTTGTTTTTCCCCTCTTCTCGTTTTATCTTTTTTTGTCTATTTTCTTGTTTTTTCTCTCTTCCTTCCTTCCCTTTCCTTTCTTTTTTTCTCTTTTTTTCTCTCTTCCTTCCTTCCCTTTCCTTTCTTTTTTTTCTCTTTCTTTTTCTCTCTTCCTTCCTTCCCTTTCCTTTCTTTTTTTCTTTTAAGTTTTTCTTTATTCTATCCTATTTCGTCTTGGTATTTTTCTCTTGCATTTATTCACTCTCAAATTACTGATCATTTAATATTTCATTAGTTGCATCCCTTTCGATACTTTAACTCACACCATTTACCTTAAATAAACAGTCATTATCCCCACCAGTATTACAAAAAAAAATCCATCCGTCATAACATTTCCATATATCATAAATAATTATTTGAGTACCTATAAGACTTTCATTTTTTTAAGACATTCACTCTCGCTCGAAAACTATTCTCGTATTTCCTTCATTCTCGAGGCACTTCGGCGTCTAGACCCGCGTGTCACCGTGTCAGTCACTGGCAGTCACAGCGTCGTGATCCAGAGCGAAGGTGAGACGGGAAAACGCCTCTGGATTTTATTATTTTTTTATCTTTCTTGCTAAGTTGACTATTTTTTTTTTTTTTTTTTTTTTTTTTGAGGGGGGGATATATATGTAGGTAAGTTTTGAAGGATTTTTATTTTTTGAGGGGGGGTGGGGTTGGGGTGAGGGTATGGTTGTCTGGTTGAAGATTTGTTTATTATATTTTCGTGGTTTTGTGTTTGTTTGTGTTTGTGTTTGTGTTTGTCTGTGTGTTTATTTATTGCATATTCGTAGTTTTGTGGCTATGTTTGTTTGTTTGTTTGTGTGTGTGTGTGTGTGTGTGTGTGTGTGTGTGTGTGTGTGTGTGTGTGTGTGTGTGTGTGTGTGTGTGTGTGTGTGTGTGTGTGTGTGTGTGTGTGTGTGTGTTTGTGTGTGTGTGTGTGTGTGTGTGTGTGTGTGTGTGTCTGTGTGTGTCTGTGTGTGTCTGTGTGTGTGTGTGCGCGTGCGTGCGTGTGTGCGTGCTTGCGTGCGTGCGTGCATGCGTGTGAACGCGTTCGTGAGTGTGTACGCGTGCGTGTGTGCTTCTGTACGTGTGCGTACGAACGTGCGTGCATGCGTGCGTACGTGCATACATACATGCGTGTCTCTATGAGTCCGTGCGAATTTACGTGCGTGGGCGTGTCTGTGTACAAACCCCTGACGTAAGACCCTCTCACCCGGTAACTCTGAGAAACACCTTAACCCGGAGCATTTGCATACATCTGTACACCGAGCGAACATTCTGGAGCAGCGTCCTCCGCCGCATTAGAATGTAACCCGCGTCCGGGAGCGGCTTCCCAGGTGTGGTGCATCATGGTGTCGGCGGCGGTGGTCGGGCCCGTTATGGCTGGCGACCCCGGAGCTTTTTACTCTTAATTTCTCTATTCTGAGTTGAATTTTGATTTGTTATCTTTATGATTATTGTTGTTATTATTATTGGGATTATTATTATTATCCTTGTTATTATTATTATTATTGTTCTTGTTATTATTATTATTATCATTATCATTATCATTATCATTATCATTATCATTATTATCATTATCATTATCATTATCATTATCATTATTATTATTATTATTATTATTATGATTATTATTATTATTATTATTTTGCACGTGGGGTGATTATAATACAAGTCCTTTTTATTCTCTAAATTATTACAAGATGGTTATTTAACTGTTGATCGTTTAAGATTAATATCATACTTTATTTTTAAAAATCCAACTTTTCGGTCGATATATTTTCACAGCCCGATATGAGACTAAAAATGAATGCGTCAAATGTGAGTCTCAGTTTACTCCTAAATAAAAGAATAAAACTCATCGACAATAACCAAAAGCAGGCCATTTTGTTCATATAATTGGTTTAAATTTAAAAAAAACTGCTTTCTCAATGGGCTGGTTGCTCTCCCCCAAAAGGCAGTTCATGACCTTTCCAGACAGACAAAATACCACATGCATATCCTGTGTGATTTGTAAAAGATAAGCATTCTACCTTCAAACCATCTCTTACCTACATATGTAACATCGAAATCAACCCAGGAGACAAGCATGCAACATGTAAATCCAAATCAGCCGAGAGCTACCCTGTTGTTCTGAGCTGAGTCTCGGTGTAGGTCAGCATTTTCTTCCGCAGGTTAAACAGGCTGTCAGTGACCTTCCCCGCAGGTTATCATCACCAGCCGTATTGCCGTCAAGGTCACAGGTCTGTGTATAGGTTTTGTCGGTGATTTATGGATCCTCATATTTATCCATTAACCTGCCTCGTCCCTCACAGGTAAAAGCCGCCTGTCTACGGGTCCACTATGCGGTCTGTAGGCCGTCCCGCTGGCCAAGCAGCCCGAGATAAAGGCAGAGACCAACTCTAAGCCTGGGAGACCTGGACGGCGCATTCCAGCCCGGACGTGAATCAGCCTCTCCCCCACAAAAGGTTCAGCGAGTCAGCCGGGTCAGATCGGATAAAGCAAAGCTGACAGTTAACGTGTTGTGGACCTTGATACACCAAGCATCAAAACCACCAATTATCACTGATGACCTTCTTGTGTCTTCATAAATACTCGATGCACTTCTTTTCCAACGCCGGGGTCGAAGGTGGGACGCGGTCGACACGCGGCGCTCGATCCAGGTGAACGGCGCTCGACTCGGCTGTTTGTCTCTCCATCTATCAGTGGGCATGCATACGTACATACTCGTCCACGAACACACTCGCATCGTCTCTCTCTGTTTGTCTATCTATATATCTGCTAATCTGTCTATTTGTCAGTCTACCTGTTAATCCATTCTTCTATTTTTCTATCTATCTGTTCATTTATTTATGTATGTATCTATCTATCTCGTTTTATCTCCCTTTTTCCCCAACTCTCTCTGCATGCATATATATATATATATATATATATATATATATATATATATATATATATATATATGTATATATATATATATATATATATATATATATATATAATGTATATGTATATGTACATATATATATACTACACACACACACTCATATATATATATATATATATATATATATATATACTACAAACACACACACATACACACACACACACACACACACACACACACACACACACACACACACATATATATATATATATTTATTTATTTATATATATGCTGGATTTATAATATATATATATACATATACATATACATATACATATATCAGATACATAAAGACGTGTGAACAAATAACGGATATGGAATCGGATCCTTCAAAAGGGATATTCAAGATTTGGGTCATTTTTTTCGCCCCAGAAAAGTCGTTTTAGGGGATCTGAACCTTAAAATCTGGGATTATGACCTGGATCTCCCTGGCCAGGATGCCTTTGGGTCTGCTCTGAACATTTCATTTATCGCGCGTTTCTCTCCCTTCATTCCTCTTGCTTTAATCTTCTTTTAAGTTAAGATAAATGGGAAATGTCACGCTAAATACTTGATGGTTAAATTGCTCCTTGTAATGTGCGGAAAGTATTTGTCATTTACTATGCATTTCAGGGGCCCTGTTCTTCGCCAATCTCTTTTAAACGAACAGTCGGATCAATATGGCACTTTAGCACGATCACTAACTCAATAAATAAGAAAACAAATAAATAAGTACATTTAAAGACGTACCAAGGAATATAAAACTGAAAAAAATAAATCAATATGCTGGATTATAGGCCACAGCAAAGCGAGCAAGAAAGAAATGGAGAGAGAGAGAGAGAGAGAGAGAGAGAGAGAGAGAGAGAGAGAAAGAGAAAGAGAAAGAGAAAGAGAAGAGAGAGAGAGAGAGAGAGAGAGAGAGAGAGAAGAGAAGAGAGAGAGAAAGAGAAAGAGAAAGAGAAAGAGAAAGAGAAAGAGAAAGAGAAGAGAGAGAGAGAGAGAGACCGAGAAGAAAGAGAAACAGACAGACAGCACACAGAGAAGCCCAGGGACCCAAAGGGAACAGTGCAGCGCAAGGCAGTAGGTCCTGAAATAAAAGGTATTTCAGCTCGAGTTGTGGTTTACTGGCCCAGAAGCGGTCGAGCGAAGTGATAAGGAAGTGGATTGCGGGAAAGTAACTTTAGCTACGGTTTGAAGGAGAAAGAGAGGGGGGTGCACCGCATAGCCTTGACGGTGAGGGAGGGACAAAAAAAAAACAAGAAAAAAAAAACATTGGGATTAATAAGTTTGTTTGTAAGTTGTTGTTGCTGCAGCTTGTTATTGTTACTGTTATGCTACATATCATGATCTTCAGTATTCCTTTTCAGTGTCTATATAATCTATATTCCTAATTCTCTTATGAAATCTAACTCAGTGACTTATTCATAACCATTAGTGTCATTAGCAACGTATAAGGTAATCCATCCACACACTCATAGCAAGCTCCCGACTTGCACCTTGCACTTCACACCGCAATTGCTCTATCATGGCCCCGCGCTGCATCTCAGCTTCCTCGCGCCTACAAGTTTGTCCCTCGTGGCCTGTTTAGGTCCCCGAAGGCCTGCCATCAAGTGTTTTGTATGTATAAGTCATCTGATGCGGCCAGCGCGGAATACGAAATTGGAGTGTGAAGGCGCGAGTTCTTTTCCCTCTCACTCTCTCGCTCGTTTCTTGC